>NC_090440.1:294671201-294974231 GCF_031143425.1 Pleurodeles waltl | reverse complement strand
ACAAACCCTCTGCATAAACAGAAAAAAACAACATTTCTATATTACTCAGTCCTAAAACCATAGTAATGTACAAAGACAGAAATATGTATAGAACATTGTGTGACTGATCGCTGTAGATAGCTCAGAGATAAGTAGCTTTCTTGGTTGTACAGGTTGACAGCTGAGATACATATTTCAGGATTTTATGGTAAGAAAATAGGCACATGTTATATGCATACTAATCCTTTTCAAAGCGTAAGTGAAGGAAAAATGACCTCTTGGATTTTATTGTGTCTCTCTGCTTATACCCAACAGTTACCCTCATGCCACAGATTTCATTTGTTCTTGCCCATTCTCTTACAGCTTTGCTGATCATGTTTTTGCATTTGCTTTCCCTTTAGTTGTTGTGCCTGTTAGTCTTCACCATTGAATTCAATCCTTCCCTTAGGGTTGGGGTGGAGAGGAACATGAGAGAGACATCTCTTCCATCCACTGGGACACTGTACCGCACCACAGTCAGGTAACCAGGATTACCAATGATGACTATCTCAGGCATGATGCATCATCTCTGTGGCTGTGGCCAATTGAAACAATTGCATCTCCTCCCTCAATGGCTTTCTTCAATCAGGCTATTCGTGTGAACCTTATGCATGTATAACATGCTAAAGCCACACACTAACAGCCATCTTGTGTATTTAGGGTATTGTTGCAGCCATTTTAGATTGGATAGCTATTTTTGTGCTTTCCTTTGGCCCTCTTTTCTTTGACGTTTGCCTCTCTGCATAGATATTCATTAAAACTTACTTACAGTGTTCTTTCCTTTCATATGCCGCTGTCTATGAATATTTGATTAGGTTTTTGAACATGTGACAATCAGCATGATCTTTTTAATACAAGCATTGTGACCCTCATGCCTGTATCATATCAACCCCTTACACATAATAAAATGTGAAAATCTGTGTGAGATCTTGTGTAAATTAAGAGCGTCAACTACCTTTGTAGCCAGTATTGGCCATGTTGGTGATAATGTGGACTCCTCCATGGCTGGGGGTCACTCTTGCCAGTTCGATTATGTGGCTGGTGTTGTCCTTGAGCAGGTTGACATTGTATTATTATAATTTTGTTCATCATGTAAGATACAGCCTGCCTTGCTGGATATCCTAAATATTCCAACGTCACTCTTTGATATATATAGAACTCTATGATCTAAGTCATAGTGCGTATTTCAGAGTAGTTTGGTATCATTTCCCTCTGCTAATTTCTGGAGCACTGCTTTATGCTCTGCTATTCAAGTTTTACTCCACCTTCTTGGTTTGCATATCATAGGAGCTGTGCCTTCCATCTCCCCTGTTTCATAAGTACTCTCCTCTATTGTGTTAACATTTCTGATATGTGTGATTTCCATTGTATTGCATGTTGTCTCTTGACAAGTATCAGGACGAGGTCTGCAAATTTACAATAAACTTTATTATTTTTGGTGTGAGGTATACATCTTAGGCCCATAATAATGCCCTTGAAGGTTGTGTTGAATCTCTCAACAATCCCATTTGTTTGGGGGTGATAAATTGTGGAGAACTTATAGGTTACCCCACACTCATCCCACATGGACTTCATTTACGCGGACATGAAGTTGATGTCTCTATCAGATACCACTTCTTTGGGAACCCCACATGGGAACAAATCCACTTTGGGGTCCTTCATGGTCCTGGCCACGGCAGGTGCAGTTATCAAGTTCGGAGGCATGGTAACTGGGTAGTGTGTGATGTGGTCCACCTAGACCAGAATTAACCTGTTGCCTAAGACTGTCTTAGGGTTCAAGGGACCAGCAATATTGAGGCCCACCCTTTCAAAGGGAATGCCAATGACAGGCAAAGGAATTAAGGAGGCTAAGGCTTTGGCCCTGCTTTCTCACTGGCCAGGTGGTTGGGGCAAGACTTGCAGAACATAACTAAGGCTGTCTTCATGTTGGGCCAATAGAATTGGGGTTCAAGCCTGGCAAAGGTCTTGTCCTGCCGTAGATGTCCTGCGAAGTGTGTGTCATGAGCCAACCCCAGTAGGAAGATCCTGTAACACTGAGGTACCACCAGCACACAGGCTGTCCTGGGTCCAGGAACCTTAGGCTCACTGTATAGGAGGTTATTCTCCCAATAGATAAGGTGATTTCCAGAGGTATCACCTGCTGCCTGGGCCTCAGCTAGTCACCTCAAAACCTCTAGAGTAGGACACTGTACTTTGCAGAATTCCTCCCTGGTGGGCCAACCCTCAAAGTGCCATGCAGCAAACTCAGGTAGGTCTCGTATGGTGGCAATGTCTTCTACAGTAGGCTCGGGGGCAGCTTCCTCAGGCACCCTGTCAACCTGGACTGTGGGAACTTCAGAGGCTGGTTTCACATGCCCCCTGCCCTTCCTCCTTTTGGCAGCTTCCTGGGCCATTCTTTCAGGCCCCAGGCTTCCTTATCTCCCTTGTGGGCAGCCATGGGACATATGGTTACACAGACCTATTTAGGCAAGCCTAACATCTCCAGGTGTGACCTGAGCTCCACCTTTCTTTCAGACAGTGTGCTCTAGGTAGTTGCCAAACAGTCAATCCATAGGCATGGCAGAGCTAGCTACATTTATAGTACCTGAGGCCCCCATACACTTAAAGTGAACCGGAGTCACTTTGGTAGTGACTCTCACTGTTGTCTATGATTATGACCTGGTGGAATGTATTTGTGATAACCTGTTTTGAGGATACCAGATGACATCTCACAGTAGTCATACTGGCTTCTGTGTCTCTCAGCGCCTCAACCCTCTTCCCATTGATGGTGACCCACTGCCTCTACTTGGATGTATTGGAAGGGATATGAGTTTTTGGTGCCATCTCTCCATCCCCTAAAGACAATAATGCAACCTCTGCTCCCTCTCGTTTGCTTACTTGGACCACCTCTTCCCCCAGCGCTACACTGGCCAATCCAAGGTGGTCATTATAAACATGGCGGTCTGCCATATTCTGAACACTGTAGTGAACTGGCTGCAAAGCAGGCAGTTCACTACCACCCACCGCCAGGCCAGATTAAACCGCCGGGCCGACTGTAGGCACATTCAACCCAGCGGTGGAGGCCAGACCGAAGGTGGGATTTTGATCCCATTTCCACCAGGGATTTTCTGGTGGGATATCCCTCCAGATAATCCCTGGCAGAAAGCTAACCATTCCTGTCACCTGTAAGTGACATGCCAGCCCCCCTTGCCACTACAACTACCCACCCCCCAAGGCCCTAGATCCGCCCCATCCCCTAGCCCCCGAACACCGCAAAAACGACCCCCTAACCCTTTACCTCCAAAACACCATGTAGGCCCCCCAGCTCGACCCTCACCATCCCCCACTCCTCATCCCTAAATACAGGTTCCCCCCAAGCCCCAAGCCCCCACATCCACATGCACCCATTCACCAACATGCACACATGCATACATGCACTCAGACACACATCCCCCACACATACACTCATGCACACCCCCATGTACTCGCACACTCACACACACACATCTCCCTCCCCCTTCTCTCTCGGACAGCACTTACCTCTTCAACACGCTGCTCCAGGAGGAAACAGGCTCCCTGGATGCTGCTCCACTGCCATCGCCGCCTCTCCATTCACCGCCATGCCTATGAATGCATCCTTATAGGCATGGCAGGGGATGGACTGATGTGGCAGTGAGGGTGGAGCAGCATCCAACTCTGCCATTGACCGCCAACATGGCTCATGGCGGCCCTCGCCGCCATCAATGGCGGTAAGGCTCCATGCGCCATTATTTGGCGGGATGCCGGCCGCCACCACTGGCGGTCTGCCATTGACCGCTGGCACGGTTGGCGGCTGGGCAACCCACCATAAACATAATGGCCACCCAGGTGTCTGAACCGCAGTAGGGGGCCCTGCCCTCCTAGGGAATTTGGTATCTGTTAGAAATTGGGTTGTTGGTTGACTAGGGTGTAAGCTCTGGTGAAGCAGCAACCACGGTCCTAGGCAGGACAAGGCACAAACCAACCCTAAGCTAAACTGTGCTCACCCACTGTGGGCTTGGCACAGAACAGTCAGGATTAAATTAGAGGCAACTTGTAAAGTATTTGTACAACACTTTGAACAGTAAAACAGTGAAAACACCAAACAAAAAGATGTCATACCACGTTAGAAAAATAGATCTGAAGTTACAGAGTGAAACAAGACCAGAATTACAAAAATTAAATAAGTAGAGCTGCAGATATTGAATTGCAAAGATTTAAGTAAAAGTAGCGCTAAAAAGCAGTTTCAGAGATATCGGGTTGTGCCGGACCGGGATGAAGTCAAAAGTTTTAGCTGTCCACGATGGAACACAACCCAGCTACTGGGACCCTTCTAGGCCCGTACAACTAAAGTACTGTAAATCCTAGTTGTTGAGTGTTGCATGGATCCATGTTGCTGAAGCGTTGCACAGCCGAGGTGATACATCAGTTCCTAGATATGGTGAGGCAAAGTCCTGTTACGTCAAAGATCCTGTTGATGGGGCTTGCAATGTGAAGCCTGGTGTCGAGGATGCGTTGTGCAGTTGCGTCAATTCATCAGTTCCTATGAGTGGTGAAGCTGTGATGCGGAGTTTGGCCTTTGTTGTTGCAGTTGCCATTAATGGGAGATGTGAGGAACTTGCACTGGGAAAAGCATTGCGAGTAGTGATTCCAAAGGTAATGCATTAAATCCGAGATGCAGGATGCAGAGGTGATACAAGTCTGTTGTGACAGGTCCAACCCACTCAACAGCGGCTATGCATCAGTTCTGCTGGAAGTTGGGTGACTCAGCCAAGGAGATGCATCGGTTCTGCTTGAGGATGCATCACTCATTAGATTATATGTTGCTTCCTCTGGTGAGCATCTTAGGCCCACTTATAAGGATCCAGGACTGGGGTGGCACCAGTTAGCACAATAGACTCAAATATTGCAGAGTCCAGGGTGATTGGAAGTCTTTTATGTCCCTGAGACTTCAGACCATCAAGCCAGCCAACTAGTCCTTGGAGTCACTCTGGGTTCAAGGGATGCAGGTCCAGTTCTTCTCATCCAGGCAGAGGGCAGCAGGTCAGCACAGCAAGCAGAAGTCCAGCAAAGAGGCAGTCCTTCAGCAGCACAACAGTACTTATTCCTGGAAGAGTAGCCACAGGTGCAGAACTATATAAAGTGGTGATGTCTAAGGACCAATACTTATAACCAATGCCAAGGACCAATACTTATAACCAATGCCAGTGCCTTTGAAGTAGGGGAGGCTTCAAAGACAGGCCTCTGAAGTGCACAGAGATCCTGTCAGACCTGTCCTGGATTCAGACTCACCACAGGGGGATATGCAGCTCTTTGTGTGTGGACAGAACACAACCTATTCAGGTATACATGAGGATGGGACTCGCTCCTCCCTCTCATCCCGCTAGAATGGCTCATCAAGTCACACCTAAGCTCCCATTTTGTGGCTGTCTAGAAGGAATACACAAAGGCCAGCTGTCACCCACCCAAGACATTTGACCATAGATAGGCAGCAGACACTATGGGGATTATTACAACCCTGGCGGACGGTGTTAAAGGTGCGGTAATTCCGCAAACAGGCCAACGGACAAAAAAAGGGAATTATGACCGTGGCAGAAACCACCAACAAAGACAGCCACTTTAACACTCTGACCGCCACGGCGGTACAGACAAGCAGCGCGGCGGTCACCTCCAACAGACAGGCGGAAGACAATGTACAGCCCATAGTATCACAACCCGCCAATCCACCACCTTTTCCGGGGCAGATTCACCGTGGATAAAAACACGGCGGAAACAGTTTCTGCAATGGGAAAACGCTCACCTTAACACATCCCACGAGGAAGGAGGACACCATGGAGCCGGAATTACAAATCCTACCTGCCCTTTGCTTCCTACTCATCTACGAAGACCAGCGGCGGCGAAGACAACGGCGAGTACTGCACCTACGACATAGGGGAGGCAAAAGTCAGGGACACACACACGCAACACCCCCACCCTCGTATATTACAACACACACACCAATGCATTTACAAACATCAGAGTAACAACCCACAACCCCTCCGGAAGAATGCAAAGACAAAACGAAATCAATTCAAACATTGTAATGTATCAATATACATGTGTCAATTATATACAGATATATATAAACTCATACAAAGGTATATACAGTAGGAGAAGTAGTGCAGATATGCACATCTCAATGTCCGTGCACCACTAGGCCAAAAATGCATGGGCGAGGCCCACACAAGATACCTGTCCACAAATGGAGAGAACACTGCCGGGGCATCAGAGAGAAAAACAACAGGCACCACAGGGGGAAGGGAAGGGGGGGGCACCTCAGCCGGATTACAGCACCACGCCACATGCACGACGGGGCTCCATGCCCATTGATGTATCCTGGGGAGTGCAAAGCCACAGTCTCACAAGTCTTTACAGTGGGTGGTTTGCCCACTGTTCAATCCTGGGGAGTGCAAAGCCACAGTCTCACAAGTCTCTACAGTGGGTGGTTTGCCCACTGTTCCATCCTGGGGAGTGCAAAGCCACAGTCTCACAAGTCTCTACAGTGGGTGGTTTGCCCACTGTTCCATCCTGGGGAGTGCAAAGCCACAGCCTCACAAGTCTCTACAGTGGGTGGTTTGCCCACTGTTCCATCCTGGGGAGTGCAAAGCCACAGTCTCACAAGTCTCTACAGTGGGTGGTTTGCCCATTGTTCCATCCTGGGGAGTGCAAAGCCACAGTCTCACAAGTCTCTACAGTGGGTGGTTTTCCCACTGTTACATCCTGGGAAGTGCAAAGCCACAGTCTCACAAGTACATAACAGCCTCCACTGGTTCTGGAGGGGGACTGGTGCCAGAGTGCTTCATCCTGTGAAGGACTGAGGTAGTGGATGCATGTCTCCACTGGTTCTGGAGGGGGACTGGTACCCAGAGTGCTTCATCTTGTGAAGGACAGAGGTAGTGGATGGATCTCTCCACTGGTTCTTGAGGGGGAATGGTGCCCAGACTGGATTAGCCTCCCGTGATGTGGCTGTCTTTTCCTTCTTCAGCAGTATATGCCCTGTTCAGCGGTGCTTGCCCTGTTCAGCGGTGCATGCCCTGTTCAGCGGTGCTTTGCCATGGCGGTCTCTGGACTGTTCAGCAGTGCTTTGCCATGGCGGTCTCTGGACTGTTCAGCGGTGCTTGCCCTGTTCAGCGGTGCATGCCCTGTTCAGCGGTACTTCGCCATGGCAGTCTCTGTACTGTTCAGCGGTGCTTTGCCATGGCGGTCTCTGGACTGTTCAGCAGTGCTTTGCCATGGCGGGCTCTGGACTGTTCAGCGGTGCATGGCCTGTTCAGCGGTGCTTCGCCATGGCGGTCTCTGGACTGTTCAGCGGTGCTTTGCCATGGCGGGCTCTGGACTGGGCATTGGTGTGTAGCATGACGGTCCCTCCTTGCCCAGCGGGGCTGTGGCTGCCGGGGCCCTCCTGGGCAATGACTCTGGCAGTGGTCTCCTGACCAGTGACAAAACTTGGGCCCTCCTGGGCAATGACTCTGGCGGTGGTCTCCTGACCAGTGATGATACTTGGGCCCTCCTGGGCAATGACTCTGGCGGTGGTCTCCTGACCAGTGACGATACTTGGGCCCTCCTGGGAAATGCCTATGGCGGTGGTCTCCTGACCAGTGACGATACTTGGGCCCTCCTGGGCAATCACTCTGGCGGTGGTCTCCTGACCAGTGACGATACTTGGGCCCTCCTGGGCAATGACTCTGGCGGTGGTCTCCTGACCAGTGACGATACTTGGGCCCTCCTGGGCAATGACTCTGGCGGTGGTCTCCTGACCAGTGACGATACTTGGGCCCTCCTGGGCAATGCCTATGGCGGTGGTCTCCTGACCAGTGATGATACTTGGGCCCTCCTGGGCAATGCCTATGGCGGTGGTCTCCTGACCAGTGACGATACTTGTGCCCTCCTGGGCAATGACTCTCTTGTGCCCTCCTGGGCAATGACTCTGGCGGTGGTCTCCTGACCAGTGACGATACTTGTGCCCTCCTGGGCAATGACTCTGGCGGTGGTCTCCTGACCAGTGACGACGGTGCTGGCGGTGGCGTCCCGGCCGCCGGGAAGGATGCCGCCCTTCTCCGCCGTGATGCTCACACCAGGCTGTGCAGACTTCTTCTGGCCCTTCCCCACCTTTGGAGGAGTCACAGCTGACTCTGCAATCCCCCTGGGACCCCTGTGAGTTGTTTTGCCTCCAGGAGTCTTCAGCCGGTCCCGTCGGCCACTTTCCAACTTCAGAGCCTTTACAGGGGGTGGACTGGCAGTGCCTTGGCTCCGTGTCACACTGCCTGCCCTGGTGGCCGGCGCACTCCACACACCTTGAACACGCACCACTGGTACTGGAGGCTTTTTGGCTGAGGCGCTACGACAGGACTGATGAATTGGAGGGGTGGGGGTAGGGGCAAAAAGGTCAACTTTGCAGAGGGACAGTTTCTGACGAACACTGGGATGGGTAGCTGGAGGGGGTCTGGGAGTGGAGGAAGAGGAGGAAGAGGAGGTGGTTGTAGGAGGTGTCACTTTAGGTATTTTGGATGCAGGTGCAGGTACTGGGGCTGTCGTGAGGTGGATGGATGTAGGGTGAGTGATTGCCGGCGTTTGTGTTCTTTGGGAGGGGGCGTCACAGACACACTGGGAGAGGACACAGGGGATGTGTAAATGGCAGTGGAGGTGGTGAGTGCAGGTGAGCGGGGTGTGGTGCTGGGTGTTCTGGTGCGAGTCCTGGTGCCTGTAGATGTAGTGCATGCAGGTGAGAGAGTAGACGACACTGGGAGGGAGGAGGCAGACGACGAGGAGGGGGACACAGTGGAGGCAGTGGATGTTGCTGTATCTGCATGTGTGTGATGCTTGTGTGTGTGCCTGTGGGTTGTGTGGTGCCTATGTTTGCCTGAGCTACTTTTGTGTGTTGAAGTGTATGCATGCTTGTCTGATGGTGTACTTGGGACAGGCTGGGGTACAGGGGATTGGGTCTGGGTGGAGGAAGTTGGAAGGAGGAGGCTGGAGTCAGGGACAATGGCTGCCATCAGTGCTGAGGCCAGAGATTGCAGGGTTTGATGATGGGCAGCCTGACCAGAATGAATGCCCTCCAGGATAGAATTAGTGTGTTGCAACTGCCTTTCTACACCCTGGATGGCATTCACAATGGTAGACTGCCCAACAGTGAGTGACCTGAGGAGGTCAGTGGCCTCCTCACTGAGGGCAGCAGGGGTGACAGGGGCAGGGCCTGAGGTGCCTGGGGCGAAGGTGATGCCCACCCTCCTGGGTAAGCGGGCACGGGGCGAATGCTGAGGGGCTGCTGGGAGGGCGGTGCTGGTAGGGGAGGTGGCGGCTGTACCTGTAGAAGTGGGGGGCACAGATGGTGCCGCCACCACAAGGGAGCTCCCATCGGCGGACGAGTCTGTGTCGCTGGTTGGTGATCCGGTGACCAACGTGTAGCTCCCCTCGCCCTCCGTCCCACTGGTGTATTCTGAGTCCGTAGTGTGGCCCTCCATGGCCATGTGGGATGCAGCCCCCTCGTGCTCGGGTGCCACTGTACCTCCACCTGATGATGCTGATGCACATAAGAACAGGGAGAGCAGAAAAAGGGGGAGGGGACGACATAAGAAAGACAGGTTGAGTGCATGGCGGACAATACAGACACAGCAGCCCCCTGCACCACGCCATGCTCTTGGCCTCTACAGAAGCAAATCCTGGAATCTGGCCTACATGCCTATGGTGGACATCTGCACACATGGATGCCACAGGGGCATCTATACCTGTACTTGGGCCACTACTGAGGTGTGGTGGAGTGCCACATGCCCTGCATTACGGAGGGGCCTAGCCTACGTATTTCTGCCTGGCCAAGGTACACCCACAGCCCTCCTCCCTCAGCCAGCCCCTCAACTGCGCGCCAAGTACCCAGAATGAGGTTGTACTCACCCCCTTGTGTCTGCTGTGATGCCCTCAAGCGCCCATCCAACTCAGGGTAGGGCCACCGCCAGGATCCGGAACATCAGGGGGGTCATGGTGCGACGGGCACCCCTCCCACGTTGGGAGGCCATCCCCAGCTGAGCCTCCGCCGTCTTCTTGCTACAGCGGCGAATGTCCTCCCATCTTTTCCGGCAGTGGGTGCCCCGTCTCTGGTGGGCCCCCAGGGTCCGGACTGCCTTGGCGATGGCACGCCAAATGTCCTTCTTCTGGTGGGCGATGACCTACATGACATGCACAAGGGAAGAAGAAAAGTCATTACCAACTGCACCATCGATTTAAGTCTCCCCTCTCCCTAACCTTGCCATGTGGCACATGCATTCACATGCATTCATGTTCCCTGAACTCTGCCCCCTTCCCTCTTACAATCAGCCCTCTCCACCCAGGCCTAGCCCATACAACGTGCTCCCTGTGTACTTACCTGTTGGTCTGGAGGCCCGTAGAGTAGGGTGTACTGGGGGAGGACCCCGTCTACGAGTTTCTCCAACTCCTGAGCAGTGAAGGCAGGGGCCCTTTCCCCAGACGCAGCAGCCATCGTCGCTCCAGACCGAGGTCACAGCAGCACTTGCAGTGTAGGTCCTCTCCTGTCGAAGGTCAGGTATCGAGTGATTGAATAGACAGAAAATGGCAGTGACGTCCGCGGCGGTGAGGTCCGCGGTGGTGCCTATCATCAACGCCGGCGCACTTGTTCATTGGCTACTGGGACCCATAGGGTCCAATGTTAACAAATGCTGCATTGCGCCGCGGTCTACCACCGCCTACCGCGACGGTGTGCAACGCCAGCGTAGTTACCTCTCAATACCATTGTCCCAGTTTAGAGGTCAGGTAGCCGCCATTTCAGGGGCCCACATGGCTTCATTTACTTCTGCGTCACACATAGCTAGGCCTACACTCAACACACATACAGGAATGGTTTTGTGTTTGGTGTCGTGTTCTGTGTATCTGTGGGTACATACCTGGAAATTTGTTGACTGGTCGCTGTTGTCCTTACTAGGCACCGTCAGCTGGGACAATTGAGAAGATGGCGGAATCCTCCGGTGTACCGACCGCTGGTGGACCTGTTGACAATGGAGGACCGACATTTAATCATCACCTACAGGTTTGACCGTGCCACTATCCAGGAACTATGTACCCAGTTGGAGCCAGACCTGATGTCACCAATCCGCCATCCCACTGGAATCCCCCCTGACGTTCAGGTGCTGTCAGTGCTCCATTTCCTTGCAAGTGGGTCTTTTCAGACAACAGGAGCCATGGCATCAGGGACGTCCCAGCCTATGTTTTCCAACGTGTTGTCCAGAGTGTTGGCTGCCCTGCTGAAACACGTAAGGAGATACATCATTTTCCCTGAGGTGGAGGATTTGGCTACAGTGAAAGGTGACTTCTATGCCCTTGGACATATCCCCAACATCATAGGTGCTATTGATTGGACCCATGTAGCTCTGGTCCCCCCCCACAGGAGTGAACAGGTGTACAGGAACCGGAAGAGTTATCATTCCATGAATGTACAGATGGTATGTTTGGCAGACCAGTACATCTCCCAGGTAAATGCTATGTTCCCTGGCTCAATGCATGACGCCTACATCCTGTGGAATAGCAGCGTCCCTTATATGATGGGTCAACTCCAGAGGCACCGTGTGTGGCTATTGGGGGACTCTGGTTACCCCAACCTGTCCTGGCTACTGACCCCAGTGAGGAATCCCAGGACCAGGGCAGAGGAACGCTACAATGAGGCCCATGGGCGGACTAGGAGGGTGATCAAACGCACCTTCGGCCTCCTGAAGGCCAGGTTCAGGTGCCTCCATATGACAAGTGGTTCACTATTCTAATCACCGAAGAAGGTGTGCCAGATCATCATCGCCTGCTCGATGCTTCACAATCTTGCTTTGCGACGTCAGGTGCCTTTTCTGCAGGAGGATGGTCCAGATGACGGTGTTGTGGCAGCTGTGGAGCCTGTGGAGCCTGTGGACAGTGATGAGGAGGAAGCTGAGGAAGAAGACAACGACAACAGGGAGTCAGTCATACAGCAATATTTCCAGTGACACACAGGTGAGAACATTTTCATTTTTACCATTACATTTACTGTCACACGTCTTCCTCTATCCTGTGTGTAATTTCATAGCATTATTTGGTAACTGAGTTGTACCTTTCCATTACGGTTTCACAGGTGTGGTTACCAATGTGTGTTATCTGCTTGCATCCTTCAAGGACTTGTGATGTGTGACATAGGTATGTTAGCTTTACAACTAGAAACGCATTTTGACATGTCATTGATAATACATTTTACCAAATCACAGACTGACTCCAGATTTTTTTGTGGTTCAAGGGTGTTTATTGAAGTGCTCAAAAATGGAGGGGGGTTGTAATATGGTAATGGGGGACGGTGGAGGAATGTCCATGGCAGAGTCCAGTCCATTGGTCACACAGGTGCACTGGCCATATGGGCAAAGGAAGTGGAGCTAGGGCAGTTAAAGTATGGACAGGGTAACAAAGTGGGACAGAGGGAGGACAATCAGGGTGGTCTCATTTCCTGGCGGGGGTCTTGCCATCTTGCTCTGTCCTGTTCCTGGATCTCAGGGACCGCTAGCGTGGTGGTTCTCCATCTGCAGGGGGTGGGGTGCTGGTGTGGTGGTCCTGTGGCGGGGCGTCCTGTCCAATAACGCCGGCGGAGGTGGTGGGCAGTTCATCGTCCTGGCTAGTGTCAGGTTCCCCTTGGAGTGCCACGGTGTCCCTCAAGGTCTGCTGTATGTCCTTCAGCACCCCTACGATGGTGCCCAGGGCGGAGCTGATGGTCCTGAGCTCCTCCCTGAACCCCAAATACTGCTCCTCCTGCAGGCGCTGGGTGTCCTGAAACTTGGCCAGGACCGTCACCATCGTTTCCTGGGAGTGGTGGTATGCTCCCATGATGGAGGAGAGGGCCTCTTGGAGAGTCGGTTCCCTGGGCCTGTCCCCCCCCTGTCGCACAGCAGCCCTCCCAGCTCCCCTGTGTTCCTGGGCCTCTGTCCCCTGGACGGTGTGCCCACTACCACTGCCCCCAGGTCCCTGTTGTTGTTGGGATGGTGGGTCAACCTGGGTGCCCTGTAGTGGTGGACACACCGCTGATTGACGTGTCCTGGGACAGAGGCATGGGCCCGCTGGGTGGGAGCTGTGCTGGTGTTCCCAGAGGGTGTTAGGTCTGGTGTAGCCTGTGGCTGTCTGTGGGGAACCGACTGTCCCGAGGTCCCCGATGGGCCGGGCTGGCCATCTGGGTCCAGGGAGACAGAGCTGCTGTTGTCACTGGGGACCTCTTCTGGGGGTGGGATGGACATCTCTGGACCCTCCGTGGCGGTGTGTTGGCGTTCGGGTCCTGCAGGGGTATAAGAGTATGGTTATTGCTTCTGTGTGTGGCATTTTGTGTAATGGGTGGGTGGGTGGCCGTGTCCCCCAGTGCTGGCATTCCCTTGTGGGGGCTTTTGTGACAGTGGCTTGTGGGGGTGATGGGTGTGTGCAGTGGGCATGCTTTGGGGATGGGTGTCCATGCTTTGGGGACGCACGCAGGGCTAGGTTTTGGGATGGGTGGGATGTGATGGTGAGCCATTTGCAAGGAGTTGGTGTGATGGGGGTGGGGGTATGATTTGGCATGCAGGTGGGGTAGGGGGAATGGAGTAGTGAAGATTTGACTTACCAGAGTCCATTCCTCCGCCTACTCCTGCAAGGCCCTCAGGATGCAGGATGTGCAAGACTTCCTCCTCCCATGCTGTGAATTCTGGGGGAGTAGGTGGGGGTCCGCCGCCAGTCTTCTGCACCGCAATGTTGTGCCTTGATACCATGGAACGCACCTTCCCCCGTAGGTCGTTCCACCGCTTCCTGATGTCGTCCCGATTGCGTGGATGCTGTCCCACTGCGTTGACCCTGTCCACTATTCTGCTCCAGAGCTCCATCTTCCTGGCAATGGTGGTGTGCTGCACCTGTGCCACGAAGAGCTGGGGCTCTACACAAACTATTTCCTCCACCATGACCCTGAGTTCTGCGTCAGAGAACCTGGGGTGTCTTTGGGGTGTCATGGGGTGGTGTGGATGAGGTGAGGGGTGGTATATGTGTTGTAGAGTGTGGTGAGTGTGGTGGTGTATGGTGTTTTGTGCGTGGAAATTGTGTGGGTGATGTTGTGATTTGCCTCTGTGAGATGGTCTACTCTATGCTGTGCTCTCTCTCTCTCTGTCCTTCACTCGCAATTGTGGTCGTAAGGGTTTGTGGGTGATGTGGGTGTGTGTTTTATATTTAATTGGGTGTGTGGGAGTGGTGTGTGTATGTGTCTCAGGTGTGTGTATTTTGAATTATCCAATGTGGTTGTGTTTTGTAAAGGTGTGTGTATTTTGACCGCGGCGGTGTGTACCGCCAATGGAATACCGCGGTTGAAAGACCGCTGCAGGGATTTGTGGGTCGGAATGGTATGGGCCTATTTCTGTTGGCGTGACGGTGGAGGTTTGGTCATCGCCAGTTTCCTGCTGACCTTTGGTGTGGCGGACTTTTGTGGATGTCGGGTTTTTGGCGGTTTGCCAGTTGCCGGTCAGAATGACCGTGGCAGTTTACCGCGGCCGCGGCGGTGTTATGGCGGCCTTCTGGCCGGCGGTAAGCGACTTTTACCGCCGAGGTCAGAATGACCCCCTATGTGTCATTTAATATGTTTTCCACACTATTGTAATCACCCCGAGCACACAGTGGGTGGAGAAGTTAGTGTGATCTCATAGGAGCTGCTCTGTGGCAAGGTATATATAAGTGCCAGAGCTATTTGCCTCGCATCTTGCCTCCCTTACTCTATGACTAGCCTGCCCTTCAGTTCTATTGCACTGTGGTGCACTTGAGTTGTTATACCTAATCTAGCCCATGAAAATGTACCCCTGGTTTAGGATGAGTAAATAATATAGTTGCCCTTCCCACGTTTTGTCTATTTTGAGGCTGTCTGTTTTAGATATGTGCATTTCCTGTAGGCATGCAAAGTCTAAGCCTCATATACGGAGATACAAATTTCAACAAAGTTGTCCTGTCCACAGATATTACAGGTGATTAACTAGTATATGTTTAATCTTGTAATTTCCTTTGTCATGTCATCAGGACCTCAGACCAACCTCCTGCTCTCCTGGACCCTCGTCAACGACAACACCATCAAAATCATGAACACCATGCACTCCGGCTCTCCATCTGACCCCTGCCCTCACCACCTCCTCAACAAAGCAAGCTCCGTCATTGCACTCCAACTAAGGAAGATCATCAACAGCTCCTTTGAGTCCACCACCTTTCACAGAGAGCTGGAAATGTGCCGAGATCAATGCCCTACTCAAAAAACCCAAGGCGGACCCAAAGAACTTCAAGAACCTCCGGCCTTTCTCCCTGCTCCCCTTCCCAGCAAAGGTAATCAAGAAGGCTGTCAACAGACAACTAACCTGCTTCCACCAGGAAGTCTGCACCCTGGACCCTTCCCAATCTGGATTCTGCAGCAACCACAGTACTGAAACCACCCTCATCGCCACCACCGGGGACATCAGAACCATACTGGACAATGCAAAACCATGGCCTCATCCTCCTGGACTTCTCGGCCGTGTCCGACACCATCTGCCACCACACCCTACGCTCACGCCTCAGCAATGCAGGAATCCGTGACAGAGCCCTGGACTGGGTCACCTTCTATCTCACCGGCGGAACCCAGAGAGTCCACCTTCCTCCATTCCGCTCAGAGGCCACCAAAATCATCTGCGGCGTACCCAGGGTTCATCCCTCAGCCAGACCCTCCTCAATGTCTACATCATCTCCTACGCTGACGACAGGCAGCTGATCCTCTCCCTCACCAAGGACTCCGCCAAGACCTACCGCGACAAAGGAATGAAGGCATCTTGTTGGGAAAGCTTCCAAATGTCATTATATACTGCATATAAGAAACGCTTCCTACGTGGTGTTCTGGGGCCTAACAGAAAGTCTTGTAAATCAGTGGTGTTAGACAGGAGACTGAGGTGTTCTCTAACTGCATTTGGTGAGGATGATTTTAACCATTGCTAGCATAAGTTCCCCACACCATGGCCCTCATTACAACCCTGGCAGTCGGTGTAGAAGTGGCAGTAATACCGGCAAGAGGCCGGCGAATTTTTTTTTTACTTTTGGGTTACCGCCATGCCACTTCTACACTGCGACCGCCAGACTTCGGTCTCCAGCCCGGCGGCTGTCAATAGACCGCCAGCGGTAGCAGGACCCCACATACCACCATGGACTTCATGGGGTTTTGTAGTAGGCACTATCAGTGCCAGGGAATTCGTTCCCTGGCACTGATAGGGGTCTCCCCCTCTTCCCTCCCCCTCCCATGAGTCCTCCCCAACACCCACGACCCCGCTACCACCCCTCCAAAAGAAACATCCACCCCCACCCCCACCCCCTACATGCACGCTCACACCACTCATACACATACACGCACCCATGCACACAGACATATATGCACACATTTCCCATAAACACAACACACCCTCCGCATGCATACATGCACTCGCACAACCCCTCTACACACTCACACTCACACACCCATGCACGCACATAACACACAACACCCCCCAACACCCTCCCCTAAGGGACGATCACCTTACCTGGTCCGGTGGTACTCCGGAGGGAACGGGATCCATGGGGGCTGCTCCGCCGCCAGCTCCCCGTCACCAGAACACCGCTACGCCGATCCCTTGGACGTGATTCGTGGGCGGTGTTCTGATGATATGATGGTGGAGGTGGAGCAGCCTCCACTTACCTGCCGACCACCAGTATGGCTGCTGGCGGCTCTCCGTCCGAAAAAGGGCGGAGGGCTGCCAGCAGTCATGATACGGTGGGCGGGAGACCGGCACCACTGGCGGTCTTCAGCCCGGAGTAACCTCAGCGGTCTTTTTTTAAGAAGACCAATGAGCTTAAAATGAGGGCCTATATGTTGTAACTATACCCACATGTTCGGATGATATATAGCAAGGGTCTGGCCTACTCGTCGTAAAGCCCCCAGAGGAGTTAATAAAATGTTGATGACACCTGTTGGTATCTATTGGCCACAATAACCACCCACCAGGACGTGTCAGTTATGAATGAAACGTACCATTCTGGACCCATTCATCGAGCTGATTTTCAGTTGCATTTGTATATTTTTGCCATTTATAAAACTTTATGGTGGCAGGTATACTGGGAATGTTTAATTCCTTAATTTTAGCTAAGCCTAAACAACTTGTCTGTTGTACTGTTTCATTTAAAAAGATCATTTGAACAGGAATAAGGCATGCTCTAAACAAAGCTTCCTTTCCCTTAATATGCCAATTTGTTGTTCCCCACACACTTTTCAGATCAATCGTTTTCAGCCAATATTCATAGCCTTCTATTGATAACCGGGAAACAAAGGATTATGAATATATTAATTTCGTATTGGTCATTAATACATGTTTATCCTTAGTAGGTGGTACTTTAAAATAATATGACTCAGCATTTTTCACATAGTGCCCAGAAAAATAAGCAAACTTTTCAGAGTATGTTTTGGAACTCCCCTGTGGCGGAGTCAGTCAATTTTCCCATTGCGTATCATTAAAAACGGGAAACACCCGGAAGAACGAGTCCGGAACCACGAGGTTGTGAAAAACGAAGTGAAACAACGCTTTCGTTTTCCACGACTCCCTGGTTTTGGTACCTTAGCCACGCATGTCTGAACAATGTACATGTGTGGTTATGGTACAGAAGAGAGTCGGAGTGGACGTGGTGAAGGAGGAGGTAAGTTGAGCTGGGACTGGGGCTGTTTTTTGGGGGGCTGGGGGTGATTAGGGTTGGGGGGCATGGTTTAGGTTTTCGGGGCAGGGTTGGGGACTCGGGGTTCTTTTAAAGTTTGGGGTAGGGGTGATTAGGGTTTAGGGGAGGGAGCGGGTGTCAGGGTTTAGGTTTAAGGGGTGGGGGGCTGGGGTGGAAGCATGCTGGGTCGTGCATGGTGATTGCTAATGCCTTTACCAGGAATGCATTTACAACAGTAAAATCATTGTAAACGCATTCGTGGTAAAGGCATTAGTGTTTAGAATGAGGTAATTGTTCCAACCTAGTTGTTGAGCCACGTGGTTTAGGCACCAGTGGTTCCGACATATGACCATTAAAAATAGTTCTGGGGCTGCTCGCTCTATGTATGAAATGGTGCCCATAATAACTATAGCAAAACATATCACCATAATATTTTTTAAATTGGTACACATCTTCGTTTTAAAAGACAGTATAATATTGCAATTCAGTCATCATAAAATCAACTGTTTTCACATCCCAATCATCAGAAACAATGCCTGGTATTATCATTCATTGATAGTTTGAACACATACGGTATTTGAATAACTTCCATGGGACCATATATATGAAACTTATATTACTTTGTCCCAAACAATCCCATCAGAAATTGGTAATGCGGAAATGTTCACAAAGGATAAGTCTCTTCGGACTTGATGTGATGAAAAATTTGGTTTTAAAACATCCTCCACCAGTTCAACTGTTGATCTTTCAGGAAGAAAGTGACCATTTAATAATAAAATAAAAGGTGATGACAAAACCAAACCAAAGTAAAAAGGCTAAGACAGTCAAAGAGAGCCATAGATAGTTCCATTGAAAGATAAAATAGGTTTCTTTAAGCCAGTTTTTTAGCTTACCTGCACTTGACAAGTCAGCTGTCGAAGAGGCGAATGAGTCTGAGAAGTCATAGTTGAAGTCGGCAAAATATCCAGAGGCAGTTTGTGCAAATGGCGGAGCCGTTGTCAGTGGTGGAGTTGGTGTTTCCAGTGGTGGCACACTATAGGTGGCACCATCGATCTGTGTTGGAGTTGAGTCAGCTTGGTCAAATATTTCCAAATTATTTGACCTTAGTGGAACTAATGCAAGATCAGCTTCCACCCTCCCCAAGCTCAGAGAGGTGTTGGTGTTGGTATATACAACTTTTAGAGGAACTTCTTTGCCAGTAGTGAGAGGGATTCGGGAACTACTGGATGTTCCTCTTGGTCGGCTGTGCATGATCGGCCACATGGTGTAGTATGACATTGTCAATGGAGACAAAACTATTTTCTTTTGCACCTGCCAACGGTGGTAAAATTACAGTTCTGGTACTGTGTATCCCCAGTACTGGGACTGGCGCTCGATAAGAAGGGTCAAATTCCTTTTTCACAGCGACTTTCTCACATACAAGACCCCCAACTTTGGGAATCCAGCCTGTAGATGTTACAGGCGCATCCTTGATTCCTGTGGAGGCGGCACTGTTAGAAGAATTATCATCACAGAACTGTTGTAAATCCTGTAACACAGTGACATGTTAATTTATGTGAAAGGTGTTTCTGCTGCCTCCACGCCGGGACCATCAAGATCCGGAACATACATTTGAATTCCGAACAGGCACTCATATGAAGTACGACCCCCCCAGGGACCTTCTAGGCAGATTATTTATTGCTCTCTGGACTCCATATACGCGATTAAGCCAACTACGACCCGTACCTAAGACTCTGGCTGTTAAGGATAGCTTTAAATCACGGTTTAATCGCTCCATGACACTATTTCCCTCAGGGTGAAATGGAGACAAGTACTGGAGTTGGACCCGAAACGAAGCCATGGTGTGCCTGAATGCCCTTGAGGCAAAAGCAGGGCCCTGATCCAAATGGAAAGCCGCAACCGTTTATGTACCGATAAAGACTTGCAAATCTTTAATAACAGTCCGAGTGTCAGCCGAGCATTGTGGCCACACCCATACAAATCTGGAGCATGAATCAACAGCAACTAAAATATACTTGTATGCACTATCTGGCGTTAGGGGACCATAGGGGTCCAAGTACACACATTGTAATGGTTTGTTAGAAATTAAGAGGGGTGTCTGAGGCGGGCGCTTGGCAGTGGAAACTTTAATTTGTTGACAGATGTCACAACAAAGGACATACTGCTTGGTCTCTTTGTAAAGACCTGGCCACCAATCAAAATTGTAGCCACCACAGCAGCATGGGCAGATGCCACCCCCTTATGCCTAAACCTGGTATTCTAACTTCAGCGTTCAGGCGATCTCCGATTCGGAAGGAATATTTATTAGGAAATCCTTTAGGATAGAGCTTACCATCAGCTGTAGCTGTTACAGCAGCCCAAATGTCTGCGTCTGGTTTGGAACTCAGCTACAGCAGCCACTGACACTGCTGACTTTGCGGCTTCATCGGCCAATGTATTTCCAACACCGTGTATCCCGACACACTGGTGTCCAAGTGTGTATACAACGTGGACATTTGATAGCGTCTCTTTCAGATCTGCTACTTTCCCCCACAGAAGTCTGTGTTTAATGGTGTTGCCTTTGGAATCTCTGAACCCATTCTGGCGCCAATAATGTAGGTATTCATTAAAGGACTGTACACAATAATATGAATCACAAACAATCAACGTAAGCTGTGCGGGATCCGTGTGTTCCAGTGCCATCAGCAGAGCTTTCAGTTCTACCAATCATGCTGTGCGTAAAGGTTTGTAGAGGACAAAATGTATTGCCCTCTATGTAGCCACTTACGACTGCGCAAGCAGCAGAATATTGGTGTTAAGTTCCAATTGCAGGTTGTGCTGAGCCATCGGTGTAAATGACTCTATGATATTGTTCAATAGGCAATATATTTTCTGGAACTGGGTATTCTATTTCGCATTGTAAAAATTCTTCAGTTTGTAACCTTGGGTCAAAAATGAAGTCTACATCAGTGGCTGTCAGAGACGTAGCCCATTGTATCCAACATGGATGTAATGTTTTTGCATTGGGAACGCTGGCTTTTGTAACAACCTTGAGGGCTGGGATCGGAGAAACAACAATAATGCGTTTTCCTTGGGCAAGAGGTCTTTCTTTAATTACAGCCATCTGCACAGACTATAAGTGTGATTTGTATGCAATCGGGACTGTCTCACCTTCATTGAATGTCACATAGGTGAAACCAATGGCCCCAGCTATTACTCTGATGACCAAATGTGTTTTGTTGTCCCTCGTGTGTAAGTGTTGTGCTGCAAGCATGTCTGTTTGCAACTCTCAAAGAATGCGTGTATGTTCAATTGTCCAGAATTTACTTGACAAATCGAGACGTATTAGATCATATAAAGGTTTTATGCATGTAGCATAATCTGGAATGTAAGTTCTGCCAAAATTTAGGAAACCCGATAGAGATTTTAGTTTTTTAATCGTATCTGGTGGTTGTAACTGTGCGCATTTCTCTAAGAATTGTGGCGCTAGGCTCTTTCCTTCACTTGACAGCACATATCCTAGGAACAGGGCGCTGAGGAAGGCGATTTTTGTTTTTTTAAAGTTGAATTTGTAGCCAAATTCAGCAAATCTGACAACAATGCGGGCTACCAGTCTTAAATTTTGTAGCAATTCATCATCCGTAAGATAGATATAATCTACATAGGACAATGCTTCAGGGTCAAACTTGTGCAAAATTTCAGTAACACGAGCTGGAAACAGTCTTAGGCTGTTGTTATACCCCTGAGGTAAACAACAGAATTTTTTCTGGGAGCCTAGGGCACTGAAACTTGTTAAATCTCTACTCTCACGCACTATATTCTAGCAGAAAAAACCATTGGAAATGTCCAGTGTTGTTTTGTATTTTGTATGCACTATATTGTCCATTAGTGCTGTGCTATGCAAGTTTTTGATAGCATAAGTGTGTTTATTACTGTTTAAATGTCTGTAGTCTAAGACTATTCTATATGAATGGTCTGGCTTAGCTACTGGAAATAATGGATTATTCATTGGCGAGACACAGGGTTCAATTACACCCTGGTACTCTAATTGCGTGAGTATTTCTCTCACCGGTGCTTTTGCTTCGTGTTTTATAGGATACTGCGGTTGCCGTTGAGGTACATTTTTAATTGGAATTACATGGTAGGGGGATTCTTTATCCCATCCAATGTGATTTCTGTATATTGCGGGTGCCTGTGCAAAGCCCATTCAATGGAATAGGATTCGGCGAGTTCCTCTGGTACAAGGGGCGTGAAGGAAGGTTTAATAACAACTTCTCCATATGGGCAGGTACAGAAAAATTCAGGTGGCCAATCTTGTTCGGCCAACAAGACATCATATATGTTTACTACGCGATCCCAGAAGATTGTGTCTATTATGCGTTCAATGTATCCTTCTAACTGTAGCGTTACTTTATACACCCAATCAGGCGTGGAGACACGTATGTCCGCAGTCTCTACTTGTATAAAGTCATCAGTTGCTTTCACCTCCAGATGCCCTAGAAGATTTTGGCGAACTATTGTGACCTCTGCTGCGCTGTCTAGCGGTGCTAGAGCCCATTTCTTGTTCTTCAAGAAGTGTCATGTCGGACCGTGACTGCTTCCACTTTTTTCTTTTTGAATTGTGGTTTTTGTTGGGCGGGTTTCTCATCCTTTTTAACTGAAACTTCCAAAGAGCGTTGTGATTCCTGTCTTAGTTTCACATACTCTGTCCTTCCCTCTGATTGCCCACCTCTCTCATTTCGTTTTTCCGATGAGTCCTGAAAGGAACGAGATTGGCGTGTATCAGTATATTGATATGTATCAGGCGTTTTTATATTGTCTCTATTTCTGAGATTATATCTATTTTGTGGGGTCTCCATACGTGGAGATTCTCCCTTCTCTTTTTTAGGAGTTTGTTGCTTTTTATCCCAGCGTTTCTTATTACCCTCAGGTGCTTGCTTAGGGGAATCTTTACTCGATTTACCCTGAAATTGTGTTTTTTTGTGGTCTGGCGCCAAGACCAATACTTGAGTAGGTCTCTGCGATTATTTTAGGAAGCTCTCGTTCCTGATCCTGTTGCGGAAACTCACAGAGCCGCATGCACACTGCAACCGCCATCGCTTCCCCTTTAAGATTACTTAAAATGAGTGAGGATACTGTGGCAAAATTGCCCATCAATTGCATCCCTAAATCTAGGGCCAGGGCAGCCCCGTATTCATCTTGAATTTGTTTCAACACCTCCGGTGAATTGGCAAGTGTCGGTGTTCCATGTGCGGTTGTATAGAGCGCAGCAAACACCGTGCCCCAGATATTACAGTTATCTACTGTAGGGACCATCCCAAAGGGCAAGCACATTGTTAATATTCTATGTTTATCCTGAGGTCCTGTATGGGGAAATACTGCCTCCAGCGCATTGACCTTTTGTGCTAACCAAAACAGAGTTTCCTCAATTTGGTGGGTACTTTACCCATAATCCAATGTACAGTCACAGGATTTATACCTGGCATTGCTGCATGTGGATGTGCTGGAGCAGCACGTGCTGGGTTTGTATTTAACGTTTGCATTACAAATTGTACTAATCGTCTATATATCACTGTTAGTTAAGTATACAAACGACGAACCTCAGCTACCACTAAATTTGCAATCGCAGGATGTGATGTATAAGTGGCCAATAAAAGCCAAGTAGGACCGTCATTACTTAGAGGACCTAACCTTACTGGTAATATTGTGTGGGGTAGGGCGCCATCAAGCCAATTATTATGTTCTTGATAAGATAGAGTTATTTCTAAATATGCGTATGCTCTGTATTGTCCAGGTGCATTTGCAGGTGTATATTGGTGAAATGTATTTGTGTTCCCATCAGCTGCTGGAAATGTGACCCAAGAATAAAAAAGTTCTGTTCTATAAGCTGCATGGGCATCCACCACAAATATGACTGGACCCCCCTGGGCCATTAGGCCATTCGCTAATAAATGTGTAGTTAGAGGTTGTCTCATATTAACCGGTATTTGTACCTGCTGTGGATTCGCCATTGTAGTGACACTATAAGTTCAGAGAAGGCACACCAAATAGGGCTTTCCTTTTAAGTTTCAAGCTTGAACAACCTCCAGCTGCAAATAGGATAGCCTTCGCAGCTAGGGTGGAAATCCTCGGTACCAAGGACATCTCTGCACACAGTATTGAGGTGTCAATATATATAATGAGACAGAAATACTCCGGAGGACCCGAAAATTAGAGCCTGACCAAACGTTGGCCGCGCAATGTCATGTAGGCTCTCATTATTCTAATGAGACTACTGGATTTTGGCAGCAGAATCTTCCGCGGTGTGGGAGACTGAGTTTAACCCACTGCGGGTGACACCTGTCGCTCTAACCAAGGTTTTGCTCCAGCTAACTAGCTGTGCCTCATCTCTGCCAAAGGATAGTGATGATTAGGCCGCCAAGCGCATGACATACTAGGCTTCTCAGGGAAGTTGTGGTCACTCAGGTCATATCCGGTTCTCTCATTTACAATTCAGTCTCATTTATAAATGACAAACAGAGGCAGTATATGTTTCAATAACGAGTTGAATAAAACAACTGCATCTTAGATAGCAAAGGGTGAGCTTCAATAACCAGGATGACACAACATGACAGGATTAAAATTGTGACGAGAAGAGTGAAGCATAAAAACAATGCTATCATATTGTCACTATGATCAGCGGACTATTTCCTATCTAAATTATAAATTGAGCACAGCATGTTAAGCTCTAGTTCTGCCTTTCAGGTTCCCCCGGGAGGACATCAACCCTCATACCTGAGCAAAGGCCTGTAGTCTGTGTTAGCATCTGTAGCGAAGCATTCAGCAATCAGCATACAGTCGTGGTTCCCTGGCTGGAATCTCCCTCTAACATGTAAGGGACAAGGAAGTGTTTATATAATAACACAGCTGATGTTCTGAGAAAATGTCCCTATGTAAGAATGTGTATTTTCTACAAATGTTGGAGACTAAACTTCTACCACGTTCACCGGCAATGTACCGAACTGTAGCCTTGAATGAAGCACAGAGTGATCAAGAATGTCTTGTTTGAGAACAGAGTGCTGGCCTAGGCAAAAACAGTTAGATAGATGAAAATAAAACAAGATCGTAAAAATGGTTATTGTAATAATAATAATGCGAAGCTGAATAAAACATATCTAGGTTAAAGTGCACAGCGGCCTACTGTGTTAAAAGAACGTGCATGGAGCATTTTACAGTAGATTGCAGTCTTGTCAATAAAACCCATTGAAAACTTTACTGCATCACCTTCATTGCCTGTGTGTGACTGAGACTTGTTGCTCATGTGAGAAAAGGGCAATCTACATTTAACCACGACTCTCTTGAGATGTCGCACTCTTGAGTCCACACGTAAAGACTGCCACAAATCTATTACTATTTGGGTTTTTGGTGAGGTACTGCTTGTGAGCTGGGAGGGTTCAGCCGACAGTTGCAACTTGTTGTAGGATTGGCCTAGTTGCCTACAAACAAAAATGCTGTCATCCCTAAACCAGCAGTCTTGCCTAGAACAAGAGTCCAACTATGACAAAGTCATTGCATTAATATGTGGTCGCAATGAGATAAGGTGTTGTGTCCATTCATTAATTACTGATTTCAAGAAAGTCAGTGATGGTATTTCTTGTCAGTATTAATCAATTATTGGTCTTACCTCATTGATGTTAAATTGATTCAATCCTCACCTTTATACTAACAACGTTCTAATAGTGGCATTTTTAGAATTGTAACTTCAAATCTGATTTTAGCATTAACGATGCTTTGAAATTTAAATTACAGTTCATTTGAGTGTAAACAGCATATCTATTTCTATTCCCAATCTGAAGTGAGCATTTACTAAATGTTACAAGGTAACCCAGTGTGAGGCTATGGGAAAGACAGGACTTACAACTGTGAAAATCAACTTTTGTGTTTTTCCCTGTCAGGACATGTAGAACTTAGCCACACATCTTACTTTTTAAATACCATGTGCCCTACATTATGTGCCTTCAAGGCCTACCTTAGTAGTGACTTTAAAGTATTAAAAGAAAGGTTTAGGCCTGGTAAAAAGTTAATTTTGGCTGGACGAAATGGCATTTTAAAGTTGTGCTAATGACTGCAGTGGCAAGCCTGAGACATGTTTACAAAGGCTACATTATTGGGTGGCACAATGAGTGATGATGCCCACTAGTTGCACTTAATTTTGAGGCCCTAAGTACATGAGTACAATTCACTAATGACTTACAAGTAAATTAAATGTACCAATCAGGTTTAGTCACATTTTACCAGATTTTATGGGACAGAGCACAAGCACCTTATCACTGGTAAGCAGAAAAAAACATGCAAGAGGCTTAAAAGCCAACAAAGCAAGTTTAGCAAAGGAAGGTAAAAATGTGGTGTGAACTGCAGAAAGGGCCCAGCAGTCATCTATTATAAAAGACACGAATAAGTATATATATGAATAATTGATGCACTTTCAAACTAGTATAAATCATATGTTGCATGTTGTACAAATGCGATCAATACTAAATGCAGTAAGCACACTTTTATAAACGAAAACATGCATTGAAATACATGAATGTAAAAACATTTGAATTGCAATGGGTGATGCAAAGCAGAAAAATGCAAGGATTACTTAACTCCCAGTGTAGCGAGGCAATGTATTACAAGATGTATTCAGGGGAGGACATGGGGCTAGTACCCCAGGCCGCAGGCATGCAACAAGCACCCAATAAATGATTGTTCAGTCACTGTTTTTACTTCTGAAAAAGGAAAATTACAATATAATGCACGCCACTCAATACTACACATTTTTTACAAGTATATGCATGATGTCAGGTGGAAATATCCATGGTGAAATAGCTCGTAACAGTTCAAAGCCCTACCGTTCCCTGAACCTATAACTATGTTACTCTCACATACTAGTCACATTATAAAGAGACCTACTGACTTTGGAAGGGTGTCATCACAATAATAAAAACAATAATAGACCAATGCAACACCATTAAATCATTAAGAATGTTCTCATTTGGCAATGACATTTACTAGAGCATGTAATGACTCCCTGTTAACTTTGTAGATGTCAAAGAATCTCTAAGCACTTAGCAAACTTAATGAACATGTCACAATAAACTTGGTCAGAAGAAATAAGATATGTATTCATCACTGTCATTTTGTCATTGTCAATAAAGCACTTCAAGTTTCAATAAACATTGCGCATGAGAATTTGCCTACTTTTATCATGTTGCAATCCAGCTCCTAAGACCCACCAATAGGGGATCTCTCCACTCTAGAGTCCTAAAGCAAAAGTCTACGTTCTAGAGGTGTTGGAAAATCATGGAAACCTCTTCTGTTGTCATCAATTCTACACCCGAGAGACTTTAGACAAGTAGAACTTCTGAAGGAGCTGCCACATTCCTGGCTGCCTCACAAATATTCTGCAGGACATTGGTTGTGCCCTTGCTCTTCCTGGGGCGCCACAAGCAACAATTTGCAAATTGTAATGCTGCAGCTTATACAGTGCTCCCTCACTTCGGCTAATCCACCTGTGGGCAATCCACCTTTGGCCAGCTCTTTGAGGCAGCAGCAAGTTTTCCTTTTGTTTTCTTTTTATTTTCCTCAAACAGCCTATTTTTATTAACAGCATGCCTGGGTCCCCAAGACGGACACCCACTCTCCACCTTGTCAGCTACACATACTCAGCTGTTTGCTGGAAGCCTGTGTTTAACTCCACTTTGTCAGGTTCTGCACCGGTTCTCCAATTCTGAAAATGTGACTTTTAGAAAGTTGTCATTTTCATGTTGCAAGCCTTTGGTGCCTACAGCCTGTATTCTGTGGACATCACAAAAAATGTGCCTCAGCATACTTAGCAAGAGTTTCACACTAGTCTTGTGTGCCCCAAAAAAGCTGGGGCCAGGGTAGGGACGAAGAAAATTCCAAACAGCTCTCAGGGTGGAACACTCTGGTAACTCCTCCTACTTCAAAGCTGTCAACAAGGGTAGGGTTTCGCCCTCTTATCCAGTGACCCGATTTTCTACAAAGACCAAACCACAGGTAGTTCAAAAGCAAAACATCTAGGAGATTAATTGGGGAAGAACCATTTTTCCTTCTATAGTTTAGCAACATGCTTTCCCAGCGTTTTATAAGAGAATGGTAGCAAAGAGATTGGGCAATAATATCTCAGATTAAACAGATAGGAATCCAGCTTTTTTAGCAGCTTTAAATGTAGTGAAACAGACCCTTGTAACAGACAAGAGTCAAAGTGTATTCCTAAGGAGAAGCAACAGTCTTTCATATGTACTTAAATATTTTAAAGGGTAAGACATCGAGCCGAGAGCCGGATTTGACCAAAGAGATAGATGTAGAAATCTCATCAGAGACGGGTATAAAGGCATAAGAGAATACGAACTATAAGATGTTTTGCTGGCCACTGTAGCAAAGAAACCCAAATTTATCTCTATCATGACAGAAGTGATATTTTCAATAAAATATTGACCCAATAGGTCACATCATTTGTGAGAAGAAGGAATACTCTAATATGTCTTAAAGACATCTGGAAGTTCATTGAAAAGCTGAAGCTATATTCTGTGGTTTATTGGCAGAGGCAATTTTAAGGGCATAATATGTCTTTTTAGTATTGAATATCAAATGTTCGTTCACTGCCAACTCAGCTTTATATTTACTTACTTGGTCTTTACCAGAACAGTTTTTCTCCATTTCGATTCAGCTTGGCTGATTTTAGTATTGGCTGTTCTCAATTCATTTAGAAACCAATTTATTGATCACATTATGAAGCCATCGGTCTTCACATTGTTGCGTTCCACTAAAAGCTGGGTGATATAAAGCAGGGATATTCTAATTACTAACAACATCAGGTAGCTAAGCTGGGGCATGTAACGACTCCCTGAGTTCCACTGATGAAAGGAAACATATTTTTTACAGTTGTCTATGAGCCACATGAGGAATAAGAATCTCCCACTTGAGACTGTCCCATATTGATGGGGGCAATGAACTCCTAACTGAAGTAGCAAAATGTTATTTTCTCCCTCTTGAAGTCATCTTGCATTCCAATGCCAGGTCAATATTAAAGGGGCAAATGTGAACACGTATCCCCGATCCTGACATCCTTACATTGGATGCAACTCAAGGCACAATTTCAGTGTTCGCTTCATTGCTTTTTATATAAGGTTTTGACAATGAGGCAGTCTATGTACTTGGCAACAAAACTGTAGACCTTTAGAGATCCACCCTCAACTTAAGGCAACCTGTAGTAATGGTGAACACGAATCAATACACTTGAAGTGAGTTCTTTATTCATTCAATCAACCCCAATAGTTATTAGCGAACAGTCCCAATATCTCTTTGACAATAAAAGCGCTACAACCTTCCACACCCAGAATAAATACAAGAAACACAGAACTAAGAATTCTAAGTAATATACGTTCTAAATGGTTACATTACAATGGAATTTAAAACCCATACTGCACAAGTCCTTTGATTGGCTTGAGATCTCATTGACCAAGAAATGTCACAAGGCCAATTCAGGGTTTGGTCTGTTACACTGGGGCTCTAGAAATCTTTAACATCTTTTCAATTTACACTTACTCTCTCGGTTACCAGAAAGCAACTTTTGCAATTAGACCTTTTCGCCCTTGACTAACCCATGTCAAATTTGCCTTTCTCTAAGACTAATACATCTCATTAGATTTAATGCAGTCTATACACATTGGTTGCTAGAGCGTGAAAGTATAAGTGTCTTGTTACCCATGCATGAGACAACAAGCAATTTTTGCTCATTGTTAATGTGAGATGCATGTCACTTTTTTCATACCACAACACTGGATTTCATAATTTAGGTACAACATTAATCTGTACTATTAATTTCTATTTTTAATTTCAATTATTTTAATAATTATCTGTATTATTTTTTAACTTTTTAATACCATTTACTCAAATATTTTTTAAGGAATAAGTGTAAACAGTAAACTCTAACCTTGTTTTTCCCTTTCACTATATATATAGAAATTCCAAGACAAACAAATTAACTTTAAACACCTACAAAGCAAAAAATAAAAAATAATGAAACAGACACTCTGCTCTGCAAGAGCCAGTGCAGCACTTCATGATACAGACCCAAATCACTGTTCTATCTATCTTCCATTGTCTCCAATGAAGAAACACTTTCTTGCTCATCTACTAGCTACAAATTTAAGAATTAAATTATTCTGGAAAAGTATGGCGTTGGAAGGAGCATCCAGACAACAATGCTTATAGTGGGCTACAAGGCAGATCAGTTGTTAAATGCACCCTTTGGGTTGTCTGGGTTGCTTTTATAAATGAGCAATATTCTAGTTCATTAAATTGAAAACACCGGAAAAAGTTTTGAACAGCACACATCCTGAAGTCATGCATTTGGAGGTCCTCTTATATGTGATAATGAAGAAAAAGGAGGAAAAGCAACACAAAATTAAGGGGGTTATTACAACTTTGGAGGAGGTGTTAATCCGTCCCAAAAGTGACGGTAAAGTGACGGATATACCACCAGCCGTATTACGAGTTCCATAGGATATAATGGACTCGTAATACGGCTGGTGGTATATCCGTCACTTTACCGTCACTTTTGGGACGGATTAACACCTCCTCCAAAGTTGTAATAACCCCCTAAGTGCTTAGGATCACACAATTTGGTCAAGTAGCAAAGCCAGGATTCTGCCCAGGTATTCTGTTTTCACACTGTGCAATTCATCCACTAGATGTGCATGCCTCACTTCTCCCACACCCATCTTACCCCCTCGCACTGACAGAAACCCTGCTGGCATCAGTGCGACCCTCAGTCACACCACAGCACAGGTTGTTTTTCACACATATGTAGCCTAATGCTGAATGAATGCCATGGACGTCACACCGGGTATGGATTTATGGAAGAAGGACCAGGTATGGACTTGGGGCACTTATGGTATATCTAAAAGAGGGCATTCTGATGTGCACTGTTGGAAATAATCCCTATAAACTGCAAATATAGCCTAATACATCTTACAATTTTCCATAGATTATATTACACCCCTGCTAAATTGCACAGATTTGTCACTTTAGTGTACCCTCTGTTATCAACTTCATGCTGAATTTTTGCATTTGTCATGAGAATGACACGATATAGTGTCCTATTGTGAAAAGGTTCTTGCTTAGTTATTGTGCATTGTTGACTTTGAGTTCCCAAGTACACAAGTCATAGCGGTCATGGCTATGGAGAAAAAATGCCTACGGAGAAAAATTGCCAAGCGACACTGCATCTTACAGTGCTATTACTTTTGCTGGCCAAGAGGACATTATCTTTGTGGGCAATAGAGGGACCCCTTCCTATGCAAGATGTCTGGCTAATATGTTATGTTACTTGTTACACTAGATCCAAAATATTCATACAAATCCAGCCTCTTCATTTTAGACCCAAAGATATCAGGGTCACATTAAGGTTCTATCTATCCAGCTTGAACAGAAAATGAAGAAACAAATGCTTTCACACCTACTCCTGTTGAGACATGAGGTTTCTGGTATGCCATTGTTGCTATGTGCCTTTAATGGAATTGCTATCCATACATATGTACACTCACTGAAAAGAACTAAGGTTAAAGCAATGTTATAGTTAGGTGAAATGATCAGTAACAACATTTTAAACTCTGAACACCACAGAACTGTATCAGTCATAGTTATAGTTATCTCAAGTAACAATAACTCACACCCTAAGTTAACTCAAACTTGCGCCCCCGCTATGCACAATTTTCTCATCAATAATTTCATTGCAAATGTTGCAGTGACATTATCAATGATGTAATAGAAGATGTCATGAGTGATGTAATATGTGAGGTAATTAGCTGTTTAGAGTATCCACTTTTGTACTTGTATCCACTTCATTTCTCAATGTAGGTTCAGTGACTGTGATAGGGTTTATGGATGTAACGACTGTCCGTAGTATGGCATTAATTATGTAACCGGGCTTAAGCATCTGGAGGAACTTGGTTTTCCCTGAACAGTTTTATAGAGGATTGAACACTGTGTCTAGCACAGGTTAAATGTTTATCTGTGGTTGATAGTTAACATGACCTCAGCTACCCATGAAGTGTATGGTATAGGGTCAATGTTGCACATAACAAAAGCTTGCTTCACCTATGTGGGTTGAATGCATGATATCAGTAATGATGCTTCCTTTTATTCAGAACTATTTTGCACTTACTTTCATAACTCTAATGTCATACCTGTTTATAGAGCAATGGGTACAAAAGAACATTGGATGCATCATCAGTAATGTCATTTGAGATGTTATCAATGATGTCATAAACAACAGGATAGAACATGTCATGGGTGATATAATATGTGAGTTCATAAACACTCATTGCAGGGGAGCAAGTTCTAGTTAGCTCTGCTAACAATAACTGATGAATGTCTGTGGTTTTGTGAGTTCAAAATGTTAATGATGTGATTGACATATTAATCTAACTATAGTGTCACTTTAACCTTTGCCTTTTTTCAGTGAATTTCTAAGTTTTTTTTTTTTTTTTTTACCAAAAACAGATCTTATCACACCTAACTATAAACTTATTTTAACCTTTGTTTTTTTCAGTGAATTTCTACTTTTTTCACAAAAAGTAATATTTTCTAACCGTACATAGCGTCAACCCCCGGCCTTGCATGGCCTTTGTTTCTTAGGAGCAAGGGAAACCCACGAATATCAAAGGACTAAGCATATAAATAACTCTAAAGGAACAGGGGTCCCTTGAGTGTGATTCAATAACACTGAAATAAGCAGAAACATTGGAGTTGTATCCAAATGTATCCAATAGCAATTAGTTCACAGTAACTATGATTATGCCACCTTTTATACAATATGACAAATTCAAGTCAAGGTACTCACCCTCAGGACAATAAGAATTATGCCCGAGATATACGTAACAAACAAGCCTGTAGAGAAAGGGAGGAAGAAAAGACGGGAGAAGGGAGGGAGACAGAAGAACCACTGTATTTACAGTAATGTAAGACACTGCACTGGCTAAGCTCTGAGGGCACACAATGCAAGAAGTATCACAATATATCCAGTAGTAACCTCAAAAAGAAAAGAATGCAACCCCAGAGGATCAAGAATAAAAAAACAACACTATGCATGTGGTGTACAGCTAATAATTGCATTGCTATTCATTCCACATTCTGCCAAAAGGCTCATAGTGCATATGTTCCTAAAATATTAACAACATGTAGTAGACCACACAGTGAACAAACATCAGCAATTAGTGGAAAAGACATTGTGAGGCTGGAATAAGGCAGAAAATCAGATGAAATTATAAGTAAGACAAAACCAAACCAAAATTACTCAGACCGACAACACATAACCATAAATGAGGGAAGGTTCAATGAATACCTGAATTGTTAATTATTCGCCAATCCCTAGATATAGCGTGACTGTTGACCTGAAGGGGAACGGTAATATATAAGTGTGAAATGAATGAAAGGAATAAGATCAGTGGCCTGCAAATAAGTCCCGGAGTCCATCTCTATAGAGGGGGATAGCAACCATCTACCTGTAACATTGCAAAATCAATCATCATAAAAATAATGATACCAGAGACTCAGCCGAGGGGGTGAGAAACAATAAGAGCTGAGCCAGACTTGCTCTGTATGGAAATCAAATGTCCTAAAATTACCCCCCAGAGTAGCCTGCAAGGGACACACACATGCAACCGGCCAGGAACTTACCAGGAAATTGCAGACCCCAAATGGTATGGTCCCGCACCTAGAGCTGTCAATGTTCTGCTGGAGCCATAGGTGAGCATGATTAAATCACAAAGTGCATACCCACTGTCTAGAGAGAGCTGCCAAAAGGGAAAATGTGTGGCCATATTCAACCATGCATTGCACCCTGAGAATAAAACGGCAGCCAGCAAGGGTGGAACAACCAAGGCCACTAAAGAAACATGATATGAGTCTTACCAAGAAGAGAATAGAAAGGCCACAGCAAAGTACAGTATGTGCAAGAGGGAGAATGAGAGCTGGTCATAAAGCATTTATAGAAATAAAAACATAACATGTCAGAAGTAATGGAATTATCAGGATACCAGCATAATATTGGAATGTAATAGAGATAAAAATAGAGAAATTATATTTATGAAGGCAATAAATCATGCCTCATAACAGTCAATGAAAATCCATATATTGCACAGGAATTGGGATGGCCATATTGGAATGGGGCAACAAGTGAAAAAAGACAGTGAATCAATGTGGTTAAAGTTAACACAGTCAATGTCCATAAAAGTATGTAAGGCCCCATCATCATAAAATAATGAAACAGTAGGGATCACATAAATACCAGATGCACAAAACAAATTACAAAATGAATAAATCCATACAATACACAAAAACTAAAATTAAATGGCCATATAGAAAAAGGGATTGCAGAAGAAAAAAGTGGATTTCTATTATCAAACCACAAACGTATTGTAATTAAAATAGACAGCCCCAACAATGCATGCATACAGTTTGCTGGCCAAGATGTTAGCCTCTTGAAAAAAGTCCTGTTGAATGAAACAGTTTATACCAATGAGGAGAAATTGAGAGAATGGTAAAGACTCCCTCAGGGCTCTTGGGTGTTGATTCATGTATGACAGAAGGGTGCTTCTTTCTGTCAGTTTGGGATGTAACAAAGAAAATAGTTCACCATCATGCGAGCCAATGAGAAGGTCTAAGAAGACAATTATGTATCGGCTATGTGCAACAGTTAATTTTAGGTGCAGATGCAACTGTAAATGAGCCACTGAAAAAACCCCGCCAGGGTTTCCTTAGAACCAAGCCAAATAATGGAAACGTTATTGATATATCACTTCCAGATCACAATGTTACTGTGTAAAGGGTTGTGATCAGATAGAATGGTGTTCATTTCCATGTCATCCATAAAAAGTATGGTGAAATTGGGCGCAAAAATGGCTTCGAAAGATGTCCCTTTAGTTTGTTGAAAAAAAGTGGCCTTCAAAAAATGAAAACATTTTTGTCAGGCATGGTTCAAAGAGTTCACTGATGAAAGAGATGGGAACAGAGTTTGGATGAGTCCTACTTTCAAGGGTTTTCTGAAGAACCTGAATCCCTTCCTTCTGTGGAATGTTGGTATAAAGGGACTCAAAATCGAGGGTACATAGAATTCTTGTCTCAGGGTTGAAAGAGAGATGTTCTATCTCGTTGATCATGTCCATACTGTCTCTGAAGTAACATTGGGGCATATTTATATTTGTTTTGCGTCGAATTTGTGTCTTTTTTTTTACACAAATTAGTTGCAAAACTAACCCCATATTTATGCTTTGGTGCTAGACCCGCCCAGCACCAAAATTATGGAGTTAAAGTAATTTTTGTGACGTGGAACCTACCTTGCGTCAATGAGATGCAAGGTAGGCGCTCCTGTGCAAAAAGTGACTCTATGGCCTTAGCGCCATATATATCCCCCTGTGCTAAAATCATGCATGGGGGTGGTGGGGGGTCATTTGACCGTTATTTAACTGTGCAAAGCGTGCTTTGCACCATAAATTAATGCCTGGGTCAGAGCAGGTGTTAGGGGACCTGTAGGCATATTTTGAATAAGCCCAATGGGGCTCACTCTAGGCCCCAGGGACAGCCCCACCCACACCGTAGGGACAGCAGAGGATGGGGGACCACATCCCAGGTAAGTATTGCTTTTTAAGTGCCATTGGGGGCCCTGAAAAGGGCCTCCCTACATGGCACTGGGTGCAATGGCCATGCCAAGGGGACACTGGTCCCCTGTTCTGGCCATTGGGGTGGTAGGCATGACTCCTGTCTTTTCTAACATAGGTGTCATTTGGTATGGTGCCCAGCTGGCCCTCAAGAATGGTGCAATCCGATGCAAAACATTTTGATACAATGCGTTAGTGCAGTTTTGCACCAAAAAGTATAAATATGCCCCCTTGTGTCTTGGGTACAAGGTCTTCAATAAAGAAGTCCAAATAGCGACCAAGTGGTTCAAAAATAGAACCACACCAATAAACAATCGGGCATCCCGCAGTACTTTTGTGTATTTTTGGTAAAGTGTAAATTAAGGGTGTCATAGGGAATTTTGTGTTATGGTTCTGAAATGCACTTTGTGTCAAAACCATTTGGTCCTCCCTCTTTCAGTAAGGTCAAACCATTGAATTTCATTTGTGGGATGCAAACCTAGTGTAGAGTAGTGGTCAGTATTTGCAAGCTGTCTGGTAATTTCTGCCTTGTATACATCATTGTTCTGGACCACTATACCGCCTCCCTTATTAGCTGGTTTTATAACCAGAGAATGGTTGTTTTGAGTTCATTGAGTGCATGTTCCTCTTGGAGATTTAAATGAGAATCAGTTTCTCAAAAGTATGAATCTTTGAGTGTAAGATACTGAGTGGTGGTAGGAATGAAGAAGGAGGACTGAAATTTGTGTTAGCTATCTGGGGATTAACTGAATTTGCCAAGAAGAAGGCATGAAGGCAATTTTTCTACAGAAGTGTAACATTTCAGTTTAGAGTTCAAGGAAATTGGGGTGAGTAGTGGGGACAAACGAAAAGCCTCTACTAAGCAATGATATTTAAGCTGAGGACAGTTGGTGAGCCGATAGATAAAAAGTAGGCATAGTAGGGAAATTCTCCACAGTGTGAGGTGTTCTACTAATGGGACAGTTCATTCTTACAACTGGTAATATTTCTGTCTTGTCTGGCAGTCCCCTGGGTTACTGCATCTGTGTCATAACTGACCCCGCCCCCGGCTGGGCAGTCATCCCTGTTCTCTCCCTGAAAAAAGGTGTACTGGGTGTGTTAGAGGAAGAGCTGTGCCTTGTCCTTGTTCTGAACAGTCTGATAATTCTGCAAAGGTAGCTGAAAAGGTAACAATAGTGTTTTGCCTGTTGAATCTGCCCCAAGGACTGCCAAAGTTTGGATTGGTGTATGTTCTTTTTGTGTAGAAATCTTCGGTAAGTTGAGAGTATGTCATCTCCATACCCTATAATTCAAAATGCTGCTCTTTACTTTGCTAGTCTTCTTGCCATGTTCAATGTTCAATAAATTCAGCCACTCTTGTCAATTTTCTCAAGGAGGGTTTCCGGAATGACACTTGATTCTCTAATCTGTTTCTCCAAATTACTAATTTCTTCTGCAATTTTTTTAGCGTGTTCAGTAGCCGTATCGATGGCTAGCACTATGCAGTGCCTCAAGCACATGGTACCTATGGAGCTAAAACCATGTAAATACTTTTTATCATCGGTGAAGACACCCAGTACATTCCCAACTTGGAGGCCAACCAGGATATTGTCAGCTCTAAGATACTCAGTCAGCATACATATCATCAATTGTAGTCTAGCATATTTCTTTTTGCATTTCTTAAGTTGTTCGGCGAAGCTGGACCCTGCAGGTTGGCCCGTTTCAGTTGTGTCAGAAAAGAGTGAAGAGCCTTCTAGAATGTTTTCAATGTAATCATCAGAGCATGAGGGTGTGTGATCTCACATAGTATTTGGATCTTAAGGATGTACAAGTAAAAGAGTAAGAGAAATAAGGCAGGGAGAAAAGGGAAAAGAAGAGTTTAGAAAAAAGATAAATAGAGCCCATTTGAAGAAGTAGGAATATAAAGAGCTCTTGCAATCCAACGATTGCGCTCAATATGTTTTTTTAGGAACAAAGGAAACCCATGAATATCAAGGAACCAGGGGTATAACGAACTCTAAAGGAACAGAGAGTCCCTTAAGTGTGACACAACAACACTGAACTAAGCAGAAATGTTGGAGTAGTTTCCAAATGGACAGCTTAGTGCATTTATTCCATGAAAATATAATAGAAAATGTAGTGGGTAAAGATGCACAAGGGAAAATAAGAAAACACTTTCATATTCAGGCATTACACAAATAGTCTGCATGACACAATGGTAAACTTCTGCGAGGAGAAAATGATTCACATGGCACAATGGTAAACATCCACAAGTATGATTAACAAGCTTCCATACTCAGGCATTGCTTGAATGACTAAAATAGTGAATGAATAAGTCATTAGTTCACAGTACCTATGCTTATGTCAAAGTAATACAATATGACAAATTAAAGTCAAAGTACTTTGGTCAACAACGTTTCGATCCCCTAACCAAGTATCGGGATCATCCTGGGGACAACCACAATAATGCCTGAGGTATAAGGTTACCAAGTAAGTAAGTAAGGTTACCATATATATGTAACCAAAAAGGCTGTGGAGAAAGGGAGAAAGAAAAGGAGGGATAAGAGAGGGAGACATTACATGTATAGTAAAATGACACCGCACTAGCTAAGCTCTGAATGCAGATCATGGGAGAAGTATCAAAACGTATGCCTTTTCCACTAATTGTTACTGTGCACCTAATTGCAATTATAATATGTAATGCTATCATAGCATCGTTGTTAATTTCTACTTTGGGTGGGGAAGCTCCAGGGCACCCAATAACTCACCTGCTTTCTGTGTGGGCCGAGCAATGGGCAATGTCTGAACGAGTTTACATTTTCTAACCTTTGCACCATTGGTTCATCACTGTTGATATGCCCTCTTCTGTTTTTGTTTTCTGCTCTGCTTTCCTGGGCACCTTCTTTTAACATGAATCTTTGCCAAAAGACATGCTGCTGCGCTAAAGAATGTACGGTACTTTTACAGTTAGGCAGGTAGTTACACGATCCATAGAAAAGTTTATTTAATGTATGTGTTTATTTAGAATGTATTTATTTCAAGTCAATGAATATCTTAAATCACTGCTTTATATCTTGCAACGATTTTCGTCAATAGTGAAGCCTATCAGCTCCAAGCTTAAAAAAGTATATTTGCATGTGTAACCCAACCTTAAACACGCAAAAACATTTGTGAATCAAGCCCATTCTTATTTACACCAACCAACCCAGAAACCAAAAGGGAAATAGTAAGCAAGCGATTAAAAATTAAAACCAACGTACTTACTGAAATTTGGTCTTGGTTGGCAAACAACGCAACGTTTGCACTTTTTTTTTTATCAAGTACAATATTTATAATATCTTAAAGATCAAATTAAAGAACAACAGGATATTTATGACAACACAAGATGCACATTTTGTTCTGTTTAGTATGCAAATTGTACTGTTGTAAAATGTGTTATAGTGTGAAATATTGAAAAAAAACTGTCTATGTGACCTTTAATAACGCACCATTAAAGTATAGGAATAAAGAAAGCGGACTGAAGAGGCTAAAAACCATAACCTTACTTTTCTAATCTGTTTTTTCAAATGCAGTTTCCGGATTCTCTTCTTTTCGTCTCTCCAGTTCTGGGAGCTGTCATCCTGCATCTGATGAAAAGGCTCCTCAATTAAAGGACGCGTGTACCTTTTCTACACACTGACCTTATTAAGCTCTCTATGGTCAATTCTTGGTTAATGGTCTCCTTTGTTTGTCTTAAAAAAGGTGTATAGCTCATTGAACTGGTTCTCCGACTGCCATCAATTTATTGCTTAAGCACTCTCTATTCTTTTACTGACTGTGTGTACAGTTTCCATCACCGAAATGGCTTTACAGGTAACTAATCCTTTACATTCGTGACCTCTCTGTACCCTTAGGACTGAACACTTGATTGATGTCCAAACTTTGCATACCATACTGTATTTATTTTTCTAAGAAATATTTTTGCTTCTTTAAGCAACCCCCTGAGACACAGTAGACTAAGCAATCCTGACTCTAACCCAAACACTGTGAAGCACATTATGTGCTTTTTAAATTAAATATATGTTTTAAAGTTTGTCAAGGCTTTCCCACGAGCCCTATACTGAAGGAATTCCTCACTAAAACGCATTTTATTTTTCATCTCACCTCATTATGTTGAACTATCTCAGTTTGAACCCCTGCTAAACCCAGCATGCAATGTTTATTAAGTTGTGCATGAGTGATGCACTGACTGACTGGATGAGTGAATGTTTACTAGCCAACGGAGTAGTTAGCAATGCTTGATAGGCAGGATCTCCCGTACACCTTTTGACAAAATAAACAAAATTCACAACACCATTTGTGGGGGTAAGTTTCCTCTACATGCCATGACGGTTAGATTTTAGACTGCAGTTCATGACATCCGAAGCGAGGGTGGGCACGGAGCATTTCATAGCGAGGTTCACCCTCAATAAAAAAGTATGCCTTTTTGGCATTCTCGAAACAATTTCAACCATACTTTTTACAAGCTGTACCTGCTTCAGCTTTTTTGAAGTGCTTCGAACATATACACGTTTACCCATATCGAAATGAAACAGCTGTACCTATACATATGCATAAACAGTGCATTTTGAACTGAAGTTTGGGGTGTGACACTTCGAATGATCTTACTCCTAACCCCGCCTTTGGCATGGTAGGAATGTGAAGGCCAAACGCATGTGACTACACACCAGCTCATGTTTTTGCATATTGAAGCTGCTATCCCTGTCCTGGAATTCACACAGTCCAGCCTCATAAGGAGCCTTTTTCATATGAAAAAGTACACAACATTCAACCAATTTTCAGTACTATTTTGGAAAGCACAAGGAGCATTCCACCAGCTCCCTTGATTCCTGTGCTGTCTACAAAATACTCCAAACCTTTATTAGAATGTTACACTGCAGGAAGCTGTAATACTATATAACACAGGGTAGTTGAAACACTTGGGCCATATTTATACTTTTTCTACGCTGAATTTGCGTCATTTTTTGACGCAAAAACGGCGCAAACTTACAAAATCATTGGGGCATATTTATACTCCGTTTGCGCCAAATTTGCGTCGTTTTTTTCGACGCAAATTCGACGCAAAACTAACTCCATATTTATACTTTGGCGTTAGACACGTCTAGCGCCAAAGTTCATGGAGTTAGCGTCATTTTTTTGCGTGAACACCTTCCTTGCGTTAATGATATGCAAGGTAGGTGTTCCCGTCTTAAAAAATGACTGCGATGCATATGCTTCGTATTTATACTCCCGGGCAAAAATGACGCCCGGGAGTGGGCGGGACTAAAAAACCCGCATTTGTGCCGGATTTTAGCACCTGGGTCAGGGCAGGCGTTAAGGGACCTGCGGGCTCAGAATTAGCCCAGAGGTGCCCTCCCAAGCCCCCAGGGACACCCCCTGCCACCCTTGCCCACCCCAGGAGGACACCCAAGGATGGAGGGACCCGTCCCAGGGAAGAAAAGGTAAGTTGCGGTAAGTATTTTTTTTAATTCTTTTTTTGTGGCATAGGGGGGCCTGATTTGTGCCCCCCTACACGCCACTATGCCCAATGACCAAGCCCAGGGGACAGAAGTCCCCTGGGCATGGCCATTGGGCAAGGGGGCATGACTCTTATCTTTGCTAAGACATGAGTCATGTGAATGGCGTCTGGGCGGCAAAAAAAAATGGCGCAAATCGGGTTAAGACGATTTTTTTGCCTCAGCCTGACTTGCCCCATTTTTGGACGCCCAAACGCCATTTTTCCCTACGCCGGCGCTGCCTGGTGTACGTGTTTTTTTTTCACGCACACCAGGCAGCGCCGGTCGGCTAACGCCGGCTAACGCCATTCAATAAATACGGCGCCTGCATGGCGCTTCAGAATGGCGTTAGCCGGCGCTAATTTTTTTGGCGCAAAACTGCGTTAGCGCAGTTTTGCGTCAAAAAGTATAAATATGGCCCATTGTATTTTGCAGTTTGCGCCGCTTTTGCATAAAAAGTGATGCAAATCGGGCGCAAAAAAGGTAGAAATATGGGTCTTGATTTACATTGCTGTACGTTCATGGTTCCATGGCCCAACTGCAAGAATTTGTCATGGTATTTTCTCTTTGGCTATTCTATTACATCTCCTGCAAGTAAACGATACTGACTGGGGTTATCAAAAAGGAGAAGTGGTTGCCCCATCGCAGAATGACTTTATAAATTATGTGGAGAAATATGACCTCAATGCTCCAAAGGTTTTTGTGAAAATTGCTTTTATAATGAAATGGATTTTAGCATGGCATTTTCCCAGACCAATCCACAAGCATCTCAGTATAACTCCCATTAGCAAATACTGTTGCATACTTTCGCATCACAGACTGCCTAACCACTGACCTTTTACTTATCTATAGTGTGATATTGTGATCTCCTCTCTACTGGTACAGCATATCCCTTTGCCTTTCTTCTCTGATCTCTTCTCACTATTTCCTGCTCTGTGAATCTCCTCCAGTTTCTTCAATATAAGGTTAACTTACCTTGTCAGCGTTAAGCTCACATCAACCTCCCTCACATGCCTTCTTTTCCTCGCATGCTTCACTCACTTTCTGTGTATACGTTCTTCAGCACTGTAACCTCTTCAATCCTGCCTCTTAAGCATGGCTTCCCTTAGTCTCTGTGAATGTAGCTGATATGTTCTGCAATGCTTGATTCATGAACCGGGAACTATATGGCTATCTCTGCCACATCTGCTTGCTCTACCCTGGACTAGAACCATCTTCCTGGCCTGTACTGATTTCTCTCCGCAGACATTTCTACCTGGCAAGACAAATGCGTTAGTCTCATATTTGCGATTCTTAGAGTAAATGTGCACTGAGATTGAGGGCCATATGTAGGAACACTTTTGCCCATAGACACAGAATGGGTATAAACCTTTGATACATCTGGCCCTAAGTGATTAATCAGTTCTACGTAAGGCACTGCTATTTAATCACATAAATCTAGCAGCACTCCACTCTAGAAAGGTGTTTTGACCTAACAGAAGGGATATTTCAAGATGAGTGGCACTCCTTTAACCAAAAGGGAGAAAATGAGTGCAATCAACAAAGGCATTAAACAAATGCCAGGACTACCCATGCATTATTCCTAGTATTGGTAGTTTGAGGATGTGGCAATACAAATGTATTCAGAATTTGAACCGGAGAATGCCCTTGGAATCAGGAAATGACTATGCTAGTGGCAATTAATACATCTGCTTTCCCAATGTTTGGGAATCCCTCATTGAAAATGTTGCCACCTGTTGGGGGTTAAAATATCTGTGTAGGAGATACGAGGAATGTGGAATTGCCAAATTCTTTGTATATCCTGATTAGGCTCTTGATGTTGCTACTGTCTGAATAGGGAACCACTATATTTAAACACTGTCCGAGCTGGAAATATTCAGATCTAAAGACTGGGGGTCAAAATAGTCTGTAGATGGTTAAAGAATAAGATAGGCTGTATGTGCCACAACCATGAACCCTAGATTATCAGGCAAAAGGCTCCTCATCTTTCATGGTGTCCTTTGTTATCATGCTAAAATGCTGCCACAGCAAGCACCTCACAATATAAATATTTAAATTCCTTGATGTATTATATTATAGGACAACTGGATCAAAGACAATTATCATGAACTTGTGTTGTTGATGAAAACCAACTCTGAACTAGTCTCTTGAACATTTATCTGAACTACTAAGGTTATCTTGTGAAGAAACGAGTCGGGCTCGTAACGATTTTTGCATATGTATTTACGAATGCCATGCAGAAGGTAATAGAATTTTAGTCAAAATAAACAATTGCTAATATTAGAGACTAATTGCAAATTTACAGTATTAGTTATTTAGCAGTTCTACAGAAGTCAAGTGCAAACTTTATATCACCAAAGAGTGTTGTGATGATGCTTGATGAAGTTATCCAACGCTTGGGGGATAATACTAGTGTGTATATATATTTTTGCATTGACCAGCCAAGTGATGAGGCAGACATGGTAGAGTCCTGTGTTTTTTTTTTCTCTTACACTATATTACCTTCCCTATGTCTATCAGTGGTCTTCATATTCCTGTATATGTAGTCACTGGTGGAGAAGGGAAGAAATGGGAAACAAGTATTGCTTCCACTGGATTTTAAATATAAGTTTAGTGCAACCTGAAAAAAGTATTTGAATGAAGGCGTTGACCACAGAGTTACATCTCATGTAAATAGGTAAATGCATTCAACTGTTTTCTCAGCATACAAGTTCTTAGCAAAGTCTCAGAAAAAAGATACCCACAAACTCAAGGAAGAATGTTGAGACATGTAGATTTTAGGAATAGTGATGATGTCCTTTTAAAAATGTCTGATCCTGAAGTAGTAAAACCTTGTGCAAAGAAATTGTGCAAAGCAAGGCTTGTGCAAATAGACCCCAGGCGCCTTTAGCCTCCTAAGCATAATGGTAGCACAGTGAGGAAACGAGCAGAGAAATTGAGTCATGCATCATAAAACTGTATCTGCAATATTGTTTTGCAGTTCTCTTACTCCAACTTGTTCATGAGCAGACAGATCAATGCTGAGCAGACAGATCAATGCTGTTGCCCCATCATGCTTCCACATCCTGTGAATGCTACACAAGATGTTCACTTGGATCACACTGAACACCAGACCAAGACTTACCCAGGCTCTTATCACTAGTAGACTTAACTATGGAAACCCCTTCTACTTTGGCATCCCAGCCCAAGTTCTACGCCAGCTCCAAACCACCCAGAACATAGCCCCGAGACTGATCCTGAACATCCCATGAAATAACCACATCTCTCCACACCTCAACAATCTTCACTGGTTCTCTCTCTGGGAAAGATGTAAGTTCAAGCTGCTCACCTACACAGCTCTCCACAACACCGACCCACTGTATCTCAACTAACGACCTCAACTTCTACCAACCCACTAGATACCTTCCAATGGCATCCCAAACAAGAGCACACTTATCTCTCATCAAGAAGGCCAGAAGGGGAGAATGCTCTTTCTCATACCTCACAGCCAAGACCTGGAACAACCTCCTGCAACATCTCAGGACCTCCCACTTCCTCCTGGACTTCTGAAGGAACCTCAAGACATGGCACTTCAGGACAAAACAGTCATGATCTTATCCCTCTCAGGCCTGCCCTACTCATGACTTGGATACCCTGACTGGTGATTAGCTGTGCTCTACAAATCCGCGTAACATAACATTTTGGATGTGATGATGCATTTTGCACTACTAATATTATGCTGCATAGTGGATTAAGCTCCCACATAATTACACAAAGTTATGAGTAATGTTGTGGTAATTAGAGTGAGAAACTGGGTTGGTGAATGACTGAGGAGTGAGCCTTGGTTATGCAACAGCCACAATCGCTTGCAGGGTGAACCACAAAAAGTCACAAATTTAACCTATGCTTATTTTGGCAAAAAAACACATTTAGGCCAAACTTAGAGGCAATGTGTTAAATATTTATGCAGCACTCAAACAACAATATAATGAAACCACCACACAATAAAAATCCCAAACCAATTTAGAACACTAGAGAACAATTTAATAAGGTATTTGACACCAAAACCATCAAAAACACAATTAGTAGATCCAGAGTTATGAATTTTTAAAGCTTTAAATGTAAAATAGTACTTAACAAAATGCGCTAACTGCGGACATGTAGTCATGCTAGACAGTGAGAAAGTCAAAAATTAAGGCTGACTGCAGTGGAGTAGGATAAACAAAATGGATTGGGCCCAATCGGCACTTAACCTTTGGACTTACTACATTTTTGAAGGAAAAAGTCTCTGAGAAGGTAGAGGTTCAGCATGGCAATAATGCAGAAGTTTCTGAGAATGGAGCACTGTCATTGGATAGCTGTGGAGCAAAGCTGTGGTGAAGAGTTTTACCTTCAGACTTAGTCGTTGAGATGGAAGTTGAAAATCTCCAGCAGGGTGGAGCAGAAAGCTGTAGCTGAAGGCAGTGCCATGAGATCGTATACCCCTTTCGTAAAGGACCACTGAAAAGGATTTGCTACTGCGGAACATAGCGGGAGAAGCTGCAATGTTAATCTCACCAGCAGTGCAACTCAGGTGAATAGGTGAGCAGGTTGGTCCCGGTCTCCTCCTGGTTCTCAAAACACTATTTGGCCAAATTTTGTCCAAGACTTTAGTTTTGGAAATTGGTAATATAGGCACCTTTAGCACTAAAACAAAGGGTCCAGGAGTGGATGGAGATTGGGGGTTCAAAACTCACTCAGGTTGGGTCCTGGTGTCTGCTCAAGATGGTGGGAGCCTGTTATGTCCCTGGGGCTCTGGACAGGACTCCAGCAAAACTAGCTCTTGGAGTCACTTCTGGACGTCCTGGGTGCAGGTAAAGATACAGGGCTCCATAGTAGGGCTGACCTCTGAAGGTTCAAAGGCAGGCTTCAGGCCAGGCAGCAAAGCAGTCCTTCCAGATACAGCAGTAGTTGGCAGAGTGCACAGCAAGTCACAACAGTAAGCAGTCCACAGAGAGTCCTTAAGCAGATCCAGTAATGAACTGAAGAGTGGGCCTGACAGCCCTAAATGTATACCCTGGTGCCCTGGTCTTAGAAGTTGGGAGAAGTTTCCAGAAGGCTTCTTTGAGGTTCTAGGGGTTTCCTGCCTCTCTTGCCCTGGCTGCACTGACAATTCAGGGCGTTAAGCCCACTATGTGATTGTAGACCTCGGCCCATTCAGGTGTAAGTGGGGCTGTGCTCAGCTCCGCCCCCTCATCGCAAACCTACCAGTGAAAAGGCCATTCAGACCCTGCTAATCTCACTATTGTGTGACAGCCTGAGGTGAATTCACAAAGTCTTAACTGTCAGTTACATCCAGTCATGTGACCTAAGGCAAGCTGCAGGCCCAGAGGGCTAAGGGCAGAAAAATGCCAACTTTCTAAAAGTGGCATTTTCAAACTTGTAATGATAAATCCTACTGTTGGACCTAGCCCTTTTTGCAGGGTCATCCCCAAACTTTTTGCCTCCATCCTCCTATTTCTCCTGACCTGTTTTTGTTGGCTTTTGAACTCTGAGCGCTTTACCACTGCTAACCAGTGCTAAAGTGCATATGCTCTCTGTATAAATTATACTGTTAATTGGTTTATCCATGATTGGCATATTTGATTTACTAGTAAGTCCCTAGTAAAGTGCATTAGAGGTGCCCAGGGCCTCAAAATCAAATGCTACTAGTGGGCCTGCAGCACTGATTGTGCCACCCACATAGGTAGCACGGTAATCATGTCTCAGATCTGCCACTGCAGTGTCTGTGTGTGCAGTTTTAAACTTTAAATCTGACTTCGCAAGTGTCCTCACTTGCAAGGCCTAGCCCTCCCCTTTTCCTACATATAAGACACCCCTAAGGTAGGCCCTAGGTAGCCCCATGGGTAGGGTGCAGTGTATGGTTAAGATAGGACATATACTATTGTGTTTTATATGTCCTGACAGTGTAGTACTGCCAAATTTGTTTTTCACTGTTGCAAGGCCTATCTCTCTCATAGGTTTACCTGGAGGCTGCCTTTGAACATGATTAAAGCGTAACTTCCCTTTGGGAGCAGATAGACATTTGGAATTTGGGACCTCTGAACTCACAATTTAAAAATACATCTTTTAGTAAAGTTGGTTTTGAGATTGTGTGTTTGAAAATGCCACTTTTAGAAAGTGGGCATTTTCTTGCTTGAACCATTTTTGTGACTCTGCCTGTTTGTTGATTCCCTGTCTGGGTTAGTTTGACAGTTGGGTTGTTTGCACCTCCATCCAGACAGTGACACAAAGAGGGCTGGGGTGTAGCCTGCATATTCTAATGAGCCATCTGTGCTAGGAGGGAGAGGAGGAGTGTCCACTTGCACCTGAAAGGGCTGTGCCTGCCCTCACACAATGCAGACTCCAACCCCCTGGTGTGTGTCTGAGGCCTTGCCTGGGCAAGGCAGGATTTCACAAACAAGTGAGACTTTCCTTTAAAATAGGCCTACATCAAAGACCAAAATGGGTATAAGAAGAGGACCCAAAAGCACAGACTTTAGACACTTCTTGGGGTAGACACTCTACCTCACAGACACTTCCTTGAGAAGAAACGTGAAACCAGAACCTGTTTTTTTCACACGAACCAGGTACTTTGTTCTTAAAAGAGACTTTGTTTGCTTTTAAAATACTTAAGACACTTTATATCACTTTTCAGTGATATCTCTACATTTACTTATTGCATCTTTGATCGTTTTGACCTGCATTTATCCAGATAAATATTATATATTTTTCTAAACACTGTGTGGTGTATCTTTGTTGTGCTATATGGCGTTGTTGTATGATTTATTGCACACATACTTTGCACATTGCCTTCTAAGTTAAGCCTGACTGCTCAGTGCCAAGCTACCAGAGGATGGGCACAGGATAATTTGAATTGTGTGTGACTTACCCTGACTAGAGTGAGGGTCCTTGCTTGGACGGGGGTAACCTGACTGCCAACCAAAGACCCCATTTCTAACACCTACTTTATCATTAAAGAGGGTTCATCATTACAAGTTCATAGATACCAAACACAAAATATCCACCACCTCCGGTTTAAGAATTACAGTGTATTTGATATAATAAGTAATCCCCAATGTTATCCAATGGGAGGGGTCGGCCTCACAGTAGAAAAAAACAAATTTGGGAGTTTAGGAAATGTAAAACTTAAAAGTGCATACTGTCTTATAAATACAGAGCACCCTGCCCTATGGGCTACCTAGGGCCTACCCTAGGGGTAACTTATGTCTCATAAAAGGAGAGCTTAAGGCTAACGACAGGTTTTAAATGCCAAGTCGAAATGGCATTGGGGCACTGCCTTCAGGCTGCCATGGCAGGACTTGGACATGTTTTAAAGAGCTACTTTAGTGGGTGGCACAATAAGAGCTACAGAACCACTGGTAGCATATATTTTACAGGCCGTGGGTATACAGTATGCCACTCTACAAGGGACTTACATGTAAATTAAAGACGCCAATAAGGTGTATGCCAATAAAACCATGCTTAGGGGAGAGAGCACAAGCACTTTAGTACTGGTTCGCAGAGGTAAAGTGTGTAGTCCTAAGGCCAACACAACAAAAATGCGGACAAGATGGAGGCAAGCAGGCAAAATGTTTGGAGGAAGACCACCCTAAGGCTGACATGTCTAACAATTAGCTAGAATTATGCCAGTTATGCCTACCTCTACATTTATCTCAAGGACATTTTCATTAGCCTTAGCCCTTGTACTTAACTATTGAATAAAGGATTAGTTTTACTAGTCTGCGATGTAAACCACCCTTGGGCAGCTTAGTAAAGTTTACTTTCCCATTTTATCTGTGTTTTCCCCCATTCAGAAAAATATATATTTGAAGGCCTGCCCCAGATTTGTATGAGATAGTAGGGTACTGGCTACACTATTTTACTTAAAACTTCAGATGTGCATTTTGCATCCAGATCTACTGCAACCAGAAACCCAGAGCCTATTTCACCAATCCTAAATATGTGCTCGCTTTCAAAGCTGAGTTAAGGAAATGTAAACACATCAGGAATAATTATATTCACTAACGATGCTCTTTAGGGCTCATCAACAATGACTGTTTAGACAGTTCCTATTATTCTTTCTGAGACAAAACTAAGGGAACCTCACCTAAATTTAGTATTACATGCAGAAGAACTAGTTAGGCGAGAAACAATTGGTCTAGTTAAAATGGGGATTGGATAATCCAAGACAATTTAAAAACATGGGATGCAGTCAGATTTAAAATACATGGGTTAGTTTCAGTTCTAATATCACCAGATTATTACTACACTTCAAGATCTCATCCTACCCAAAATTGAAAACTCTAAGTTGGAAGTTAGTCACCTCTTTGCTACGAATCTCTCTCTGAAGGTTATAGCTCAATTGACAGCATAGTTTAGAAACATTAATTGGACATGGGTTTTGCATCTAAATACAGTTGCTAGAGCGCCTGGTCCTTAATAAATAAATTTACAAGGAGACGCGCATAGGTCGATGAACCTTTTGATTTGCATGAAGTATCATAGCTACAGTGTGACCAATGTTACTCAATAATCAATACGCACAAAAATCAATAACCGTTAGGCTAGTCATTAATCAACAGTTAATAAACATCACACCATGACCTTTCAGCCATGAAAAACCACACCTCAATATACATTTTAGCAATTGTATTCCCTATTAGTTACAATACTAAGTCATGAAATTAATTCAAACTTTATTCAGCTTTAGCAATTTATCATTAATATATTAGTAACCACCAATAGCATAATCTAATCAAAACTTGCATCAGAATACATTCTAGAGCATTAGCATAGGTCAATGCATGAATCAAAGGTGAATAAGTCAACATAAGTAGCAGAGTCCAGCAAATCAGTCCATCAACCATTTGTCTCTCTGTTTGTCATAGGGTAGGAACCTCATCTAACCCAGATTAGCAATAGCATGCGGGACTTGATGCGAAAACAGTTTAGAACATGAATTTGGAAAACATCTTACTAAGACAAAAACTATTAGACAGCGCAGTTGGTACCTAGAAAGAAAAGGCACAAAAAGGTAATTCAGTTGCATTGCCATATCTACCTAGCCTCGGTATGGATCAGCAACAAAGTCAGTCTTCATCTTCAGGTCATCAGTCGATCCGCATTGCATCACGCTCTCAAGAGCATGAGCCCAATGACAGAATCTCGAATCTTCTTGATATTGCAGTCTCTACCCTAACATCTGCACCTTACATCTAACATCTGAGCTCTCTTCCCTCTGTCATGTTGTTATATCAAAGTCACCCAGACTATCCCCCAATTTCTGATTGGTCAATTAATCATACGATTCTACTTTCTCCAATAATTTTTATAATTCAATATTCTGAATTCTAATATTACACAGTTCTTAGGTTGTTGATTGGTTCACTGTACAATGTTCTCATCATCCGGCTCATCAGGCATCGAAAATGCTGCATCTTCTTCTCCAGTCAGTGTATTCATTGTTCGAGTCCTGAGAAAGTACACTCAGAGCACGTTACACACTATTTGCTACATTCTAGTTCCATCATCTCCTGTCCGTTGGTTCATGCAAAGGTTTCAGCTAAGCAATTTTATTTAAACAATGAGCAGTTCACAGTTAGTTCAGCTCATCAGCATTTTCATCGCACATTAGAAATACTGCTTCTGCACGAGGCCTGGCAAAACTAGGCCAAGTAAAGCCCTACAATATAATGCAAAACATAGAAAAGCCAATAAGATCAGATGCATATGCTTGGTCATTTAGGGGGTCTATGACAATTATACAGTATAAAGTCATAAGAATCCAAGGTTAATAAATCAAAAGTAACTTTAAGGTGCTCTACCCTCAAAATGAAATGTACCTGATCAAGTTACAAAATTGGAGTGTTTTTAAATTATAAAAAACACTTCAGATGTTACTACAATTTGGGACACAATGGTTATTCCTTCCAGGCGACAGTTCTGAATATTCAAGTAGAAACAATAACATTTTGGTGTATAAATAAACATCTCTGAACACCCAAATAAGAGATGCAAAGATTGCTGTATAGTACAACAGCAGTAATAAGCAAGGCTAGCAAGATCAGCAGGAACAGGACAAAAGAACACCCAATGAAATTCAACAGTGTCACTAAAGGTTAAAGACTTTCAGTATAATGGAAAGACTTAGACCCACATTTATTCTTTTTGATGCAAAACTGCACAAACGCAGTTTTGTGTCAAAAAGTATAGCGTCAGCTTGCGTCATTCCAAAGTGCCAGCCGGGCAAGCAGGCACAAAGTGTGGGCTAACGTCTGTGAAAATTACATTAGCCACGTGGGGGTGGTGGTATGGGGAAGGGTGTTTTGCACAAAAAAATTACGCTAGGCTGGTTAGAGGCAAATAAAATGCCCAGCGTCATTTCCTGATGCCAAACCATCCATACCACATGACTCCCATCTTATAAAAGACAGGGGTCATGTCCACAACCCCACTGGCCAGCACAGGAGGCATGGGTCCCCTGGGCATGGACGCACCCAGTGCCATACAGGGGTGCCCATTTCAGGGCCACCATTGCACTTTAATTTTTTTTTAAATACTTACCTATACTTACGCCATCCTCTGTTTAATGACCCAGGCATTAAATAATGGCACTAAGCAGGCTTAGCGCCATTATTTAGTCCCGCCTCCCTCCCGTGCATCATTAGTGTATGGGAGGATAAATAAGGCGCTAGGGGCTTTGAGTCATTTTTTGGACAGGAACGCCTACCTTGCATTTCATTGAAGCAAAATGGTTTCAATCATCTAAAAAATGACTTTAAGTACAATATTTTGATGCTAAATGTGTCTAGCATCAAAATATAAATATGAGTTAAGTTTGGAATAAATTAGCGCAAAAAAAATGATATAAGTATTTTAGATTTTTTTTCACAGTGCCATTGGGGGCCCTGAAATGGGCCCCCGTACATGGCACTGGGTGCAATGGCATGTCCATGGGACCCTTGTCCTCTGTGCTGGCCATTGGGGTGGTGGGTATGACTTCTGTCTTTCATAAGACAGGAGTCATGTGGTATGGTAGGTTTAGCATTAAGAAATGACGCTAGGCTGGTTAGAAAGTAGAGGTTTACCCATTTAACCCTACTAGACCTGGGTAAGAAGACAGCAATAATTGAACATGGTCATTGAGTAGGAAAAAATATACAAATTAAATACCATCAAAGAGGAGGTTATTAATACTCCCTAGGTAGTGAAATTCAATTTCAACATTTATTCATTCATTATCAAAAATAGGACGAGAAATCACTACAGACCAATCTTATACATAAAGCACATGACACACTAATACAAACGTATATGTTCAAGGAAAAAAAACTGTCATCAAGTTGTATTACAAACATATAATAATATATAATATACAACATTGTTCTCCTGCATTAATACACAAATGTGGTTATATCATCTCCTAACACCATAATCCACATATCTGCGATGGTTGGGCACTAAACAACAAGCATCTGGTACTTTGCGAACTATTTCTTTTCAAGTGATCATTAGATGTGTTGTACATCCCTTGAAGGTTCAATAAATCTTACATACAACCTCGCAATCTACCAAAAATTGTTGATGCATTTCGTCCCTTTCATATTTTGGGCCTCATCAGGACCAATGGAGACAACAATGCCTAATAAAAATAAATAATGAAAAGTATTAATTATCCTAAGCTGATAAAAACTAATTGTGTGACCTCCACCTAATGAGTGCTGGTTTAAAAAGAGATAATGTTAACTTTAAAAAAAGAAGAAGAAATATGTGATGTGCACCCCTATGTGCATTGTCCACAAAAACCACGTCAACTCAGTGTCAGAATACTGCTCATGCACTGGTGTTAAAAAAGCAAAGCAGTGTCATATATCCATGCATTATATATTTCACTTACATGAATATACTAAAGTGAGTTATCACATAATGTACCCTCAATAATATAGCCTTCATTATTGTAACCTTATGATATAATTTACTCAGTATTTAAACTTCATCCATGCTCATCGGTGTAACTTTCTAGAAAATGAAGGACAAGTAGTCGCTAAACATTAGTGGCAACTCATGAGTTGAAAATTAGAAATTAAAGGAAACCGCAGTATTTTCAAAACACTTACTCTTCAGGAGTCATAAAGAGAAGTGCTTCTCATATAACTCACGTTTTCTGTACAATATACTGGTGTGCCAGTTCCAACCCACTCTGAGTCGTTTGCGCGGCCGCAGCGTTTCGTTGAAAGCCATGAAATGGGACCGATGCAATTGCCACGTTTATAAAGACTGCGCGTATGAGCGTAGCAGACATTTTACTTTGTCGCATTGAAACTGTAGCTCTAGACGAGAGCCGCGCCATCTTATGCTTGTGATTGGCTCCACGAATACTGCTGATAAAAAGTGCTACTAGGACCTGAACTAGATTGTTCTCACCAAAAGGGTCCATTATCTCTAACTTGCAGATTTAAATGCCATATAAGCCCACAATTTTCTACATTTATGATTTACTAAACTAATTTTAGCACCCTTAAATACGTATGTAATATATCGTTACAGCCCGGGCAGGGCGAATCTTATGCTCAGCATGTATTAAACCAAAAACTATCAAACAGTACCAATCTCTATATCAAAGAGATGTGCTTCCATCATGAGACATTTTATATCGCAATACATGTCTATATATGAGACAAATAGTTATTTGGACGATCTAAAGGAGTACTGTCTGGGATAACCATATTTACCTATTTGGCGGCACACTATATCACAATGTGTGTTGATGCCTTTAGGACAACTCTATATTATGCCATCAATCAGATTAAATACTTGTTGTACGGAACATTGCATACATTAAAAAAGTCATTGTTATATACATTTCTTGCACAGATTTTACTATAAAAGTCAAAGATGAAGATGGAAGAGAGACAATGAGAATAGTGAGACAGTCTGTAGATTAGGGACCACAGTTCATCCAGGTCATTAGGACCTTGTCTGGCTATTTTATATTTCTCTATTAGTCTTGCCTCCATTCTTATTAATTTGTCTGTTGTTGGTCGGCCATCTCCTTTTGGATGTATCACTGCCAATACCGACCATTGGATGTCTTCTGGTTTATGGTTAAATTCCCCAAAATGATCTACCAGTGGCGCTCCTCGTGTGGAACACTTAATCCTTAATCTATGCTGCAGAATTTGTGTCTTTACCATTTGTGATGTTTGTCCAATATAGACCTGGTCACAGGGGCCTTAATATAGTAGACCACATTCCTTGTGTTGCAATTCAAAAAGTCCTTTTGCTGATGTATCATTCCATTCAACACAATTTCCTTAGAGTCTTTTGTGAACTGACATGCTACACAGTTATTGCATCTATAGTGTCCCTGCACCGGGGACAATTGTAGCATCATTCTTAAATCTTTCTTATGGTAAACTGGAAAAGCAGCTTTAACCCAATGATCCCTTAAACTTCAAGCTTTTTTAAAAGAAAACAGAGGTTTTTTGATACCTAAGACTTTCACTATTCTCCAATTTCTTTCAATAATTGAACTTATTTTGTTAGCTTTAGGACTATACGTAATGACACAAGTTAATGGAGTATCCTTGGTTCTTTGTTTAACCGCTTCTATGCCTTGGACGAGATGATCTCGTCCAAGGCTACAGTTCCCCTGTGCCTTGGACGAGATCATCTCGTCCTAGGCACAGGGGAACTTGGGGGAGCGCTAGCGCGCCCCCCGTGCACCCCCCTCACCCCCCAGGCGGGGATGGAAGGGGAAGACCTTCCCCTTCCACCCCCCCCATGGCAATCCGATAACGTCAGCGCGCTTCTAGCGCGTCTTCGGAGAAGGACGCAAAAGGTGAGTCATTTCCGTTTTTGGTGGGTGGGGGGTGGTGAAAACAGGCACGGGGGGAAAGGAAAGGGTTTTTCCTTTCCCCCTGTGCCTGTTTTCACAAGATTCCTTCTCCACGATCGCGGGCCCCCAGGGATTTTCTTTTTTGTTTATTTTGGGGGCGACCCCTTGGGTAAGGGTCGCCCCCCCGGGGGCAATTGTTTTTAGTATTTCGCCCCCCCGGGGGCAGATCTGCAGATTTTTCGGCGGATCTGCCCCCAGGGGGGGGCGAAATCCACTAGACACCAGGGATGTTCTTTTTGATGTGTATTTTGGGGGCGACCCCTTGGGCAAGGGTCGCCCCCCGGGGGCAATTTTCTTTTGTATTTCGGCCCCCCCTGGGTTCAGATCAGCCGATTTTTCGGCAGATCTGCCCCCAGGGGGGGCCAAATCCACTAGACACCAGGGATGTTATTTTTTATGTGTATTTTGGGGGCGACCCCTTGGGCAAGGGTCGCCCCCCCGGGGGCAATTTGTTTTTGTATTTCGCCCCCCCCCCCTGGGGGCAGACCTGCCGATTTTTCGGCGGATCTGCCCCCAGGGGCGGGCGAAAACCACTAGACACCAGGGATGTTATTTTTTGTGTGTATTTTGGGGGTGACCCCTTGGGCAAGGGTCGCCCCCCCCCCGGGGGCAATTTTTTTGGTATTTCGCCCCCCCGGGGGCAGATCCGTCGATTTTTCGGCGGATCTGCCCCCAGGGGGGGCGAAATCCACTAGACACCAGGGATTTTGTTTTTATTGTGTATTTTGGGGGCAACCCCTTGGGCAAGGGTCGCTCCCCTGGGCAGCTATTTTTTTTCTTCTGTTTTGGCCCCCCCGATGGCAGACCAGCCATTTTTTGGATGATCTGGCCCCAGGGGGGGTGGAAGCACACTAGGCGCCAGGGATTGTGTGGTGTGTGTGTGTGTGGTGTGTGTTTGGGGGCACCCCTTGGGCAACGGTCGCCCCCCTAAGGTGGGGAAAATTCATATTGGCCATCTCTGTCCCTAATTTTGTAGGCCCATGTGCCCCCAAGGAGGGCAGAACCACCGATACGGCAGGGATTTTTTTGTTTTGTTTTGTGTTGTGCTGGGGGTGCCCCCTTTGGGAAGGGTCGCCCCCTAAAAGGGGGCACAGAGGTGTTGCCCATTTCTGCCCCCTTTGGGGGCAGATTGGCCAAATTTTTTACGCCCATCTACCCCCGAGGGGGGCAGGATCCGCTTAGGTACCAGGGACAACTTCTAAGTTCTTGGTGGTGGGGTGTTTGTCAACTGGCAAAGTATTTGTATTTGTGATTATAACAATTTATTTCTTCTTTTTCTTCTAGTTCAACGCTTTTGCTTCCTTTGCTGTGGATCTTTGCGGTTTTGGCAGTAGTTGTCCTGCGGTTTGCATAGTTGCATGTTTTAGGTAAGTGAAAGCAATTTACTCCAAAGGAGTATTGTTGACATGTATGAATGACATGTTTATAGGTGGTGTACTAAATGCAGTATTGTGTGTTTGACATTGTCCTTAGATTTGAGCACAGTGATGTTTGTGTTGTCATATGTCTAATTTGCTTTTTTCTTTTTTCTTTTTAGTGGGATATCATTGGTGATTGCTGTGTCTGTGCAGAGTAGTTGCCTGGTGAGTAGCTATTTCAGGCAACTGAGTGGTATAGTTTTTTGCAGTACATAACTGTTTGTGATAAAGCTACACTTTGTTTATTACTTATTTTAGTGCTAGTTGTTGTTGGCAATCCATTTGTTGTTAGGATCATGGCTAGCCGCAAAGTGACCGCTCAGCAGGTTGTTCGCATGCTCTTTGAGTCGTCTTCAGACCATGATTACGACACTGACTCTGCATCTGAGGCAGAGGAGGAAGCAGGAGATTCTGGAAGTGAGTTTTCTGTCCGAGAGTATTCTTCTGATGAGGAAGCTACTCTCAGTGCAGATGAAGGGCCTGTGTTAGAGGAGGACATTGATGTGCCAAGAGTGCAGCAGCCTGGGGCTGAAGGGTTTCCCATTGGAAGACCTGACACCTGGATTGCCCCAAACATGGAGCAGCCACAGTTACCTGCATTTACCGGTCTCCCAGGGTGTAGAGTTAATACGGAAAACTTTTTGCCTGTCCATTTCTTTCACTTGTTTATGGACGATGTATTTTTGGAAGAGATTGTGGAGTAGACAAATGTGTATGCAGAGCAATATTTGCGGGACAACGCTGCTAGACTTAAGCCTCAGTCTAGAGCTACTCAGTGGGTTCCCACATATCTGGAAGAGATGAAAAGGTTTTTAGGTTTGTCTTTTTTGATGAGGTTGATCAGGAAGCCGTCACTGGCTTCTTATTGGTCTACTAGTCCCTTGATGGCAACTGCTATATTTCCTGCAACTATGACACGCAATCGGTATTTGCTTCTTCTTCGTATGCTGCATTTTGTAGACAATGCTTTAGCCTTGCCACAAGATCACCCTGATTGTGACCACCTTTTTAAGATTAGGCCTGCCCTTGATCATTTTGTGGATCGGTTTTCAGAGGTCTATGTTCCAGGGAAAGAGATAAGTGTGGACGAGTCTTTGGTCCTTTTCAAGGGGCGTTTAGTTTTTAAGCAGTACATTCCTAGTAAGAGGGCACGGTATGGGATTAAATTGTATCTGCTGTCCGAAAGCAGTACAGGATATGTGTATAATTTCCGGGTCTACACTGGTAGGGATTCCAGTATTGACCCTCCTGGTTGTCCGGCCACTTTTGGAGTTAGCGAAAAAATTGTGTGGGAACTTGCTAGATGGCTGTTTAACAAAGGTCACCATTTGTACGTAGATAATTTCTACACTGGAGTGCAGTTGTTCAAGGAGTTGTTTAGGGTGGACACTGTTGCTTGTGGCACAATCCGTTCTAACCGGAAAGGCTATCCAAGGGAGCTTGTCTGTAAAAAACTTGAGAGGGGACAGTGCAGTGCCTTGCGGAATAATGAGCTGCTAGCTCTGAAATTTTCAGACAGGAGGGATGTGTACATGCTATCGACCATCCATGATGAGAGTACTTCCCCTGTGGCTGTTTGGGGTCAGGTTGCGGAAGTGCGCAAACCTGCGTGCATTTTGGACTACAATAGGCACATGGGTGGTGTTGATAGAGTAGATCAGAGGTTGGAACCTTACACTGCTCTTCGTAAGTCTTATGTGTGGTATAAAAAGTTGGCCCTACATTTATTTCATTTGGCAACTTTTAATGCCTTTATTGTATACAAGGATTGTTCACCTGAGTCAAGGATGACATTTGTTAAATTTCAGGAGTTGGTGATAGAAAGCCTTATTGTGGTGGAACCGGCAAGAGTTCCTAGAGTAGAAGTGGTGGAGGATGTGGCTAGATTGAAAGATCGGCACTTTCCAGATCACATTCCTCCCACTCCCAAAAAAGACATGCCCACAAAGAAATGTAGAGTATGTGCCCCTGAGATTAATCCGGAGGGAGAGCCGGATGTACTGCCCCGAATGCCCTTCAAAGCCTGGGCTGTGTGTGCCCGGTTGTTACAGAAGTTACCATACCCCAAAAAAATTCTGGGAAATACCTTGAGCGTAAGCTGTCTGTTTTATATTTTCATATGTTTCACGGTTGGCATCTCTGTCATGTATTTAGTTAGAGCTTTTGTGTTTGTAGTTTTGTGCTTATTTTATAATTAGTGGTTTCTTTGTTGTTTATAAACAAAAATGTTGTGATGGTGGTGTGCGTGGGGTGGCGCTTGGCTGGCGGTGTGCGTGGGGTGGCGCTTGGCTGGCGGTGTGCGTGGGGTGGCGCTTGGCTGGCGGTGTGCTTGGGGTGGCGCTTGGCTGACGGTGTGCGTGGGGTGGCGCTTGGCTGGCAGTGTGCGTGGGGTGGCGCTTGGCTGGCGGTGCCAGCCAAACGGCAGTACACACTCCCATCAGGTGGTGTGATTCTTGTATCAGGCATGTGGGCGTATGTAAGTGATGGGCCCTTGAGTGGCGCGGTCTGTCGATGTGAGTGTTGTAATGTGCTGGGCCCGTGGCTGGCGGTGTGAATGGTCTTGTGGTGTGTCATGTATGAAAGGTGTGTGAATGGACTGTAAAGCGGTTGGTGCCTTGTCGCGGCTTTACAGCTCACGAGCTGTGAGTCATTGGTTCAGTTTTTTGCCTTTCAGTTATTAGCAGTGCATTTCATTTTTGTGAAATCTTTTGTTAATAAAATTTGGTCCACTGAACCATCACTCACCCTCGTGCAAAATCCAACCAGTATGTGTGGTAAAAATGACAAAACCTGCTCCGCTGTAATCAGGCGTCGCAGCACACCTGTGACACACTAGGTGCCTCGGGTGGGACCCCGATGATGAAGCATGCCACCAACTTGGTTGGTGGGTGAGGGGTCTTCTTCACATAACCTAAGTGTGTTTCTTTTCATAATTTTAGTGTTTGGCACATCACGGACGTATGTGCACACATCAATATGATATATTACAAAAATACCTGTTTTTGGGGGGGAGGGCCAACCTATGTTTTTGGTCCTGGGTGCCTTCATCTAGGGAAACCTACAAAACCCAGACATTTTTTAAAACTAGACACCCCAAGGAGTCCAGGGAGGTGTGGCTTGCGTGGCTCCCCCAACATTTTCTTACACAGACTCCTCTGTAAACCTCAAAATTTGCATAAAAAAGTATATTTTCCTGACTTTTCTTAGTAGGATCACCGCTCCAGCACAAAATTCCTACTCCCCAGTTTTCCCCTCAGTCTCCCAAGTAAAATGACACCTCACTTATGTGGGTCCCCAAAGCAGAGTCCGTCTAAAGATGTATAAAAGAATATGCCCTTATAAACTCGCTGTGCTATCCCTTCTATCTCTTCAAGTTTTGGGCCTTATTCTGTTGCAGGCACCTGGCCCACCCACACAAGTGAGGTATCATTTTTATCGGGAGACTTGGGGGAACGCAGGGTGGAAGGAGATTTGTGGCTCCTCTCAGATTCCAGAACTTTCTGTCACCGAAATGAGAGGAAAGGGTGTTTTTTTAGCCAAACTTTGAGGTTTGCAAAGGATTCTGGGTAACAGAACCTGGTCCGAGCCTCACAAGTCACCCCATCTTGGATTCCCCTAGGTCTCTAGTTTTCAAACATGCACAGGGTTGGTAGGTTTCCACAGGTGCCGGCTGAGCTACAGGCCAAAATCCACAGGTAGGCACTGTTTTCTTTCAAAAAATGGGATGTGTCCACGTTGCACTTTGGGGCGTTTCCTGTCGCGGGCGCTAGGCCTACCCACACAAGTGAGGTATCATTTTTATCGGGAGACTTGGGGAACGCTGGGTGGCAGGAAATTTGTGGCTCCTCTCAGATTCCAGAACTTTCTGCCACAGAAATGTGAGGAACATGTGTTTTTTTAGCCAAATTTTGAGGTTTGCAAAGGATTCTGGGTAACAGAACCTGGTCCGAGCCCCGCAAGTCACCCCTCCTTGGATTTCCCTAGGTCTCTAGTTTTCAGAAATGCACAGGTTTGGTAGGTTTCCCTAGGTGCCGGCTGAGCTAGAGGCCAAAATCTACAGGTAGGCACTTCGCAAAAAACACCTCTGTTTTCTTCCAAAAATTTGGATGTGTCCACGTTGCGCTTTGGGGCGTTTCCTGTCGCGGGCGCTAGGCCTACCCACACAAGTGAGGTATCATTTTTATCGGGAGACTGGGGGAATGCTGGGTGGAAGGAAATTTGTGGCTCCTCTCAGATTCCAGAACTTTCTGCCACAGAAATGTGAGGAACATGTGTTTTGTTAGCCAAATTTTGAGGTTTGCAAAGGATTCTGGGTAACAGAACCTGGTCCGAGCCCCGCAAGTCACCCCATCTTGGATTCCCCTAGGTCTCTAGTTTTCAGAAATGCACAGGTTTGGTAGGTTTCCCTAGGTGCCGGCTGAGCTAGAGGCCAAAATCTACAGGTAGGCACTTCGCAAAAAACACCTCTGTTTTCTTCCAAAAATTTGGATGTGTCCACATTGCGCTTTGGGGCGTTTCCTGTCGCGGGCGCTAGGGCTACCCACACAAGTGAGGTATCATTTTTATCGGGAGACTTGGGGGAACGCTGGGTGGAAGGAAATTTGTGGCTCCTCTCAGATTCCAGAACTTTCTGCCACAGAAATGTGAGGAACATGTGTTTTTTTAGCCAAATTTTGAGGTTTGCAAAGGATTCTGGGTAACAGAACCTGGTCCGAGCCCCGCAAGTCACCCCATCTTGGATTCCCCTAGGTCTCTAGTTTTCAGAAATGCACAGGTTTGGTAGGTTTCCCTAGGTGCCGGCTGAGCTTAGAGGCCAAAATCTACAGGTAGGCACTTCGCAAAAAACACCTCTGTTTTCTTCCAAAAATTTGGATGTGTCCACGTTGCGCTTTGGGGCGTTTCCTGTCGCGGGCGCTAGGCCTACCCACACAAGTGAGGTATCATTTTTATCGGGAGACTGGGGGAATGCTGGGTGGAAGGAAATTTGTGGCTCCTCTCAGATTCCAGAACTTTCTGCCACAGAAATGTGAGGAACATGTGTTTTTTTAGCCAAATTTTGAGGTTTGCAAAGGATTCTGGGTAACAGAACCTGGTCCGAGCCCCGCAAGTCACCCCATCTTGGATTCCCCTAGGTCTCTAGTTTTCAGAAATGCACAGGTTTGGTAGGTTTCCCTAGGTGCCGGCTGAGCTAGAGGCCAAAATCTACAGGTAGGCACTTTGCAAAAAACACCTCTGTTTTCTTCCAAAAATTTGGATGTGTCCACGTTGCGCTTTGGGGCGCTTCCTGTCGCGGGCGCTAGGCCTACCCACACAAGTGAGGTATCATTTTTATCGGGAGACTTGGGGAAACATAGATTAGCAAAACAAGTGTTATTGCCCCTTGTCTTTCTCTACATTTTTTCCTTCCAAATATGGGAGAGTGTGTAAAAAAGACATCTATTTGAGAAATGCCCTGTAATTCACATGCTAGTATGGTCACCCCGGAATTCAGAGATGTGCAAATAACCACTGCTCCTCAACACCTTATCTTGTGCCCTTTTTGGAAATACAAAGGTTTTCTTGATAGCAATTTTTTACTCTTTATATTTCAGCAAATTAATTGCTGTATACCCGGTATAGAATGAAAACGCACTGCAGGGTGCAGCTCATTTATTGGCTCTGGGTTCGGCGGGTTCTTGATGAACCTACAAGCCCTATATATCCCCACAACCAGAGGAGTCCAGCAGACGTAACAGTATATTGCTTCCGATAATCTGACATTGCAGGGAAAAGTTACAGAGTAAAACGTAGAGAAAAATTGATGGTTTTTTCACCTCAATTTCAATATTTTTCTTTTTCAGCTGTTCTTTTCTGTAGGAAACCCTTGTAGGATCTACACAAATGACCCCTTGCTGAATTCAGAATTTTGTCTACTTTTCACAAATGTTTAGGTTTCTGGGATCCAGCATTGGTTTCATGCCCATTTCTGTCACTGACTGGAAAGAGGCTGAAATCACAAAAAATTGCAAAAATGGGGTATGCCCCAGAAAAATTGGGTTTTCTGATTCAAGTCTGCCTGTTCCTGAAAGCTCGGAAGCTGCTGAGTTTAGCACTGCAAACCCTTTGTTGATGTCATTTTCAGGGGAAAAACCACAAGCCTTCTTCTGCAGCCACTTTTTCCAATTTTTTTGAAAAAAATGAAATTTTCACTGTATTTTGGCCAATTTCTTGGCCTCCTTCAGGGGAACCCACAAAGTCTGGGTACCTCTAGAATCCCTAGGATGTTGGAAAAAAGGACGCAAATTTGGCTTGGTTAGCTTATGTGGACAAAAAGTTATGAGGGCCTATGCGCAAACTGCCCCAAATAGGCAAAAAAAGGCCTGGCACAGGAGGGGGAAAAGGCCTGGCAGCGAAGGGGTTAAGGGTCAGTAGTTCTTCTCGAGGTGTATACCACGCTCTTTTAGAGGCAGCTTTGACTAATTTCCTTGGGTACCCTCTGTTGATCAACTTATTAGTTAATTTGATGGCATTATCAAAATAATCATCTTTCTTGCTACAGTTTCTTCTAATATGAAGGAACTAGCCATAGGTAAATTCTCTCTTAATGTTCTAGGGTGGCAACTAGAGAAGTGTAACAACATGTTACGGTTTGTTGTTTTTTTGTATGAATTTACTTCTAAATGACCATTCCTCGCGAGGATCGACAAGTCTAAAAAATGGACCTGCCTGAGCTCTGCTGCCCTCTTCTGGAGTGAGTTCATGATCCCTTAGTGGCACCCTCCCAGGTTCTGGGCCCTTGGCTAGCATCAAAGAGCTCCTCTTAGGTTAACTGAAGGCTCCTCCAAATCTTGTGTGATTTGAAGCCCCACAAAGCCTCACCACACAGCTACCAGCCTTATCTGAACTGACGTCTAGCAAGGCAAAGCCCTGCAAAGCCTTGCCACACAGCCCAATGGAACTGACACAAAGCAGCACAAAGCCCCACAAAGCCGTGCTGTACAACTTTATTGGATGAGACACTGGATGGTGCGAAGCCTCGCAAACCAATGCCATGCAGACTGCGCACCAAGGAAGTAACATACAGTCCTCAGCGGGCCAAACTTGGTCCTGTGCCCAGCCTGCACTCCATTGAGGTCAGCATGACCTTGTGACTTTGTTCTGGTCCAGTGTGACAAGGTAGTCTCAGTGGGCACTTTGCGCTTTTTGGTACTACTTTTATCTAAATCTTTAAAATTGCATCTCTTTGTTTCAACATAATTCAAAATAATGCAAAATAATTTCTTGAATGTTACTAACTTTCGAAATTAGTGCTAGATTTTTTTTTTTGTGTTTTCATGTTTGTGTACTGCATACATACTTTACACATTGCCTGACTGCTTTTGTGCCAGACTACCAGAGGTTTAAGTTCAGATTAATTTACTGACTTTTTGTAGTTCACCCTGATAAGTTGTTGCTCTAGTAGGGATCTTCAACCAACAACCCAATTTCTCACAGAATATGTAAGTAGTGTGAGTGGGAATAATTGTTGCTAAAGCAATAACACTTTCAGTAAAAAAACAAAAAAAAGTGGAGAATGAGGAGTATGTTACAGGTGTGGTAGTCAAGGTCATATTGCATCTTCTCCCAGTGTCCTGCTATTGGAAAAGAATGCAAAAAGCGAGGCCGAATTGGTCATTTGTGCGTGTACAGATTTAAAGAAAACTAATATTCCTTCATAGGGTGAATTTTCCAGTGTTATTGAGGTTGTTATGAAAATACATGTTGGTAAATGCAGTAAAGTAGAAAAAAGGTATGAAGTGGTTGTCTGTGCCTTTCGTGAGGAGAAACAGGAAAGGCACAGTTGAGGTTTTGGGTTGAAGCTAGAACTAATTCTCCAAGGATAGTATTTACTAAAGAGGTTTTTTTAAACAATTTGGAGGTTTGTTGGAAGTTGCTGAATTGAAAGAGTCAGGCATTATAGTGAAAAGTTTTGCTGGGTTGACTATCGACTATGGGTCAACTAGCGATATGGTTAGACATGAAACTGTCCTACTTAAATACAAGGGGAAAAGGCAAGTATTGAGTTGTTTGTGGCTGTGAAAGGAGGAAATGTGGTGGGCTGAAGAGGCCAATGTAACCATGGAATAAGTTTGAATTCTAGGTGCAAAGAGCCTCTGTCGCTGGTTGCTTAAGTTTAAGATGAGGCTTGCATTATTGAACATTTTCCCAATGTTTCATTGACAGGTTAGGCAAGTTTAGTGGGCACTCACATAATGTTCCAGTGAAGGAAAAGTCGAGAGGGTGCCAACAAATATAAATCAGGAGTTGACAGACATGATGAATGGTATAATAAGAGGAGGAATAATTGAAGCAATTGAGTGTGCAGAGTAGGTTTGTCAATAATTCTGGCGTGCAAGGCAGACAAAAAATGAAGATAATTTGTTCATCCGTAAGCATTGAATGCCAACATTGTTGTGGAATGTCATCCTCTTCCAACTATCAATAAAGGTGATATGTATGTTGGAAGGTGCTAAAGCATTTTCAATGTTGGATTCATATTGTGCGCATCATCCAATTAAATGGTCTAATGACTCAAGACATTTGACTGCATTCATTGCATTGCAGGGGGCATTTCAATTCAGGGGTGGAAAAGTTTAGCAAATGCTTCCATGGTGACACTCTCATATTTTCAGAAATGAAGAACATACACAACATCTATGAAAAATGTGTAAGAGATTGGAAGATCATGATCTACTTTTAAGAGATTCCAAGTGTAAATTGTTGTGCAGTTGAGTGGATTATTTAGGACACACTATAGCCCTGATAAAGAGTTTGACAGGCGGTGGAGGCCACCTGCCAAACTCTTCCCGCCCTCTGACCGTAGGCCTGAACCCCACCAGCCCTAATAGGACTTCACCGCAGTGCCTTAACATTGACGCCGGCTCCTAATGGAGCTGGCGCCAATGTGGTGGTGCAGTGCATGCAGCAGCACCCTTCACAAATTCCACTGCCCATAACTTGGGCAGTGGAATGCGCAATGGGACTGTGCATGTGGGCCCCTGCATTGCCTATGCCAAGTGCATGGGCAGTGCAGGGGCCCCCAGTGTTCTCCTGAGTCCCCCTGTTCCACCAGCCTTTCCATGTCGGTGTGAACCACCATGGAAAGGCTGGCGGATGGGGACTCCTAATCCCCAGGGTGGCGCTGCAAGCGGCGCTGCCCTGGAGGATGTGAAACCACCGGACCGCCAGGCTGCCTGCTTGCGTCACAATGTGGCGATGCCACCGCCAGCCTGTTGGCGGTGGGACCGTCACCGCTGGTCAGACAGTCATGACACAGCCAGACTCCTCATGACCACCTTTGTCTGGTGAGGGGGTTGTACCAAAAAAATCTTTGGTGGATTGAGCTCTCTTCTGCCAGGTTATACGAATATTATAGTAAATCATTTATGAATGTTGCAACTAAAATAGCACCTTTAATAGAATTGACAAGGAAGAATGCTCAGTTTGTATAGGCACCAGTAGGCATTTGAACAATTAATTGAGAGATTGTGGAGGCTCATACTCTAAAACCTTTTTCTATGAACAAAAAGCCCATCATTATGGTGAATGTTAATCAGAATGGAGTTAGAGCAGTATTATCCTAACGGTGTGATATAGAAGATTGGGATGTGTCCTTTGCTTCAAGGACCTTGCATGATACAGAAATGAGGTATGCCTGTGTGTGGGCTATTGGACACTTCCATAACTATTTATGGAGAGGTCAGTTTATCTTGAGAACAGATCATAAGCCTTTGGTGATTATTTTATCACCTGATGTTGAGTGAAATTCCACTTCACATACAGCAAGATTAACATGAATGTTGCTAGAGGAGTATAGTTTTTAAACTGTGTTGGTACCAGAAAAAAGTAATGTCACAGCTGATTGCTTATCCAGGTTGTCATGATGTCTTCATGGGGAAAAATGGGAATGGAGATGAAGTAAATGTAGTTTTCTGGAAAGGTTGAAGGGGAAAATACAGCAAAAACAACATAGAACAAGACAATGTAAAAGTATCCCTTATAAATAATACACAACCTCACATCCACTAAACTTTATACATATTTATATATTCTTTGAAAAAAAAAGGGTACAGCAGTGTTCTAGTTAGGTTCTGAATTTACTTGTACAATATATTTATATATTCACTGAAAAAAACAAGGTTACACGGATGTTCTAGTTAGGTTCTGAATTAACTTGTACAAAACCAAAGAAATTCTGCAGTTATAGTAAGAGTTATTTCAAGTAACTATAACTCGTGCTCTATGGTATCTATAACTCGCTCCATCGTCATGCACAGTTTTCTCATCACTCATTTTATTGCAAATGTTGTAGTGATAATATCATTGATGTCATAGAGGGTGTCATCAATGATATAGTATGTGGAGTAATTAGCTGTGCATGGCGAGGGCGCAAGTTATGGTTACTTGAAATATCTCTAACTATAACTGTTGAATTTCTATGGTTTTGTACATTCAGAACCTAAATGTAATGTCTCTATGGCCTTTGGTCTTTGGTCTTTTTCAGTGAATTTCTATGTTCTTCTTTAATTCTATTCCCCAACTATAACGTCCCTGTAACCTTTGTTTTTTTCAGTGAATTTCTTTGTTTTTTTTAACATAAAGTAATTTTACTTACTATACATTAATCCAACCAGCAAGCCCTTAAAACCGCCTTATACTGGCAAAGGGCCTGTCTCTGTGAGTGGATCTGTCACTGAGTCAGTGAGTGTCTGAGTGGTCTGAAAGTGGGTTTGATGAGTCTATGAGAAGGTCTGAGTGGGTGTATGAGTGTCTGAGTGGGTGTGTGAATTGGTGCATGAGTCTCTGAGTGCATCTATAACTGAATGTATTAGTGTATGAATGAGTCTGTTATTTTATTTTTGTTTATTTTTGGGGGGCTTTTTCACGAATTGACCCTCAAACACCTCTACATAACACCTCTGGGTCAGGGTACCTCCACCCTGAACCCTTGTGCCACTTTTCTTTTTGCTTTTCAGCCCCGGGTCCATGTCACAAGACTTTAAAATGATGCCCACAACTTTCTGGTCAGGTTGAGGCCAGCCAATCCCATAATTCCTGGTGGTCAGCGTATTCACGAACACTCCGCGATCACTGCAAAAATATTGCAACAGATCCTCTGCTCTAGATATACCAATTTATTTTCCCTTTATTATCTAAAAAAATACTTAACAGATTTACACCAAAGAACAAAAAGTGAAATCCGCGAACGAAAAGCTACCTTTCTGCCAAATTCAGTATAATTCTATCTAGCAGTTTGGGTTGTAGTTGTGTTCAAAACTCCTATGGGAATTGACATGGGAAATGCACATTTTTTGACTACCCTCACCCCCCATTTTTCTTGGCTCTGGCTTGATTGATCATCCCAAAACCTCCCATGCGCAACAAGAATATCTACCATACTTTTGTGGAAAATTTTGCGAAGATTTGTCAAACTTTGCCAAAGATATAGGCAAGTCAAAATAACCTTTTTCTATGGAAACATGGTCTTAATTAAAACTACCTACTGGCGACCAGCAGTAGGTAATACACATATATTCATATATTTATATATATAGCATTGGTGTGCCACTTTCTGATAAAATAACCAAATCACATCCGGCCAATGAAATTGACTTTTCTCAATATGTGCTTGAATGTGTCATCGTTTGTTAGCTGACGTTTTAACTCTGAACACTTTTTCACTGCTAACCAGTGCTAAAGTACCTAATTGACATATTTAATTTGCCTGTAAGTCCCTTGTAAAGTGGCATCCCTATGCCCAGGGCCTGTAAATTAAATGCCACTAGTGGGCCTGCAGTGCTGCTTGCGCCACCAATTGAAGTAGCCTATCAAACCTATCTCAGGCCTGTTACCACAAGGCCTGTGTGCACAGTTTTCTACCACAGGGACCTGGCATCTAAATTTACTTACAAGACCCAGAACTCCCCTTTTACTACATGTAAGTCACCCCTAAGGTTTGCCCTAGCTAGCCCTATGGGCAGGGTGCCATGTACGTAGAAGGCAGGACATGTGCCAGGTTGCATGGCCTGTCCTGGTTGTTGCAAACAGCCTAACTTGGTGTCTCACTGCTGTGAGTGCTGCCTTCACATAGGATTGCATTAGAAATGCCCTGCCTTATGTCTAGGGGGTATTGTCTGATTAATGAGGGGTAGCGTAGGCATGCTTGTATGGTTGTAATGGTAGTGAGAAATGCTGCTTACTGGTGTGGGTGGATTTTCTATAGCTATTACAGAAATGCCACTTCTAGAAAGTGCACATTTATCTGTGCTTATGACTCTGGTGTTTTTGCAGATTGCCTCCGATCCACGTCTGGGCAGACTGACAGTTGTTGCTTTGTGCATACTTTTCATACAGCCTGTGCACAGGGAGGGTGGAGGTGTCACAAAGGTGCATCTACATATTGTATAGCCTTCCTGAGCTGAGAGTAGAGAGAGGCTGGGCACACCTGCATTTGTAAGGGCTGTTCCCTGGCCTCGCACAATAGGGTCATTTACCCCCCACTGATGTTTGGACCCTGTGCTGGAGGAGAGAAAGGGCACTCCCAGAACCAGTTGTAACTGGTTGGAACCCCTTCTCCTCCTCATTGTAAAACACACTGTAAGCTTAGTATAAGTACAGGGGAATTTCCCCCACAATTCGAACATTCTTGGGACTTGAAACTGGACACAGGACGCTGCTGAATGCACTCACCAGGAAACCATCTTGGACTGCTGCTGCAGTGCTGACCTGTGACCTGCCTGGTCACAAGGGGGAACTGCTACCATCTGCACCCTTTGTGCTGGCCTGTAGCTGGGCCCACCAGCTCTGTGCTTCTTCTTGCTTTCACTGTTCCCAGGGGCAGGGTGCCATGGCCCCCCACCCCTGTAATTATTTAGAGCACGAGGAGTGCTCCAGCTTCGTGGGATTCCGAGTGAAGCACTTTGGAAAGTGCCATACTTCATGGTTGGCCCCCCCCAGCACCTTGAAAAGCGATTCTGCCGCAGCCCGGGGCACCCTTGTTGCTCTGTTCGCTTTTTAAATCGCACCGTTGATTGCCAAAATCACGGCTTTGGCCCGGGCTGAATTAAAGTGCCTTCGCGCTTTGGAATGCGCTTCTCCATGAGCCAAAATCACCACCGCGGCCCGGTCCTCCTTAATTACCCAAGCACGTCAGAGCGCGCTGTGTTTTGCGCCCCCAGGGCACTTGGAAGACGAAGAGAGGAGCCGGCGTGCCCCCAGGGACGCTGCAAACCTGACCGGCACCCACAGGGTACATGCTGGTTCCCCTGTTGCCAAGAGGATCACCGCTGCGACCCAGGAGATGCACGATCGGCTCTAGAGAGGAGCAAAGCCTGTGGGGAAGAGGCGCGGCCTCTCCCTTCTTCAGACAGGCAGCCACACCGGGGACGAGGGCGGCTGCCTCCAGTATTGCAGAGATCCTTTCCCCTCGGCCACTGCCTAGGGGCGCGAATGCCCCATAACTTCCTTGTTGGCCATTGGAGGCCCGGGCGGACCCAACAGAGATCTCGGGCCCAAGGAGTGGCCCGTTTATCACCACAGAGAGGGTGCAGTCTGCCCCTCTCCCCAAGGAGCACTGCGTGGCCCCCATCCATTTCACGCATAGGAGCGCCGGGGGCCCCAAGCTCCTCTTCTAGGCACGAGGATTGCCTCTTCTTCATAAAAACAGGTACTTTTAGGGATATATTGGCTCAATGAGCCTAGTATGGACCTTGGGGGGTTTATATGTTTTCCTACCTGCTTTCATGACGCTACATATATGTGCTGATATTCCTTTCATGGGCATGACATGCTGATATGTATTTTTTTGTGACTTGTAATATGTTCTCCTGAGATCAGTGGTTGCAGGCAACCCCCTTGCAGTACACAACCCCCTAAGCTGGACTACTGTCAGTGTGGGTAGGCTAGCCAGATCAAGCTCCATGGTTCTCTAGCTTTGTGTCAACAAAAACGTTTTGCAAAAATTGGAAACAAGAATTTAGAAAAATCTCAAAAATTCAATAATTGAAATTAATCCAAATTAAAAAGTAAAAACAATTTTTGCACTAGGACAATTTAGAGGATTTTAAATTTGTTTTACTTAAAACTGTAATGTGATACTGAGCACAATTACAGGATCCCACCACTGCGCACCAAAAATGTTGGAAAATGGGTTATTGGTAAGGGCAGGTAAGTACCTACACTTAGCAATAGGCCACTAACCTCCACATAGGTTCAGTTAGGTCTCAGTAAATTAAACCCAGCTCAACCCTTGGAAGCTTGGCAACGAGCAACAAGGCTTAACTTAGGAGACAAAGCATAAAGCATTCAAATATCACAAAACAGTAATTAAATAAAACACAGGAAACAGTTTAAAAATCCAAAATCAATTTATGAAAATAGATCATATTTTTATCATTAAATGACACCAAAACTAATACAATCGGATAAGGGGAACTGAAGATATGAATTTTTAAAGAATTCATGCTTTCTAGCGCATAGAAGCAACTAGCGCTCAAAGGGTTAAAAAAAAGGTCACACTGAAAATGAACAAAGTCCAGAGTTCAGGCCACCTACGAGGTAACACTGTCACACTTACTTTCAGAAGTGTTTGATTCAGGAAAGTTGTCTACAGAACCAGCCAAGGGCTCAGAGGCTCTGGTGTGCCTCTTGGGGTCTGGGACTACAACTCCCACAATGCACCTCTTCAACTTATAGAGTTGCTCCAAACACCTCCAAACTTCTGGATCTTCTTCCAGAGGTCCTTTTTGGGTCCTTGAAGTGTCCACAACTTGATCCAAGGTTCCAGAAGCTCTGAGCTGCTCCTTGGGAGTAGGGACTACAATTCCCAGAATGCACCCAGTCAGAATCCTCAAATGGCCACTGGACGCTGGTAAGCTGGGCTCTGCTTGCAGGACTTGATGCAGAGGACTCTGGGCAGCTCCTTTGTACCTGTAGCAAACAGGGAGTCCCTTCTTGAAGCAGTAGAAGACAGGTAAAGTCCTTTTAGTGGTGAAGCCCAAGTGTGCACCTGGTGCAGCCCTCCAGAGTGCAGTGTCCAGGTGCAGGTCAGGGGTCCAGAAGGGCAGTCCTTCTTCCCCTGTAGTTCTTCCTTGTTGGAATCTGATAGGGATCTGGTGGGGAACTAAGATGTGGGGGCAGGTCTGCCAGTTTTATCCTTGCTCCTGGATGAAAAACAGGGGGGTCCTTGTTCTCCAATCAGGTGCAGGGGCCTTTCCCCTGTGATGACCACTTTCTGGGAAGTGTGGCAAAAATCAATCCCAGGGAGCAATATTCCTCAAAAATCCACCATGGCTGAAAGTGATTTTTGGAGGTTACATCTGGCTGAGCCCACCTACTGGTGTGGCTAAAAATCCAAAACACACCCCTCTTCTGCCCTCTCCTAATCTAATCAAGGGGGCACCTACTTGTCTGGGTTTGCAGGATGTGAAGGTGTTGCTGGGTTGCTCCAAATGTCCTTCTCTGCCTTTGAAGACAGTTTGGCAGCCCTCCCCCTTCCTGCTTCACCATCTGCTGAGGGGAGATCTCCTCCCCCAGGCACATCTCTTTGTGTGGAGCCAGGCCACTTCACACCTCATCAAGGCAGGCTGGCCAGGCTGCCAGAGGCTGGGCAATCAGAGCACAGCAGCAAAAACACTGCAGGGCTGAAGTTGGCAACTTTTCAGGTAAAGTTTAAAACTCTTTATCTGAACAAGTTATATTAAATCCAACAACTGGAAGTTATGGGATTTATTATAACAATTAATTTGATATCAAACTTCTGGTATCTGTTACTTAAGGGGACTTTAAAAATTAAAATAAAGTCTCCCCATTCTAGCCTATGGAGGCCATTCACTACAATGAGGGAAAACGAATTTGGCTGTTTTGCCTCACCAGGGCTTATAAAACTATTTTTATAAGGTCCCTGCCTATAGTTACATGGCACACAGCCTTAGGGGCACATAGGGCACACCTAAGGAGTGACTTATATGTAAAAATAAGGTAGTTTAAGACTTTGGAACTACTTTTAATTCCAAAGTCGAATTTTCATATAACTTTAATTTAAAAGCATCCAGCAAGGCAGGCCTGCCTTTAAAATGACACTGGACACCTCAGCAGTGCACCTATGGATGCACTACCTATGCTGGGGTCCCTAGACCTACATGCCCTACCATATACTAGGGACCTATAGGTAGATTGACTTAGCCAATTATAATTAGCCTAATTTGCATACTGATTTTACACAGAGCACAGGCACTGGGACTGGTTAGCAGTACCCAGGGCACCATCAGAGTCAGGAAAACACCAGCAAAAGGTGGAAAATGGGGGCAAAAAGTTAGGGGGCCAATGCAATCAGCCCTGTTCTCTCACAGACAGCATAAGTCAACATTTTGTAACTTTTTTGCACCCCTATGTTATCTTTCATAATGGTATTTTTCTTGTTTTGTGTTTTGCAGTTTTGCATTTGTGTACTTCTTTATGTTACAGTATTGCAGTTATATATACAAAATACAAGACAATCATACTGTTCAGGTTTAAGTGAGACTACATACTGGTCTATTTCAGTACTACAACTGAACATGGATTTAAGAGCAGTAGGCTTTACACTAGCTTCTGAAAAAGCCCCTCATTTAAACAACAGATGCCTAAAACCCTGGAAAATGGTAAAGAGTGAATCATTAAAGGAAAACAAGGTGGAGGTGGATGGCCAGGTTGTTCCAGGTCTTGGCTGCGATGTAAGAGGAGGAGCGGCCCCTGCTGTGGCTGCAATGGATGCAGGGTGAGTGTGCGAGGGGAAGCGAGGCAGAGGGGAGGTGTTGTGTGGGCTAGTGAAAGCTTAGTCGATGGTTGATGTAGGAAGGTCCTTGGTTGTGTAAAGCTAAGTAAGCAAGCATGTTCATCAACAAGGAGAATTATAAAGAAGAAATCATCTCTATACTGATAAATATTAAAGACTTTTAGTACAGTCAATAAAGAGGTTAAAAGGTTTTATTTGTAATTCTTGTAGTCGAGCATTGTTTATTCATTAAGTAAAAGTCTTAAATTACAGCATTAAATGTTAATGTAGTCCTGCAATTGATATTTGATTATAAAATAGAATACAATTGTAGTTATAATAACAGTTAATATGGTAGTAAGGCAACAGGCATGTTTCATAAAGGAAGCTCCCTAAACTAAATTCAATTTGGAATAAAACAGAGTAAAATGTAAGTTCAGATACCCAATAAAGAGTTCTGTTGAGATATGCAATGCATAAGCATACATCTCTTGCATATAAGACTGGAAATTGTTCACAGACATCAAAGATATAGGCTACTTAGCCCCTCAAGGTCAAAAGTTACTTTATTTCACCGTATATTGCCAAAAACTCACATACAACACATTAGACCATGAAGCAAATTGAAATAAGATGCAAATACACTGTCTCAAAAAACTGTGATATAAAAAGCAAGATATAATTATAAAAGTATAAACATTATAAAATGGGAATTAAAATGATATAATGTGCATAGTGCAATCTTAAAATATATAGCACTCAAATAAAAAAATACTAATCAAATGCAAAAAAATCCAAGCACATTTAACATCCAGTTTTATCATCTTAAGTCCCAGCTTTCAGTGCTGCCACACAAAGAGCCCAGGCCCACTTTAAATATCTTGAAACAGCAAATACGATTACTAAAGTTGGATCCATTTTTAGTAAGTGTAAGGCTGCAACACAACAATTGACTCCCAGGTTGTGGCAAATTGTATAAGCCCATCTACTCTTAAGCCTTTATACCTTTGGCAAAACAATAAAAGTGCACTTAATTTTCAGCAATACTGGGACAAAATGGGCAGCCATCCGAACCTTTACCTTGCACTTCCCACTTTACAGTAAAGATCCTTAATGGCAATGTGCTGATTTGAAAGCGAACATACTAGTAGTTGGCCTCTGAAGGAGTAATCCTATCAAGAAAGGGTTCAAACCATGAGGAACTGTTGTGATTCAATCATTTGTCTACCAGACCCTCAGGTGTTGTTTCACTCCAAATTCTTAGTAAGGCAAATTCACAGAATTATCCATCAAGCTGATTTTTTGTTCAGCACGCTGGGATCTTCCCAGAGGCTCAATAAATGTAATTTAATGCATAGGGATTTCATAACCCTCAGCCAAGGTGTAGTGCAGTTCTTGTCTAAGAGTATTAGCCCCTGCAGTGCAGATTATATGGGGCCAACTCTTTGATTGTCCAAATTCTCTCACAGGTCAGAATTTTAAGGCAGGCAACCTGACAGATTCTCTTAGGGTTTAAGTGCCACTTTAGAGGGGTGGTAACAGGTAAATTCATCAGTGACCTTATAAAACTATTTTTTACAGTGGTAAGTCTAAAGTGTCATCTGAGCCCAATATTTCCACCCTATGTAATGCCCCCCCCCCAATAGTCACCTTTCTGTACACCTCAAAAGCCGGGTAAACTGCTAATCAATTGCTCATGTAGAGAAGTTTAGGAAACGCAAAGATGAGTCCCCAGCCAGAGAGTCAAGAAAGAAATTTATACTCTACTCTAGGAATACTCACTAATATAATCACACACTATTCTATGTTACAACATTATTTTCTTTCATATTCTACGTCCTCCAATAGAATTTCAGTAAACTCTCAGGAATAGGCAAACTCCCCATTTTCTCACACTTGTACAATTGTCTTTAGACATTAGAACTTGAAAAGAGACATCATCCACCTTCTGTGGTCCAGACAGTTCTTATTATGAATGATCCTTCCTGTTGCCTCATTTCCTCCTGGTGAGAACTTCACTATCAGTTGTCTTATACGGAACAAATACCTATTCACTGATTAACAGAAGGCTTCTGGAAAATTACAGAATCTGTAACAAGAAATACATATTGGGCACAAACAACTGTTTACGATGTCAGCAGTTAGGCTAACTTAAATTAGCACTTTATTTTACTTGCAGATCTATAACATTTAGGTATGGTTACCTACTACAATCTCACATTTATTATACCTGCTATGTATAGATTCACTTTTCACATTTTCAATAAAAGTAATTTTCTTAGCAAATTAAATTCTGCTCTAGCAGCATCTTCCACATAAGCTTGACAGTTCGTTCACAAGCAGCTGGTCATTGCTCTTCTTCTGCAGACTCCTATTCGTTTCCAAATTTCTCCCTACAGCAGGTCTTTAAAAGTGGATGTGTAGAGTTTTAGAAGGTGAGCACCTCTGCCCATTCCAGAGTTGCTACATCATTTCTCCACCCCTGTCAATACACACAGAGCAGCACACTGACTGATCTATCTATCTTACAACCTGATGAGATTTTTAAAGAAGGCAGTATCAACTTTTGGGTTTCAAGAGGTCTCTCCTGGGGCTTAGACCCACTGCTAACTTGATTGCAGATTGGTTCCTTTCCTGTAGTAACACAAAATTAGGCAGTTGGTTTGACTCGTGCCAGAATGGCTGCAGGAAGCTTGCCCAGACTTGTGATTAAGGTGATGGTTTTCATTCTAGGCATACTTTTTGGCTCCTCTTGCTCGCCCAGGAGAAGGCATAAATCCCTTCAAGAGTATTAGGCCTGAGAGAAAGTTTTATTACACTGGCACAATTTGCATAATTCCAGGAACTTGCACTGCATTTGTTAAATGAACTCCCAGATATCACTTCACTATCACTTACAGAAGTTACATGCTATTTTCGGTAAATAATTTACAGGGGAACATGCCATTGTGGTGACACGGTAACAACAGGACACATACAGTTTTTGTTCACAGTGCTTTTATTAAAATACGTCCTTGCACAAAAAATTGAAGCTACAATACATTTTGCGCTAAAATATAGAACAAAATGCCTGTATTGCATTGCACATAATTAAGCATATTTTTGTATAATTTTGCCAGAATTTCACTCAATTACACAGAAGTAAATGACATACATTTGCTGCACCCGGATAGAGGACTAGCCCTAGGCAAAACTCAAATTCCATGGTGCAATTTCAGGAATAAGAAGACTGTTAGAAATTGAGATTCTGGTTAGGGGAGGTATGCACCCTGTCCATACAGGAACCACAATCCTAGTCAGGGTAAGTAAACAACACACCCTAGGTTAACCTGTGCTCACCCTCAAGTAGCTTGGCAGAGAGCAGTCAGGCAATGTGTTAAGTATTTGTGCAACACTTCAAACAGTAAAACGGTGAAAACACCACACAAATATATACCACACCTAGATAGAAAAATAGAACTTAACTTAATGAACAAAACAAGACTAAAGCAACAAAAATTCAATAAGTCCAACTGGAGTTATGAATTTTTAAAGAGCAAAATTAAACATAATGCTTAAAATACAAAGCGCAAACCAGGACTATCTGGTCCCACTAGACTGGGTCAAATTCAAAAGTTTGAACCAACTACAATGGAGCACAAGTTGGATAAAGGGACCTGCCTTGGCCCACTGAAACAACACCTTGGTTGGCGGTTGCGACAACATCAAGTACAAGATGGGAGGAACAAAGAAGGCAATGCGCTGGGGTAGATCCCGAGGATATAGGAGATAGGTCAGATCTGACCCATGCCAATTCAGGGATGTGTTAGGAATGGAGGTGATGCACCACACTGTTGGCAATGCGATGTCCTTGATCCTCGCAGCAGTAGCGATGTGTCGACCGTGATGCAGTGTCCTCGATCCTTGCAGCATTGGCGTCGATAGAGATGCACTAGTTCCAAGTCACACAAAGGCATCAATGCATGGATTTAGGCAGTTGCAGCACTTTATACCTACTTATAACGGCCCATGACTGGATTGGCACCACTTGGCAGGGCAAGACTCTCCGATGGCAGAGTCCAGGTGCTGTAGCAGGTGAGTGAGTAGCTTTTTGTGTCCCTGAAACTTTACAAAACAGGAGTCAAACCAGCAAGCAACTTTGGTTCTGGGTTGGAGAGTTGAAGGTCCAATCCTCTTCTCACTACCAGGCAAGAAGGGCATCAGGTCAGCACAACAGAACAAGAGTCCAGCACAGTGGCAGTACTTTTAGAAGCACAACAGTCGTTCTTCCCAGATGAATATCCACAAGGCCAAATGTGTACTAAGATGGGGGTGTCTGAGGTCCAGGTATTATATCCAGTTGTACCTTTGAATTGGGAGAGACTTTAAAGAGAAGAGTTTAAGGGGCCCTTTCTGAAATGGCTCCAGACTCACTACAGACGAGTATGCTGCCATTTGTGTGAGGTGAAACTTTCTAAAAGTGGCATTTTCAGAATTACAATTTAAAATTGTTAGACCTGACAGCGTTAGGGTGGTCACCCTCAACTTTTTTCCTGCCTTCCTCCACTTTTTGACACTGTTTTTGCTGGTTTTAGGACTCTGCGCACTTTACCACTGCTAACCAGTGCTAAAGTGCATATGCTCTCTCCCTTAAAACATTGGCTTATACCCAATTGGCTTATTTAATTTACTTATAAGCTCGTAGTAAAAGTGCACTACATGTTCCCAGGGCCTGCAGATTAAATGCTACTAGTGGTCCTGCAGAGCTGATTGTGCCCCCCTTATAAGTAGCCCCCTAACCATGTCTCAGGCCTGCTATTGCAAGGCCTGTGGTGGCAGTGTCACTGCCAATTTGACTTGGCATTTAAATGTACTTGCCAAGCCTTAAACTCCCCTTTTTTCTACATTTAAGTCACCCCGAAGGTAGGCCCTAGGTAACCCGTAGGGCAGGGTGCTTGTAGGGAAAAGGCAGGACATGCACCTGTTTAGTTTATATGTCCTGGTAGTGTAAAACTCCTAAATTCGTTTTACACTGCTGTGAGGCCTGCTCCTTTCATAGGTTAACATTAGGGCTACCCTCATTACTGTTTGAGTGGTAAATTGTAGTCTAAAAGGAGTAACATGGTCATATTTAGTGTGTCCAGAATGGTAATACAAAATCCTGCTGACTGGTGAAGTTGGATTTAATATTACTATTTTAGAAATGGCACTTTTAAAAAGTGAGCATTTCTCTGCACTTAAATCCTTTTGTTACTTACAATCCACGTCTGGCTGGGTTGGTTGACAGCTCCCTTGTGCATTTCCCTCAGACAACCCCAAACACAGGATGCTCAGTCACACCTGCACACATCTGCATTCTGAATGGATTTACCTGGGCTGGGAGGGTGGAGGGCCTGACACTTAGTTGCCAAAGGACAGTGGCCTGCCCTCACACAATGGACTGCCAAACCCCCTACTGGGACCCTGGAAGAGAGGATGGCACTGAAAGGGGACCTTGTGCACTTCTATGCTACTCTCGAAGTCTCCCCCAATTCAGAGGCACATTTGGGTATTTAAACAGGGTCTCTGACCCTACCAACTCAGATACTTCTTGACAGGATACCTACTGGCAAAGTAACTCTGAACCAGAAACTGCAACCTGTTAATGTTAGTGTGGCACAATGGTTAGAGCGGCAGACCCTGATGCAGAGTTCTGGTCTGGGGCCAGGGTTCAATTCCCACCTTGGTGGGTCTTGGGCTCAATTCCCTTGGACCAGATAATTCTCGACTTGGTGCCTAATCTAATTAATGAGTCCCACTCTGTAACTCTGGGCAATAGCTTGCTTAATCTCCACAATGGCCTTCACAGCGCTTGGATGCTTGGCTTCACCCTGGGGCTGTCCAGGAATGGGTGCTTCACAGGGAAAAGCCAGGAGGGGTTCCACAGCGGTATGTGTACAGAGCCTTGAGACCCTAATGGGTGAGTAGTGTGCAATACAAGTGCAAAGTTTACTGTTAAGAGAAGCTGCCCGGCTGCCCAAAGGACTCACCTAACTGCTTTGCTGAAAAGACTGCTGCCTTGCTGCCCTCTGGCTCTGCTGAGAACTGCTCTCCAAGGGCTTGGATTGAGCTTGCCTCCTGAAGTCTCAGGGCCAAAAAGACTTAGGGGGTCATTCTGACTTTGGCGGGCGGCGGAGGCCGCCCGCCAAAGTAACACCGTCGGGAGCCGCTCCGCGGTCAAAAGACCGCGGGGTCATTACGACTTTCCCGCTGGGCCGGCGGGCGACCGCCAAAAGGGCACCCGCCGGCCCAGCGGGAAATACCCTGCAACAAGGAAGCCGGCTCCAAATGGAGCCGGCGGAGTTGCAGGGGTGCGACGGGTGCAGTTGCACCCTTCGTGATTTTCACTGTCTGCAAAGCAGACAGTGAAAATCTTTATGGGGCCCTGTTAGGGGGCCCCACGACACCCGTTCCCGCCATCCTTACACCGCCAGAAACAGGCTGGCGGGAAGGGGGTCGGAATCCCCATGGCGCATGGAGGATTCACTGGGCCAGGGGAAAACCGGCGGGAAACCGCCGGATCCCCTTTTCTGACCGCAGCTTTACCGCCGCGGTCAGAATGGCCCTGGAAGCACCGCCAGCCTGTTGGCGGTGCTTCCGTGTCCCTCCACCCTGGCGGTCCATGACCGCCAGGGTTGGAATGAGGGCCTTAATCTCTGCAAAGAACTCCTTGTGTGGCAAAAATCAACGCACTGTCTACCAAGAACGATGCACAGCCTGCGCTGCAGTGAGAAAATCATTGCATGCCGAATTGGAATGACACAGCCTGCCTCCCCAAGTGAAGATCAATGCAGCCCCAGCGTTGCGACTGGAATGTCGATGCAAGGCCCACTGGATCGACGAATCACTGACCCAGAACAACGCAGCCTGACTTCTTGCAAGAATAATCTACGCAGCGCCTGCCATGCAACAGAAATTTCCCCTCATCGCCCACTGGATCGATGCAGCGCCTGTGATTTTGTCCTACATGCCCAGGATTTCTCCGAATTGTCCCTTGGGCGTCCAAATACCCTGCAAAGAGGCTCCAAGCCTGTGACCGGAAATCAGCACAAAGGCCTTGCTGCATGGAAAAACATCAATGCATCATCTGTGTGCGCCCGGAGAAACAGACGCACACCTCCCTGTTTTCCACGCATCTCCTCCTCTGCGGTCCTGTGCGGATAATTTAGACGCAAACCAAGTACTTTGTGCTTGCAAGAGACACTTATTGTTATTTAAGAACTAAAGACTCTATCCATCATTAAAAAAGTGATATTTCAACTTGTACTTATCAAACCTTGATTGTTTTGACCTTATTCTACTCAGATAAATATTCCATGTTTTTCTAAACCTGTGTTGTGTATTTTGTGGTGCTTATACTGTGTTATTGCATGAGTTCTTGCACAAATATTTTACACATTGCCCTCTAGGTTAAGCCTGACTGCTTAGTGCCAACCTACCAGAGGGTGGGCACAGGATAATTTGGATTGTGTGTGACTTACCCTGACTAGAGTGAGGGACCCATGCTTGGACAGGGGGTAACCTGACTGCCAACCAAAGACCCCATTTCTAACACAAAACTTTATCATAAGTTATGATCTGACCTTGTGATTCTAGAGACAACAACTTTGAGGGAGCCTTCTCTACCTGATTGGAAGCTCACTTATAAAATATAAGAAGGGGATCCCAATGTAATCCTATTGGAGAGATAGGCCTTGCAGTAGTGAAACACACATTTAAGAGTTTTTCACTACTAAGACATGCAAAACTTAAAGGTACATGTCCTGCTTTTTAAATGCACTGCACCTTGCCTGTGTCTGTCTAGGGTCTACCTGAGGAGTGATGTATATGTATTAAAAAGGATGACTGGGGCCTGGCAAGAGAGTTAACTTGCCAGGTCAAAATTGTACTTTAAAACTTCACACACAGGCTCTGCAATGGAAGGCCCGAGACATGCTGAAGGGCTACATAAGTGGTTGGCACAATCAGAGATGTAGGCCCACTAAGAGCATTTAATTGACAGACCCAGGGCAAAGGTAGTGCACTTTACCAGGGACTTATAAGTAAATTAAAGTGCCAATTGTGGATAAACCAATGTTGCCAAGTTTCAAGCAGAGAACGCATGCACTTTAGCGTTAGTTAGCAATGGTGAAGTGCACAGAGTCCTAAAGCCAGCAAGTAAAAGGTCAGCAAAACAGGAATCTGAAGGCAAAACATAAGAGGGAACCACACCAAGGATGCCAGGTCTAACAAGGACCTATTGTCTGGATGAGGCATTGACCTAACGGCTGGCCAGCGGAGTCATTAATTTGACCTTTATTCAAAAACCCAAATCTCGTTAAGGGCTGACTAAGGAAAATACTGCGATCCCAAAGCATACAAAGGAGCACAAATGTGGCCAAATGTATGTTATATTTGTACTTGGGGCCTTTTTAAATATATAGACAGATAGAAAGTGACTTTAATAATTAGACAGACTAGCACTACAGTGCTTAACACCCACATTCTAATCAAAATGATATGAGGATATTACTTTATGAATACCAAATTAAATTATAAGGCCTGCACAGACCATAATCAAGTTACTTGAGATCCAACCTGCAAGCGGTTTCCTGTGTGCAGATACTGGGCTGAGTCAGACAGTTGTCCCACATGCCCAGCCCACCCACATGTGCAGATATCTACGCTCTAGTTCCAGTCTAAATGGGGCAGAGCTCCTACTCCTGCTATGTGTTAGTAGAACTTATTTTAAAAGAAAGATGCTGGTGGGTAGCAGTCAAGTCCAATTCACCTTTCTTCACCTCTTGCTGGAGATCATGGAAGGGTGAGCTTTCCTTCCATGATTTTCTGCTCCAAGGTATGTTACGCATGGAACATTCTGCAGCAGAGAATGGCTATATGGGAGGTAGACCAGTAGTAATTTAGGATGCCTTGTGGATTTGGTGAAATTAGGAAACCTCTAATGAATGTTCTCACTCTTAAGCACTATGTCAAATTTGACATTGTTCCCTACTGTTTGTAAACCAATTTCATAACATTTATTGGACGCTATTATTTTGTTGAGGTGCTATATTATCTGCGACTCTAGGAGGCACTGCTTCTCTTAGATTCCCTGCAAATAATTCTGCAAACATGTTTCTGTAAGAATTCGTGAAGGGCCAAGAAATGTTTAGTATATCAACTTTGGCCTATTGACTGTATTACAAATGTATAGAGATCACGATTTTACCAATTCCATTCATATCCCCGATATCTGAGCTTGTATTTCAGTATTGAAAACTGAAAAAGGAATTACAACTTAGAATCCCATAGGTTCCTTTTTCAGATTTTGGGGTAGTCGCTCCACAACTTGATTAGATTCAACTGGATTTGGCTTATAGTACTGGTCCCTGAGGCCAACATGAAGAGCACACAGCATTCTATCTCATCATCCAAGAGTGTGTCTGTTAGAGCTTGGATTTATGGTTGTCAGAGTATGCACCCTGCACAAGCAGGAACCAGCACATCTAGTGAGAGTAAGCTAGATACAAGCTTAGACATACCCTGTGCTCACTTTCTGGTAGCTAGGCACAGACAAGGCAAGCTTATCTAAAGAGGCAATGTGTAAAATATTCCTGCAACATGCACACACACAGCAACACAATGAAAAAAACACAAAAAAGACTCCAAACAGGATTGGAACAGAAGAGAATATTAATCTGAGTAAGATTAGACCAAAACAATAAAAATCCAATCAGTTGAATTCGAGATATGAATTTCTAAAGAATAAACCAAAAATATTGCTTAGACGTCAGTAGCACTTAAAGGTTACTTGAGGTCACACTAGACCAGGATAAATCTAAAGTTCAGGCTGACTGTGATGGAGGACGGGCCAGCTATAGGACTTGTGCAGATCCTCCAGAAATAGTACCTTGGATGGAGCAAGCATCGACAAGTGATGCGGAGGAGATGCAATGGTGGTGATCCGTGCAGTTGGGCCGCTGCATATGTTTTGAGCCTCGCAGTCGGGTCCGGCACTGGCGCTGAACTCTGTTGAGATCAATGCAATGTGTTACCATCAAACCTCACAGCTGTCTCCAGCATCGTCATTGAATTGGCAATGCATCAGCGTTGGTTCTGAGCACAGCAAAGGTTCGGATGCATTGATCCTTGCAGAAAAGGCAGCTGAAAACCACTTACAAATGTCAGGACTGAATTGCCACCTCTGGCAAGGTTAGGAGTCTAGCAGCAAATGAAGAGTTGCAGGCAGTCTTTGATGTCCCTAGGAATGCAGGAGAACAGAGGGGCAATGGATCAAGCACTTGGAGTCACTCTGGGTCAAAGGAGAGTGTCCAGTCCTTCCTCAGCTGAGCAAAGATCAGCAGGCAGAAGGGTAGCTCTTCAAAGCAGAGAGCTGTCCTCCTTGGAAGGCAGCACAGCAGTGGGGCACTCCTTGTAGAACATTAGTGCTTACTCCAAGTCCAGTAGTGTCCTGATAGGTAGGGTCAGAGACTGAGTCCTTATACCCAAATGTTGCTTTAAAGAGGGGGTGACTTCAAAGAAAGGTCTTTAAAGTGCACAGAGGTTATTTCTTCCTAGCCCTGGCTCCAGACTACCATGGGGGTAATTAGCTCTTTGTGTGGGGACAGACACTCCCTATTGTAAGTGTCAGCTCCCCTCCACCCTTCCTCCACCCTTCCTGCCCAGGAAGAGCCATCCGAATGCAGATGAGTGCGCAGACGCACCTACCCTTCCTGTGCTTGTGGCTGTCTAGAGGGAATGCACATAGTGTAGTTGTCACCCACCACAGACGTGTATTGGAGACAGGAAGCAAGGCACACAGAGCAGGAAGAGCAGAGAAATGTCCATGTCCTAAAAGAGGCATTTCTAAAATAGTAATTGTTGAATCTGACTTTCCTAGTAAAGAGGATTTATCATTTTTCATTACCATTCTGATTATATGAAACGTGATGTAGCTATACCTTCCTGATCTGGAATTACAACTTAAACATATATTAATGCCAGCCTGTGAGAGGAGTAGGCCTCACAATAGCAAAAAAAGACTTTGGGATTTTTCACTACCAGGACATGTAAAACTTAAAAGTACATGCCCTGCCTTTTACTTGCATAGCAGCCCGCCCATGGGCTACTTAAGGCCTACCTTAGCGGTGACATATATGTGATTAAACAAGGGTTTAAGTCTTGGCAAGGAGATTTAAATGCCAAGTCACAGTGGCAGTGAATCTGCACACACACAGGCTCTGCAGTTTCAGGCCTGAGACATGTTTAAAGGGCTATTCAAGTGGCTAGCATAATCAGTGCTAGTAGTATTTAATTTATTGGCCCTGGGTATATGGTATACCACTTTACATGGGACTTATAAGTACATTAAAAATGTCAATTACATATATACCAATGTTACCATGTTTAGCGGAGAAGCACATGAACTTTAGCAGTGGTCAGCAGCAGTAAAGTGCTCACGATCCAATCAACAAAAGGAAACAGCAAAAAGTGGAGGGTAAAAGGCTAAATGTGTGGGGGTGAGCCTGCAGAAAAGACTACTTCCAACAGTGCCCATTCCAAAGAGTTTATCAGTGTGAGCATGGAGCACTGATTCTCCATGGTGAATGTCTCAGTGCCCATTCCAAAGTGTTTATCAGTGTGAGCATGGAGCACTGATTCTCCATGGTGAAATGTGTTCACCATGTCAGTTGCTGAAGTGAGGAGTGGTATCAGGCAAGATCGTTAGTGGGGAGAGGCAGAACGTACTCATGTGTTTGGCTTTAGCCAACACAAGTGCTTCCTAAGGCAAGATCTCAGGGTTGTTGGTTCATTTTGTGCCTCCTTTTAGCAAGCATGTATGTACCACGAAAATGAATTTCCGATCTGCGAGAAAAATCACAAATACCTGCTCTGCATGCAGACCTTCCAAGCACTCTTCTCTCTTCCTACGCATTCTACTGTCCTTTTCCACAGTCATGCTCTTCTTTTCTCCCACTCTCAGCTTATAGGGTGATAAAATGGTGCCTAGAGATGAACTGTTCTGAAACGTTTGTTCCAGTTTAGCAAGCTGCAATCTTTCCATTCTGTTTTCCCAGGTCGGTGGACAAACATCTACCTCCAGAACAGGATATGTCCCTTCATTAAGCTACTGCAAGCAGGGACCACCTGGGTGAGTGATAACTTTATTACTCAGTAGTGGTTCATTCTCACAGCACTGCTCCACAGCACACCCACTCCTGCATATTATTGGTTGGCTCACAGGGTGAAAAACCAATGAGTATGCAAAGTGAAGCCTAAAACCATCCTTCACCATTTGCTCTTTCCTGCTAGACCAAAATGACTTTGCCAAACATTATTCTCTTTTCTTTTATTAAGGCTTCATCTGCACAATTCATGCTGGACACTTTAAGCATATTTACAAGAAACTGGCACATCAACGCTGATGCGTCAGTTTTCTTGTGTCGCCCCTGCCCCACTTAACGACACCATGTGAGCACTGTATTTAAAATACGGTGCACCATGGCGCACGTTAGGCCCATAGCACAAAAAATGTTGATGCCATTCAGGAGCTTCGCTGCATTGGCATAAAAAATGTTGACGCTAGCGCAGCAAAGTGCAAGGAGGCCCACTGATTACAATGGGTGTGTCAATTTAGTGCCTGCTTTGAGCAGATGTTAAAAATGTAGTCAAAAATGGTGCAGTGAAATCTTGTAGATTTTCATGTGCCTGAGTTCTGCCCCTCGACAATGAGTTCCAAATGGAAATGTATACCGGAGTACATTTTGCAAGCAACATCCATAACACAAATATATTTGACACTTTGTTTGATCAAAATTATTAGTTACAAAATTGCAAGTAACCCACAAGCCTTATGTTTTGTGGACCAGAAAGCAATTAGAAATGGTCAGCCGTATTCACTGCTTCTGTGAATGTTAATTTCAAATATGAAGAATGTGAGATTCTGGATTATTAGTTGGGGGAAGCACTCACTAAACTAGCAATCCAGTACTTGTTAGGTAAGACGCCCATTCAATTATAAAACTTCTGCTATTGGCCATAATTATGCATGTTAAGTGCTTAGGTACCAAAAAACATTGGAGTTAAAAAAACTCAACAAACATATTGAGAAAACATGTAAAATTGAATGATTTAAACAAAAAAACAATTATAATAAATGGATTAGTGAATCAGGAGGCATGATTTATCTTAAATAAATTTGAAACAATTCCCAAAAAAACAATGGAGGTATACATGTCAATATTTGTTTATGTGAATTACCAAAAGTCACTCTTGCACCAAAAACATAAAGCTGTTATCAGCACGATTCTGCTTCATAGAGGTCGGTGAGGAGTAAAGTCAGTCACCTTTCAGGTGGGATCCTCACATCCCTCCAGCCTTCCAACGTGCTTCTGGGTCACTCCAGCCGCTGACCCACAGGGAAATAGAGACCTCTATTGCTTAAAGTCACACCAAACTGTAATCGTCTAATGTTCTGAGTCCTTCCTCCAAGAAGGAGACAATATTCTACCCACACTCTTCATTAGGACTACACTCAAGACTGCCAATTTCTTCTGGTGATAGATACTTTCCTCGTGGTCAGTCATGGGACTCCTACACTGCTTGGGGCAGCTTACTCTGGATCAGCTGATAAACAGGAGGGCAGAAGCGGACAGACTCACTCACTCATTTCAGCAAGGTGTCGTGCACAGACAAGTCCAGTGGTCAGAATTTTTTTAGAAACCTCCTTCCTGTTATATTTTTAAACAATTTTTATTGCATTTTCCAAGGTACAAGCAAGAGAAGAAAAAGACATTACCGGCCAATCATTATCCCAACCAAAAAACAAGGGATCCTCCCAGGGGTCCGAATGTAAATAGCCCTTGCATATGATGATGCGTTCAGGCGTCAAGTGAGGAGGTGAAGCAATGTTCCTCTTAGGAGAGAGGTCATTGCAGAGATGTAAGGGACTTACCCATGTCTCGGTACGGGAGCTGCATCAGCAAGGGTAAAGTGGTCTGGGTTGAGCCTTTGGCGGTCTGATGCAGTGCAACTAACAAACATGGTAGAAACAGGGGGCAGAGCATAGTGTGGGGAATCAAGGGGGGGGGCATGAGGTGGTAAGAAGGAAGGGTACCTGGTAGGACAGGTCCCCAACACCTTTATGACTCTAGGCTAATAGGGCAGTCTGCTGTTGCCTGGGAGGGACAGGAGAGAGGAATAATGCTCCCAGGGGAGGTGAAGGTCCCATAGGATTATCAACATCCTATCCCAGTCATGGACTATATGATGGAGGCCCAGGGCCCTTGCTTCCCCTCATCCTTGCCAGGGGACAGCCGGCAGTCCAGGTCCATTGTTCTACCCCAGATAGGTATTGCACACTCCATCAAAAAACTATTTACTGATACTGGACAGAAGAGCATGTGCTTGAAATAAATTAATTAATGTACACACTTTCAGGCACACAAAGTCTCATTTTAACAAAATAACCTTTGCACCATATTTAACAAATGTGTATCTCTGCCGCTGAATTCGATTTTTGACAAATATTACAATGATGCAAAGATGATTTAGGTAGCTTTTTCCTAGACCAGTGGTTCCCAACCTTTTGACTTCTGTGGACCCCCATATTATAATTACTGGAACCAAGGGACCCCCACTGAATCACTGCGTTTTAAAAATTTCAGTTGCACATTTAGCCATTTTATTTATATACACTTTATTAATCTTTTAATATTAGTTAATTTTCTAAGCAGTAAAGGACCCCGTGAGCAGGTTTCTTGGACCCCCAGGGGTCCCTGGACCCTTAGGTTGGGAACCACTGTCCTAGACTAACATGTGGAAATTATGACTTGTATTCACTAGTAGGTTTTTTACCACAGCAAACAGTCTACCACAGCCTATGCAGTGAAAGAGAACATGTGTATACTGTCACAACTGAACATACCAATTTAACTATTAGCCATGTCTCACTTTTGAAGATTATGCACCCATAATTACAGGCTTCAAAGCATTGCTTACAAGTGCCTTAGCTAGAATCAAATGTAGACTTTTAAGCAAGTCAAAAGAAGTTTGCCTTTACACATGCTTGCTGCAGCTTTATTATCAGTTTTTAAGATCCAAAACGGCAGGCCTGAGATCACCTTTGAGGTTGGTGTACCTGTACAGTGAAGTCTACATGTGCAAATTAAATTTTACGCTGCTAGTAGATTTCCTGGATCATATTACCACGGCCTTACCTAAATGTTTAATATGCCAATTTGGAGGTAGACACATTTTCCATGTTTTGGTCAAAATGTCCCGGTAAACCCAGTTCTAAAAAGGAACACATCTGGATGAGAACAAATGGAAAGGTGAATTCCCTACACAAAAATGTAGATGTTACACTGTATAGCAGCTATGTGCTTATCAAAGCACTATGAATGGTGTGCCACACAGTTAGTCTCATCTCAGGGTAAGAACAAAGCACCAATAGTTAAGTCAGACTACTTTTAATTAGATAAAAATTATGAATCTGAAACGCATAGATTTATATAGTACTTGGATATACTCAAACAACTGTTTAGGTATCAACACCAGTCAGCATTATGATGCTTCTTTTATTTGTGTGGTCAGCTCTTCAAGACACTCATGACATGTAAAAGAATTTTGCTTAGTTGAGAGACAATAGATTTTGCAACATAACTGCATTTTAAAATATGGCAATTTTGGGGCATATCAATATGTTGATGAATATTGAAGGTCTGTGAATGAGGTAAAGTAAATGGTAAATTTCACCTACTAAAATTTCATATGGACATTAGGTCCGATCCAATCAAAACTTGCTTCTGAAATATACATATCCAACGTATTTCAATCAGGCTCTCATAAAGGTTACTCTTTTTGATGCAAATATTTTCAACTCTGCCTCAAAATGTTTGAAATTACCAAAGGTATGCCCATTTGGGTTTTGAGGGAGAAATTGTCAAAACACAATGCTCCATTTATTGAAAGCCAAGAGTTTTGCATCCAGGTTGTATTAATTGCTTTAATTTCTTGGACTTATAACAGACAATTGCATGGCAGAGCATAACTCAAAATTTTGGATTTTTTATGCAGGGTGAGGGGTTAAGCTTACTATTTCCTTGTTGAAGTACAAAAGCATGGAAAACTAACCGATCAAATTATAATGAGGACATGGGTCACTGTGTGCATGTAATAAGCAATGGATGAAAAATTGGCCCAGTATCATAACACTGTGAGGATACATATTTAGTAAGTAGAAGAACACTATAAAATGCATATGTGACTGCAGATCCAAATTGCCTGCATTAAACTATAGACTTCCCGTCCTTAAGGCAAAGACCGAATTCCACGGAGCTGAAAAAAAACTCTATGGAATTCCGCGGAGGCAGATTATTGTGACCAACAGAGTCCTGAATGCGCCCGATCTCAGAAGCACTAAGCAGGGCTGGGACTGGTCAGCCAGGCCCGACCCTGCTTAGCGCTTCCGAGATCGGGCGCATTCCCGACCCTGCTTAGAGCTTCTGAGATCGGGCACATTCAGGAGGGTCATAGGCAGTGAAAGCTGCCATTTGAGGCCACTGGGCACACAAACATGGACTGAAACAGCAGCTTTGGCTGCCTACCGCCTTAGCCTGTTGTGCACTGGCATTCCCCGTGTGCAGTGCACATGGGACAGGCCAGTGCACAAGAGACCTGAAACTGCTTTTTTCACTGCCCACAGTCCTGGCCTGAATTCAGACCAGGGCAGTAGGCAGCGAAAGCTGCTGTGTCAGTCCATGTTTGTGCAGCACTAGGCACAAACAACAATAAAAGAGACAAGGGCTTACCTCGGTCTTCCTCTGGGTCCTCCTCTCTTTGTCGTCCAATGGCAATGAGTCTCCCCCTGCAGCAGCTGCCTCCCCTATGTGCTCCAGTGCACGTTGCAGCCCAGTCATGGGCTGCACAGTGCAAGTGCAGACTGTCTGTGCTTGCGCTGTGCAGCCCATACTGGGGTGCAGCGTGCATCGGGTGAGCTCCGCTCTGCTGGCGGGGCTAGCAGAGTTTTTGGACTAACTCTGTGCTCCAAGCAGAGCACGGAATTCCAAAAACCCAGTTTGCTCCGCTGGAGGGGAGTTCCCCGCACACCCCTAATCAAAGTCTTTTGGGTCCAACCCATCCAACATGGGAAAAAATCATGTGCCCTTGCTCCTCCCCTCCACTACTGAGGGGTGAGGTTCTTCTTCAACCATACCTACAATCAAGGATTATAGAATAATGAATATGTTCATGACCTTTAATCGGGGCTACTGGAATTATGCAATTTTGCGGCCGTAGCGTTTTTTGCATAGTTATTGATTTGCCACATAATCCATTGTCTGCTGCATAATCTGCAGATTTCAACAAAAAACGTTTTTGCTTCTAGTTCAAATTAATTAAACGTTAGAAAAAATGCGGCAACATGTGTTGCTGCACAGAGAAAACCTTTCATAGAGGTTCATTGGTCACCTTTCTGTTGCTTATTTCTGTATTCAGAAGTGAAAGTGGTAGTAATGAGGTGACCCTTTCCCTAGATACTGTTAGCATGTGTATAAATGTCAAAATTATGCAGTAATACTAACCCAAAATGTGCCAAATTAGGCTGTGTAATTGGTATTTTCTTGCCACGTAATTTGCTCAACACTGCTGCATAATTTGGTCCTCCTCTGCCGCATAATTTCAGTGGCCCTGACCTTACTAAATGCACCATGAAGTGACCACAAGGAACACGCTGGAGTGCAGCAAAAAACGTAATAAATTTTTACTACATATGGAGCAAATCAGGTCACATCATGCCATGTGTTTCATTTTATGTAGGATATTCAGTGTTCCTGTATGTAACCTTGAAGGTATTCATTTAGACTTTGGATAATAAGTAATGAAAATATGGTGGGTTTCATTACTGGCTACTGATTCTTACTGATTCGTATTTACCACTACTTATTTTTCAAATACATATGTTATTATGTGCATAAACTAGAAGAAAAGGATTTACACATAATGGAATATTTTTGTCTGTTTTCTGCAGTGGCATTTAGTGAGATAACAGCAAGCATCTCACTCACTGGTGTTTGTCGGACACTTTCAGAATGAGCACATTTGTGGGAGGGATCACCACATTAGGCCTTTCACCTCGAGTGTAAACCAGGGTCAGACTGGCCTATAGGACAATCTGGCAGTGCTCTGACAGGTCAGTGTGTGGGCTAGTTTTCTGGCTGCTTGTGGGCCTGTTTTAGGTCTAGTGGATGGGTTTTACTCTTGGTTGCCCTGGTATTATCACCAATATTGCCTGCAGCAACCACAAAGCCATGCAGTCTCTAATAGCTTGCAAAACACTTATACAGCGTATCTTTGCAAGTTCAAAACTGCCCTGATGTGCAAATGTGGCAATTATTTTACCCAGTTCAACCCTGATGTAAGCACATATGAATAATATGACCCAAGAACTCAGTGCAACCTGTTTTTGGTCCAGAGTTTCAGTCTAGCAAATAAGTGTATTATAAGAGTTGTGCTCTTGATTTTCCACAAATGAAACAAAGCATTGACAAAGCCAACAGGTCTCAACTTTTAGATTTGCCTTTGCAGACTTATTGGCTTTGCAAATGCTGTTCAGAAAAAAGTAAAAAGACAAGGCAAATGCTGATCAGCATCGGCAGACAAAAAAAACAACAAGAAAAAACCAATGATTTATATGCACACATGTGGACTGTTGCATCATGATGCTATAGTGGAACAGCATCAGGATCCATGTTAGAAATTGGGCATCTAGTTGGCAGAGGTATGCACCCTGTCCAACTAGAGACCAGAATCCTAGTCGGGGGAAGTCAGTTACACAATCTAAATTAACATGTGCTCACCCTCTGGAACCTTGGCAAAGAGCAGGCAGGCTGAGCTTAAGAGGCAATGTTTAAAGTATTTGTGAAACAACTTAATTACAGTAACACATTGAAAAACACCATAAAAAACTCTGCACCAGTTTAGACAAATATTGAATATTTATCTGAGTAAAACAAGACCAAAACAATTAAATGTGAAAACAGTGCTTAGAAGTCAATTATGTTCAAAAGGTTACTTGCAGTAATGAGGGACCAGTGCAAATCCAAAATTCATGCCTACAGAACGCACACAGGGTCTGCTGAAACAGTACATTTGATGGATCAATGTGTAGACTGAAGGAACGATGTATCAATATTTTTACCACACTCGGGCACTGCGTCATCATGGGGCACTATGGAAATGAGTGTTCTTGTCAAGCTGTGCAGTCTGTGAACCCACTATCCTCTGACAGCTGCAATTTCACCATCAATGAGCGATGCACCCATTTTTCAACAGCACTTGGGGCGATGCACTGCTTTTCGCAGGGTTTAGCTGCAAAACCCACTTCTGAGGTCCACACTTGAGAGGGTCACTTCAGGCAAGGGTAGGACTCACAGACGGCAGAGTACAGCAGCACCAGGAGAGTTGAAAGCAGCCTTTGATGTCCCTGAGATTTCAGAAGAACAGGAGGCAGGCCAGCAAGCTGTTGGAGATTTCTTGGGTTCAGGGATGAAGAGAGCAAGTCCAGCCCTTCTCACTGCAGCAAGAAGTAGCACGCCAACACAGCAAGGCAAGTGGCAAAGTGTCAGTCCCTCCTACAGCACAGCACGCAGTAGGTCAATACAGCAATGCAGTTGCAGGGTGGCAGTACCTCCTCGCAGCACTGCAGTCAGTCTTCCAGGTAGAGTGTCTTTGGTTCCAGTAGGGATCCGATTTGGTTGGGTTTAGGGTCTAGTATTTATACTTCAGTGTCCGGGTTCTGGAAGATGGGAGAAACTTTCAGGCCTTCCTTTAAAGTCCACAAGGTCCCTGCCCTTTTTTCCCTGGCTTCAAACAACTGACAGGGAATTCTGCACCCTTTTGTGTGGGGAGATGCTCAGTCCTATTAGGTGGAAGTGTCAGCTCCTCCTACCCATCTAGTCCAGGAAGACCATTGCACTGGTGATGGGACATCAGTATGCAAATGTCACACTCAAGCTCCCATTGTGTGTAACTGTCTAGAGGGAATGCACACAGCACAGCTGTCATCTACCCGAGGCAGGGATTCAGAGACAGACAGAGGCATAGAATGGTTAAAGTAAGAAAATATGAACAAAAGAGAAATGTTACACTTTCAATGTAAACACCTAACTACACCCTGAGTTGTGATTTTAAATTGTGAGTCCAGGGACACTAAAAGCCAAATTTCTATCTGTTCCCAATTTTCCCAACACTTAAAGGTTGCTTCAAGTTAACTCCAAAGTTAACCTATGAGAGAGATAAACCTTGCAGTAGTGTCAACTGAATTTAAGAGTTTTCACCACCTGAGCCTGTTAAACTTAAAAGAACATGTCCAATTTTTTAAATACACTGCACCCTCCCCTTGGGGCTATATAAGGCTTACTTTAGGGGGGACACGTGTACTAAAAAGGAAGGTTCAGGCCTGTCAAGTGGGTACACTTGCTAGGTCGAAATTGCAGTTTAAAATGGCATGCCCAGGCTCTGTAGCGGTAGGCATCAGATATGTTTAAGAGACTACTGTAGTGGGTGGCACAATCAGTGCTACAGGCCCACTAGTAGAATTTAATTTACAGGCCCTGGCCACATAAAGTGCACTTTCCTAGGGACTTAATTAAATATGCCAGTTGTGGAGAAGCCAGTGTTACCATGTTTAGAGTACAGAGCACCTGCACTTTAGCACTAATCAGCAGTGGTAAAGTGTCTAAGACCAGGATCTGCCAAAAATGTCAAAATAAAAGCTCCCCCATAGCCCCCAGAGAATGTCCCATCCCTGGGGGCTTTAGACAAAATGAACAGTGTGGCACCCCCATATCCCCGGGCGCAGCCACCTCCCCAAGGCATTAAACCATAATTAAGGTGGGCTGTGTCGCCCCCTGAAACTCTGGGGACCAACACCTCCCTGGGGCTTTAATCATAACTAAGGTGAGGGTACATGGCCCCCTCACAGCCCCAGGAACCACCACCTCTCCGGGACTACTTAAGATTGGAGGGGAGCCACGCAGCCCCCCTCGTGGAGCCCATGATAGCCGTGGGGTCAACCACTCCCCCAGGACCCACTCCTGCTTTGTCCCAGGATGCACACCCATGGGACATAGCTGACAGCTCCCACCATGTCAGAGCAAACACTCCAGTTCCAGCAAGTGAGAGCTGTCAAACAGCTCCCACTTGCTGGAAGCTGAGGTTTCCTCTGTATTCCTGCCTGCAGAGATGCAGGGAAACAGCAGAAACTATTGCCCTCACAGAGACGGAGCTGCATCTTTAGCAACTCCCTGTCTGTGACAGCAATGCTGGCTTCCTCAGGAGGCGGGGAGGGAGCTGGGACCAAAGGGACCTTCAGTCTCCCTCCACAGTCAACAACCATTTTGACTGTCCCCAGGTGACACGGCTGGGCCCTGGGGAATGGGGTCCCCAGGGCAAAGATCGGCCCTTGGATGAAGGCCCCACATCCCCCCAAAAACATAAATATAGTAACACTTGGCCCCCTGGGGAGGGGGTCCCCGGGACTGAAATTGGACAGTGGAGGGGGACCATGGAGTTGTAGTGGGCCCCAGAGAATTGGGTCCCCGAGGCCTTGCAAACCTGCAACCAACCTTTGCTGTTTTTTCTTTAATATCTCAAATACTACTGAGCAAATTTACGCCACATAACAAGAAGGTTTCTTTCTGGACCAGGAGCTACCTTTCTGACAAATTTTGTGTAATTTAGTCCAATGGTTCGGGTGCTGTTCCTGTTCAAATTCCCCATCGGAAAATGCATGTGGAAAAAGCATTTTGAGACCCCCCCCTGTTTTTTTGGACCCCCACTTGGCGGATTACTCGAAACTTCCCAGACAGATGACAACGTGAGTGTCTTATTTTGGGGAAAATGACGTAAAGGTTCATCAAACAGCGTCAAAGTTATTAGCAAAACAAAAAAGACATTGTCTAAAGAAATTAAGGGGGTCATTCTGACTCCCGCCGGGCGCGGTCACCGTGCACCCGGCGGGAGCCGCCAAAATACCGTAGCGCGGTCGGAAGACCGCGGTGGGTATTTTGAGGTTTCCCCTGGGCTGGCGGGCGGCCTCCAAAAGGCCGCCCGCCAGCCCAGGGGAAACTGTCCTTCCCACGATGAAGCCGGCTCGTAATCGAGCCGGCGGAGTAGGAAGGTGCGACGGGTGCTACTGCACCCGTCGCATATTTCACTGTCTGCTAAGCAGACAGTGAAATACAAGCGGGGCCCTCTTACAGGGGCCCCTGCAGTGCCCATGCCATTGGCATGGGCACTGCAGGGGCCCCCAGGGGCCCCGCGACACCCCCTACCGCCATCCTGTTCCTGGCGGCCGAACCGCCAGGAACAGGATGGCGGTAGGGGGTGTCAGAATCCCCTCGGCGGCGCAGCAAGCTGCGCCGCCTTGGAGGATTCCAACGGGCAGTGGTAAACCGGCGGGAGACCGCCGGTTTACCCTTTCTGACCGCGGCTGAACCGCCGCGGTCAGAATGCCCTCGGGAGCACCACCAGCCTGTTGGCGGTGCTCCCGTGGTCGGTGGCCCTGGCGGCCACCGGCCGCCAGGGTCAGAATGACCCCCTAAGTTCTAACTATATCTACCTATTGTGGACTGCCCACTTAAAAAAACAAAGGTTACAGGGATGTTATAGTTAGGCTCACATTTTAAAAATAGCAGTGCATTGTTAGGGCGTGAGTTTTAGTTACCTTAGGGCATGAGTTACAGTTACTTGAGGTAACTCTAACTATTACTGGTGAAGTTCTATGGTTTCATACGTTTAAAATGTGAGCCTAACTATGATTCCATTTCCTACCTATAATGTCCCCGTAACCTTTGCTTTTTTCAGTGAATATCTATGGTATTTTTCAACTTATAGTAGTTTTCATTACTAAATGTTAATCTAAACACCGTGCGCAGCGGCTGCTGGCCTTGAGGCCAACCCCCTATAGGTGCACAACCTTGCACAGGCCACAGCATTCGTCTGTGCGCAGCGGAGGTTGCAGCAAGACCTGGTCTGCAGCCAAACCTGCAGTCAACCCCCGCACTACCCAAACCCATGCTGTGCATCCAAGGGAGTTGGATGCAGCCTCTCTGGGTGTGAGCATAGGTGTGAGAGGTTGTATTTGGGGGTGAGAGTGACTGTGAGAGTGTCTTTCTGGGTTTGAGAGTGTGTTCATTGTGTTTTAGTGGGTTCATCAGTGTGTGCGCAGATCTGAGTGGGTGAATGAGGGTGTCAGTTGGTCTGTGAGTGAGTGCGTGAGAGTCTAAGTGGGTCTGTGAGAGGGTGCATGAGGGTCTGAGTGGGTCTGCAAGTGGGTACGTGAGTGTCTGAGTGGATCTGTGAGTGTATGGGTGCCTAAGAGCTGAGTGGGTGTGTGATTGAGAGAAAGCGATTGAAAGAGAGAGAGAGAGAGAGAGAACGAGAGTGAGAGGGAGAGAGATAGATGTTTAGGCATTGATATATGGTATACTTAGAATGAGATATTTCTGCACAATTTGAAAACAAAATGTATTTATCATTTAGAAACAGTACGATCACCTTTCAGTATGAGCCTTAAACATTTGCACTTCAAAAAAAAATAAAGGAGGGAAATGACTCCAGCTGTACTCGAATCCTCAACGCTCAGTGTGAATATCTGTGACCTTCACACTTGAACTATTCATTTTTTTAATGTGTATATTTTTTAGTCTTTTATGGGCTATCTGGGAACGCAGGTGAGCCCTCAAGGCCTCCCCTGTGGTCCCTGACTATTCTCTTTCTTTATTTTATTACATGACCCTACGGGCTATCTGGGACCGTGCGAGGAGCTTCAAGGCCTCCCACATAGTCCCATTGCTCTAGCAACTAAGGAGATGCTTTAAGTAGCAGCTCCCTGGTTGCTAAAGCAAAGCTTTCATTTCTGTTCCCTGCACACATATCTGCATAAAGGGAACAGAGATTAAAACCCTGCTTTCTGACAGTGGGACATGTTTGACAGGTCCTGCTGTTGAAAGTGGAAAATTTACTGTGAGTTGGCTGCAGCTGGCATCCCAGGACAAAGCAGGAGCCGGCCCTGGTGGGTGGCAGTCCCCAGGGCCATCAGTGGCTCCTCTAGGGGGGTCAATCGTCCCCTATTCTACAAGTGTAGCCCTGGGAAGGTGGCGGTTCCTGGGGCTACATGGGGTCCGAAATGGTGCCCCCCCCTGCACTGAATACTATGAAAGCCCCAGGGAGGTGGCGGTCCCTAGGTTGGGGGGCAGTCATCCCCTTTTTAATTCATGCAAGGTGGTGTTCCCTGTTGGTGGGTGGCCCCCCACTTGATAAATGATTAAAGCCATGTGGAGGTGGCAAACCCCTGGGTTGTGGGGAAGACCGATGGGTCTACCTCATGCCAATAATTAATTTAGCCCCGGGGAGCCCCGGGGAGGTGGTGGTCTTCAGGGCACAGGGGGTGCCAACCCGCTCCCCTCACTCCAGTTAAAGAATGCCCCCGGGGCTTAAAAAAGGCAATGGCGCTGGAACCCGCGCTTCATTTAAAAAGAAAAATTCACCGGAACATCACGAAACACAGAAAAACCTTTTTAAAAAAAGCTTTTTAGCAATGGGGAGGTACCTCGGGGACCCCACCACCAAAGCTAAGGGGTCAGGGTGCCTGTACCCTGACCCCTTTTCTATTTTTTACATTTTTTTCTGGGAATCAACTGCTGAGTCCCAAGATAACTGCCAACACTTCCTAGCTGAAGTGTTGACAGCCAATCAGATTTCAGCACGAGATCGGGAGGGGTCGCAAATCCTGTGTGTCCCTATATATACAAATTTGTTTTCCCCCTAATTTCACAAAAACGTCTGAACAGATTTATACCACAAAAAAAAACTGTTTCTTTCAGGACCAGGACCTACCTTTCTGCCAAATTTGGTGTAATTCCGTCATTATGCTGGATTTGCCAGGACAGTAACTGTTTATCACCAGCTTTCCCAGCACATTTAGTACAAGTCCTGTTTTTTAGAGAGCCCTGATGGAACAGAAGGAGTCACATGTTTCTTTGTGTTTCCGGACAGTACCAGATAACATGCATTTAATTTAGTCACCTAGTGCTATTGTCTGTATTTCTGTGTTCACAAGCGCTGTCATCTAAGCCATTGTGTCCCTCCTTCAGTGGATGTCAAATTTTGGTCCTTTCTCTATGTTTGCTAAATGTCCTGTTTTTTGTTTTTCAAAACCTGGTCACTCGAGCATCATGATGCATAAGTGAGCATGCACTACTTGGTCCAGCATGTATCTCATACAGCCATCACACTGGTGAGCCCTTCAAATACCCTGGTTGGGTGCTGTCCGTTAGGCCTTGGTACCTCGCCAAGACTGCACAGGGTACTTTGACGTCCATGTGTTACTAGTGAGGCAGGCTTTAGCTTTACCTTCAAGTTTAAATGTATCCAGGCTAACCCACCCAAAAGGGGCAGGTGACCATGCTCCCTCCAAGCATGTTCCGGTGTGACCCATATTCTCCCTCCCTCTTGTGACAAATCAGGGGGAGGCACTGCTTAGCTATAAGCGACCACAGTTTATTGATTTGTATATCACAAACATAACATATAAACATGACAATTTGCCATTCAGTTCTGATGTCATGACAGTTTTTTGTGCCCCTTCAGTTATTCTGGGTTCATTTGTCATGTTACTGGTCACCAGCGTACCTGCACAGCCTATTCTCATGAGGGGTCCTTAGACAGCCTTTCTGCAGGTAGGCTTCTCTTGCTACTGTATCGCAGTGGGCTACCCCTCTGGCCTTGCCCGGACTGCAAGTGCTGTGTCTGCATGCTGCACACCCCTTGTTGGCCCGTTGTCTGCTCCCTCGTGTCCCTGCTGTGAGGCATCGCAAAGACACTGTTTGAGCCACTCTTTTTTTTAGGCTAATGTATTGTCTGTCTGGCTGTCATGCCAAACCCTGAATTCCATGCCTGCAACACCTGCTCCTCTGGTGTGGATGGAAGGGTCAAATTGCAGCGGTTGCTTGAAATTTAGGGGGGAGTCCCTGTTCAAGGGCCACAATGCCCATTGCCTAAATGCTTGAGCCTATTCCCATGAAGGTCCCTTAGACAGCGTCTAGGCTTCTCTTGCTACTGAATCACAGTGAGCTACCTAATCACAGTGGGCAGCCCCCCTGGCCTTGTCATGACCGCAAATACTGTGTCAGTCTGCAGCTTATTCCTTGTTTGCCTGTTCTCTGATCCCCTGTGTCCCTGCCGTGAGACATCCCAAGGACACCATTATGGAGAGGATACCCCAGGGATGGTATGATGTATTTGCTTGCTGGCTTGCTGCTGCTGTTCCCTGGGCTGCCCCTCCCACCCAGGCTTTTGTGGGGTCATTGTTTTTAGGGGTGGGGTCATTTGTAGCAGCAACTCTCTTTCCTGACATCCTCTTTATCTTTGTTTTGTTTGTCCCCTGAAGCCAGACCGTCATTGTCCTTCACATTTGCCACTCCTGCTTCTCCCTCATCTTGACTGCCTTTTCCTAAAGCCATCACAGTGGCCCCTTTCTCTGCCACCTGGTTATGCTAGGGAACCATACCTGGCCTGCAGAAAGGAGCATACCCCAGGGGAAAAGTGGACCCCGTGCCTGGCCAAGCCCACCACTGGTTCCCTGCAGACTGTGCTAAGGGGTGTGGTGTTTGATTCCATGAGCCTATCCTCCCTGCCTAAGTGCCTTGTTGGCCCAGGTGTGATTGATTGTTGGTGGCCTGTCGCCCCGGAGGATGATGCCGGATGCTCGTGCTGTTGACTACCCCCACTTGTGTGCCAAAGTTTGCTATGGTCCCACTGGCCACCCCTGTGGATTGCACTGATTTCTCACCCTCTTTTTCTATCCGCTCCTCCTAGGTTGTTTCAGTGGCTGCCATCATCCTGGCTTCAAGCGCCCTGTAGTGATCTACTCCCAGTCATCTTCACTGCTCCCCTTGCTCGGCTCCTCTATAACCGGGATGTCCCCCTGATATGTGCAGATGCTGTGTGACACCCCAGTAGATGTTTGGGATCTTGAGCTATTCTTAACCCCTTTTAGGGTCTGGGCTGTTTTGCACTTGCTGGAGGGCACTCTTCTGGCTGCAGCCGCCCATGCCCAGTGCCCTTCCGGGCGGGCCCTGTTTTCTTTGCCCTGACTCCCCCCCCATTTCCTGCCTAGTCCTCTGTCTCTTAACAAGCTCCTTGCCCTGGTGGGCTTCAATCCCTCTTATTACCCACACCTCTGCGTTGCTAGCTCTCAAACGTTCTGCAAGAATGCCTGTAAATCCTCATCCAGCTCTGGCTCCATGCGGTTTCTTCCAGTTCCGTTCCCTCCTAGTTCTGAGGCTGTCCTCTTAAAGACATCCTCACTCTCCCAGAAACAGGCTGCGTCCTCCTCATACGCACATTCATTGCCTGTTGTTCTGCCCTTTTGATCCATTCTTCTGGCCCTTTTTTTTTTTTTTTAATCTGTCTTCGCTAAGGAAACTATTGTATATGTAGCAAAATGTTATCCTAATTTAAATGGCCTAATGCTCCTTTAACTGTCCTTCCTGCTTCTGAAGGGGGCATCAGCCTGTTCTCTGGCTCTCCTTACTCCACCCAGATCCCTGCCTGCAGGCTGTAGATTGTTTGCTGTAGATTGTTCCTGGACACGCACTTGTTTGTTTCCGCTTCCGGAGTGAGGATACGCCTTCCGGGGGTGTTGCTTGTGTTCTTACAATGTCCTCAATTCCCACTGCAGCTCATCTGACAGTAATGAATCCTGCCAACACAAACTTGCTTTGCCTTCACCCAACCCAGTAGTTTTTTGTGGAATTGCTGGGAAAACACACACTTGCTTTGCCTACACTGAACCCAGTAGTTATTATGGAATCACTTCGCTCAGAACACTTACTTGTAGTTACATGTGGAATCACTAAGGACACGCACACACTCTGCCTTCACCAAGCTACTTCACCCCTCTAGCAGCAGAGGCTGCCACAAGACGTCGCTGCATGTTCCGGGGTATGAAATGCTCACTGCTGCAGTCGTGAGTCCTCTGTTTCCTCGCTTGGCCTCACCGGCTCATCAGTGGCCACCTCTCTTTGAGGCCTTGTCTGGCACCACTGCCCTCAACACATCACAGCATTTCCCAAATAGATCCTGGCATTTCCCACGCAGATCCTGGCAGTCGATGCCTTTTATAGCAGTGGCAGCGATCACATAGGGCCTTCAAATTGTGGCAGTCGCTTGAAATTCAGGAGGGTGCTCCTCTGCACCCCCTTTTCAAGCGTCACAAAGCTCATTGCCTAAACACATGATTGGCCAGTTTGAAACATGCCAGTCAATCAGTGCACCTCATTTTCGCAGGTTTGGACCTCCTGGGGTCAGTAACTTATCGCCTTCAGGTGGCATTAGGCGCGGGCCCCAAACAGGTCACTGCGCCAATCAGCCCCTGTAACTTCAAGCTCCCCTGATCCCCCTCCCCCAAAAACGTGGATTTAGTTACACTGTTTTGTATTTTTACATGAATAGTGAAACTTGACAAGTAGCACTGGCCAGTAGAGAAAGAGAAAAAAGCACATAAAAACAAGCCTGTAGTGGGTGCAAAGTGTAGGTGTTATTGCAGACCAAAATACATGTTTTTGCCAGAAAGAAACTTGTTACAATAACCAACTGCTTTGGCTTCCTCTTATTTTCTCCTACCACTGAAAATCAGAGCCAGAAGACTCCAGGTCTCCATCCCCACCCCATCCCATTAGACCCAGTAGTGGCTGCCACTAAAAGGGGGTGGTCGGATGGGAATGAGATGGGGCGGTTAAAAATAAAAAAAATAAAAACTTACTTACCTTCGAGGGAAGACACGTTTATCTCCCCTCGGTCCTCTTCCTGTTCCTGGGTGCATACAGGCTCCCAGCCAATCACGACGCTGCTATCACCAGTATGACAGGAGCATTGGGATTGGTCTGATTGGCCTGCTTCACTGCTCAGAGTGGTAGTGAGAGTCTGTGCATGTTCTCCACTCGGCTGTTCAATAAAGCTGGGTAGAGAACATGCAAAGTGATCATGTCTAACACAGCCAGCCAAACAGACATGTGACCACTATGTTGCATAGCCTTCCTCCAGCCCCCTCCCTTCAGCCCAGCCCCTTACAAGGAAAAATAAAATGATAATAAGGTAGAGTATGTTATTATCATTTTATTTTTTCCTTTTTTGAAAATCCGAAGGGGCGACGCTCCTCCCCTTAGTGGAGGAGCTGCCCCGGTTAGACCCCTCCCCCCATCTTTCTCTGTTCTCAAACATGAAGAGAGGAAGTTTAAACCAAAATTACTTCTGTGCCCTATAGTGGGACAACAAGAGTTCAGCAAGTAGGAACAGGCAGCAGCATTGTAAACACAGCATATGAACCGAAGAGCTTGGCCAGGGTAGAACCAATATGTCACTTCAAACTTTGTGCACATGTCGTCACATCTGCCGAAAAAGCCAATATTAGTTCTGTACGGAAATTACATGAGTGGTTGTTGGAGGCCGGAGAGTGGATAAATAATGGAGCACTTTACAACTATAAAACAATTTCAAAACCAAAATTGGAATTTGGATTCAATTTGAAAAGGACAACGTCCAAGTCCTCGAGTAACATCCGTCGATAATAGGCATGAGCATGGGCCTTTTCATTGTAGGCACATTGATTAAAAGGCATATTGTCATGTATCAGATACAAAAACCGGAATGCCCAATTGTATAATATATAGTAGAATTTGGAAACTTAACAGTTTGGGAAATTACGTCTAAATATGTAGTTACTTTCATTTGGATGCCCAAACCGTCATACTTTTTCAGCAAATACATGCTTTCCATTAGTCTAGTGCAGTAAAAACAGCCAACGAACTAGAAACAAGAATGTGCTATAAAGGGGCAGCATGCAGGGACAGCTAGAGGGGAATAATAGTACCCCAATCACAATCTGAACAGCGCCACTCAAATACTGACGCAACCCTTAGTAAATGTAGGCCTGTATTTCTAAAAGACAGTCCTTCGTACATACTGCCAAACTTCTCACTTTAACTTTTCAGAACCCTTTCTCCTGTTTTCTAGCCACATAATATATGTTATACATAATTAATAGTCTAGATGGATTACACGGGTATTAATCACCCCGCGGGCGCTGGACTCTCTCATTTGTGTTCTTTTAGTTTACATCAGCAGGAGCATTTGATTGATTTCTATGCTGGCAATTCATCTGTTCCCATTAATCATCCGACAAACACCTTGTGTATTCTTAGAAACGCAATTGTACTTTATATTAGAAGAATAAATACACTGAACCGAAAAGGATACTGAAATAGAATGTGCAGGAGCAGGATGTGTACTTTTCTTGTGAGTGACAACCCGTGTCAATATTAAGAATAATGGCATTGGCCTAGAGCAACATATAAGTGTACATTGACAGATGTTCGTGGAATATAACAAGAGTAGTCGTTTCGTTACAATGTATTTCTACTCTTCAAATATTTGGAGAATGAAACACAATAAATCTTTGCTCACCTCTACTAAATCACTGTTTTTATCTGTGTTCCCGTGGATGCTCTGTTGACAGCAGGGAAATATAGGAAATGACAGGCACAGAAAAGAAGCAAGCATTGGCAAAGCCAATAGGTCTCCGCAATGCAAGAGCCATTGGCTTTGTCAATGTCAATGTATTTTAGCCATGTTGGACGTCCCTGCAGGAATTTTAAAATATGACCAGCAGGCTGTAAATACCTTAACTCAATGAGTATATATACCAAAGGGTAGTTTCCCAAACAGATCAAGAGAACAAGGGCTTCTGCTGCATCCAACAAAGCCTGACAAGCAAATTCCTCTGCTCTAGTCCTGTGTGGCAAGCAACAATGAGGGAGGGATTGCGGGGGAAACAGAAAAAGTTATGACAATGGATGGGGAGGGTAGTAACAACTTGCCATGTGGCAAGGACAGGAATTGGTAGAGCTGGCTTGATTTACAGTGAAACTGGACCCTGAAGTCCTCTTATCTAGCTTCTAGTGAAAGGAACACCATAGAAATGTATGTGAAGGCGTTCCATAAATATTCAATTTTAGCAGTTTTCGCAATTCGCTTACACAGATTCTTGATGAATGTCAGACTCCTGATGGTACAGGTAGTTGTTTACCAACCACTGTGATATCTAACAAGAAGGGTACTCTCATTAGAATAATGCATTAGTAGTTCTACCTTCACTCAGATCCATGTAACCCTCTTCCTCAGGAAGCCAGAGAGACCTCTGTGACACTAAAAGTTAATTACCAAAAGTTTAATCTAACAAAGATGCTTTCTATGCAACATTATTATTTGTTTCAGAGAAGATATATTTCAGTCTTGCTGATATTGCAGTAGTATAGATCTACTGAAATTAAAAAAAGAAGAAATGTCTATCCCAAGTCAAAAAGGAAGATCTTCCTGGAGTCATTCGGAAGTCATCTGGTGACTTCAACTGGGCTATTTCTGCAATTAACTGGTGAAGTCATCCAAAACCATCCTGAAGTATGTGTATAGACCGAAAAATGTAAATGAGATGACTCTAGAATCATCACAGAAACTACTCTAGGATGGTGTTCTGATGACTTCCACTGGCAGGGAGTGATGACCTTCTACAACTCCACGAATACTAATTGACAACTTCAGGATGAGTGTGAATTACTCCAGGATGGTCTCTAGACAATTTACCAATGTTTGTGTATTATTCTAGGATGATTCTACAGCAATTTCAGGATGACTGTGGATGGTTTCTCAATGATCCTATTACCACTTCATGATGGCTGTTGATTAATCTGGAATGACCACACTACAATTTCAGGATGACTGTGGGTTTTTCCTCAATGATCCTATTACTGTTCCAGGATGGCTGTTGATTATTTTGGAATGATCCCACGACAATTTCAGGATGAGTGTGGATTACTCTAGAATGATTTAATGACTACTCAGGGATGAGCATGGATTACTCAGGATTATTTTAGGACAACTTCAGAATGAGTGGATTACTAAACCATGACTACATGTGGACTTTCAGATGATTGTGCAATACTCTTGGCTGATTTTATGCCAACTGCAGGCCAAGCGTGAATAGCTCCTAGATGATTTAATGAATAATTTAGAATGGCTGTGGATCACTGTTAAATGTTTAAGGGTTGGATTACACTTTGACACTTACATGTTCGAAGCACATTAGCCAATTGCCAATATTTCTTTGCAAGGTCTCACTAGTAGTTTAGGAATATGGATTTGTTGATAGTGAAATATTTAGATGACCACTTCCTCAATCTTCCTTCCAGTTGAAAAAAGGTCACTTAGATGTAATATGCCTTCTTTACACAATACCATTAATTATTTGCAATGCCATGTGTTCCAAAGAACTAAGAGCCAGAATTACAAAATTGTCACTGAACGCAGCACATCACCCAAAATTGCTGTGTTGCATGATTGGGAGAGAACATGAAAGTGACATTTCTCCCCCTCTCCCTTGCACCAGTGGACCATCAGGCAGCCGAGAGCATAGCACACACCTCTGCTTCTTAGTGCAAAGGTGTCTACCAGAGTCTACCTAAGGCTATACTTAGCCTAGGCATCCTTGAAAATGTTTCCCCACTTTGGACGCGTATCGTTCCAAGTATCAATTTGCTTCAGTTTGTAAATCCTGAAAAGGAGTTTGCGTTAGTTCCGAGTTTTAAAACATAAGCAAACTAAACACAAACCTTCCATAAATCTGGTCCCAATAATCCGATCATTATTCTTCTGCTTTGGAAAAATTACTTTTTAAACTCTACCAGGAGAGGGGGGCACCGGTATGAAATAATTCTGAGAATCATGCTTTTTGGCTAGGTTGGTGCTGTGAAAATACCATATATACAAAAGTAATTGTCTGCAACAAAGTTAAGCTTTGCATTCAGAAAAGCTTAGCAACTTGTGCTGCTTCACTTCCCATACTCCTGACTTACTGGGGCTTGCCTTACTTTGAGGTACAGCACATTATCTAAAGTTGTTTTACACAGTGACTAGTGCCAAAAGACTGAACAAAACAGTGTTTCAAGTGAAAAGGATCAACAGGGATATGTCATTATGTAATTTTAATGATCTAAAGTACATCAATAGCCCCATGGGGGCCAGGATACCGAGCAAGAGAACAAAAAGAAAGCCCATGACACTGTATAAGAGAACAAAAAGAAAGGCCAGAAGGCTACAAAAGAGAACAAATAGATTTAACAAAAACCAGCAACTTCGTTGTTTGTTTCTAGATGTGGAGTTTTCTTTCGTCCTCTTCTTGCATTGCAGATCTTTATAGTGAGCTTCCTTCTCATAGTTCTGTTGTCCAGTGATGGCCAGCCATTTGCCCTGAACACAGACTTCATAAACTCTGAAAAATGAAATGAACATACATTAGTATCATATTACAACCACTATTTTAGTTTTGCTATAGGGCTGGGTTGCCTTTAGAATGTTCCAATCTAATATATCATGTAGTGTGCCTGATGAGATATGGTTATGGTTGCAAGGGGTCATGAGTTCAACATTATGGGTACTTGGTCAAAGAGGCAGAGGTGAGAGCAAGGCATTGATGAAGAGGGTGTTGAAGGCAAAGAAAGAAAATGCTCCTTTATGAACTTATGAGTGAAGCAGCAAGTTGTGGACTCAGGAAATCTGTTATAGTTTCAGGAAGAGGGAAGAACAGTTCCATCTACATCAAAGGCCCTTAAACCTTTTTTGGATTGAGCCCCTATAAGTAAAAGTTTGAAGTTTAGTTCCCTCCAAAACTTCATACATGACTTGGGGAAGCAGGCGTGGCAGGGTCAAGAGTGGGAGGAGTGGGGGAGGTTACTTTTCTGTAGCTCAAAATATGGGAAATATAAAAACAGTAAATATGAGTAACAGAAAAGAGAAAATGGACACAAACCACCACTCTACATAATTGGGGTGTTTAGCCCCTCAACCTACTGGTCCCTAATGCTACTGCACCGGCTACACTAATGATAGTTCCAGCCGCAAGCAGTAGGCTGTCTTATCTGCCTCTTTCACCCTTTGCCCAACATGCCTTGGCATTTGCCCAGTTTTGAAATAGTCTGCCTTTTCAGGGGGGAACAAAAAAAGAAAAAAGAAAATGTACTGTAAGGAAATGCCTCCTTGGCATGGTTACACCCTGACTTTTTGCCTTTGCTGATGCTATGTTTTGAATTGAAAGTGTGCTGAGGCCTGCTAACCAGGCCCCAGCACCAGTGTTCTTTCCCAACCTGTACTTTTGATTCCACAATTGGCACACCCTGGCATCCAGGTAAGTCCCTTGTAACTGGTACCCCTGGTACCAAGGGCCCTGATTCCAGGGAAGGTCTCTAAGGGCTGCAGCATATCTTATGCCACCCTAGGGACCCCTCACTCAGCACAGACACACTGCTTGCCAGCTTGTGTGTGCTGGTGAGAACAAAACGAGTAAGTCAACATGGCACTCCCCTCAGGGTGCCATGCCAACCTCACACTGCCTATGCAGTATAGATAAGTCACCCCTCTAGTAGGCCTTACAGCCCTAAGGCAGGGTGCACTATACCATAGGCGAGGGCACCAGTGCATGAGCACTGTGCCCCTACAGTGTCTAAGCCAAACCTTAGACATTGTAAGTGCAGGGTAGCCATAAGAGTATATGGTCTGGGAGTCTGTCAAACACGGACTCCACAGCACCATAATGGCTACACGGAAAACTGGGAAGTTTGGTATCAAACTTCTCAGCACAATAAATGCACACTGATGCCAGTGTACATTTTATTGTAAAATACACCCCAGAGGGCACCTTAGAGGTGCCCCCTGAAACCTAATCCAACTACCCGTGTAGGCTGACTGGTTCTAGCAGCCTGCCACACTCGAGACATGTTGCTGGCCACATGGGGAGAGTGCCTTTGTCACTCTGTGGCCTGTAACAAAGCCTGCACTGGGTGGAGATGCTATCACCTCCCCCAGGCAGGAGCTCTAACACCTGGCGGTGAGCTTCAAAGTCTTACCCCCTTTGTTCCAGCACCGCAGGGCACTCCAGCTAGTGGAGTTGCCCGCCCCCTCCGGCCACGGCCCCACTTTTGGCGGCAAGGCCGGAGGAGATAATGAGAATAACAAGGAGGAGTCACTGGCCAGTCAGGACAGCCCCTAAGGTGTCCTGAGCTGAAGTGACTCTAACTTTTAGCAATCCTCCATCTTGCAGATGGAGGATTCCCCCAATAGGGATAGGAATGTGACCCCCTCCCCTTGGGAGGAGGCACAAAGAGGGTGTACCCACCCTCAGGGCTAGTAGCCATTGGCTACTAACCCCCCAGACCTAAACACGCCCTTAAATTTAGTATTTAAGGGCTCCCCTGAACCTAAGAATTTAGATTCCTGCAACTTACCGAAGAAGAAGACTGCTGAGCTGAAAACCCCTGCAGAAGAAGAAAGAAGACACCAACTGCTTTGGCCCCAGTCCCACCGGCCTGTCTCCTGCCTTCTAAAGAAACCTGCTCCAGCGACGCTTTCTCCAGGACCAGCGACCTCTGAATCCTCAGAGGACTGCCCTGCTTCAAGAGGAACAAGAAACTCCCGAGGACAGCGGCCCTGTTCCAAAAAGACTGCAACTTTGTTTCAGAGGAGCAGATTTAAAGACCCCTGCAATCCCCGCAAGAAGATTGAGACTTGCAACACTGCACCCGGTGACCCCGACTCGACTGGTGGAGAACCAACACCTCAGGGAGGACCCTCCGGCGACTCCAAGACTGTGAGTAACCAAAGTTGTCCCCCCTGAGCCCCCACAGCGATGCCTGCAGAGGGAATCCCGAGGCTCCCCCTAACCCCGACTGCCTGACTCTAAAATCCCGACGGCTGGAAAAGACCCTGCACCCGGAGCCCCCAGCACCTGAAGGATCAGAACTTCAGTGCAGGAGTGACCCCCAGGAGGCCCTCTCCCTTGCCCAGGTGGTGGCTACCCCAAGGAGCCCCCCCCCTGGCCTGCCTGCACCGCTGAAGAGACCCCTTGGTCTCCCGTTGATTTACATTGCGAACCCGACGCTTGTTTGCACACTGCACCCGGCCGCCCCCACGCTGCTGAGGGTGTACTTTCTGTGGGGACTTGTGTCTCCCCCGGTGCCCTACAAAACCCCCCTGGTCTGCCCTCCGAAGACGCGGGTACTTACCTGCTGGCAGACTGGAACCGGGGCACCCCCTTCTCTCCATTGAAGCCTATGCGTTTTTGGCACCACTTTGAACTCTGCACCTGACCGGCCCTGAGCTGCTGGTGTGGTGACTTTGGGGTTGCTCTGAACCTCCAACGGTGGGCTACCTTGGACCCCAATCTTAACCCCGTAGGTGGTTTACTTACCTGCAAAAACTAACATTACTTTACCTCCCCCTGGAACTGTGAAAATTGCACTGTGTCCACTTTTAAAACAGCTTATTGTGTTTTATGTACAAAGTATATATGCTACTGTGATTATTCAAAGTTCCTAAAGTACTTACCTGCAATACCTTTCAAATGAGATATTACATGTAGAATTTGAACCTGTGGTTCTTAAAATAAACTAAGAAAATTTATTTTTCTATAACAAAAACCTATTGGCCTGGAATTGTTTCTGAGTGTGTGTTCCTCATTTATTGCCTGTGTGTATGTACAACAAATGCTTAACACTACTCCTTTGATAAGCCTACTGCTCGACCACACTTCCACAAAATAGAGCATTAGTATTATCTCTTTTTGCCACTATCTTACCTCTAAGGGGAACCCTTGGACTCTGTGCATACTATTCCTTACTTTGAAATAGTGCATACAGAGCCAACTTCCTACATGTACTTTTTGTGATTTCATATAACTACACCACATCAAATTACGCAAATTACACCCACCCATAATTAGGGCAACATGGAAAAGCACTAATTAAACAAAGTCACGCATCGTGGCCATCTTCATTTACAAGGTATTTGTGCCCCACTGGAATATAACCATAAACCCTTGGGGCTGCACACACCCCAGTTTGAAGACCTCAGATCTACAAGCTTGCTCTTTCATCACATTATGCATTATTTTCCTAAAACACAATGGCATATTGGAGAGTCAATATCTGGCCAATGTGGACCTGGATGTTGCACGCAAGCTGGTGTTTACAAATCCCCAAGCTTTTGAAATGCCGGCGTATTTGAAAGAATGATTGATTCAAGTACAGATGTAGGTGTTAAAACAAACCTATGTATCCTAGTCACGTTCAGACGCTTCCTCTGCAAACAAAGTAATCAATACCAGGTTTAATTTACATAACCATCTTAAAACACAGCTATGTTGAGCCTGAACTCTACTGCTATATTCATATTTGGATAACAGTCTTTGAAACTAACATTCTGACCAGAAATCCAAATAGGAGCTTACAGCCAAGTGCTAGGAAAAGGGTGGCTGATCTAATTAATGGGAGAGGTGATCAGGTCTAAATACAATCTGTGAGCACAGTGTTTTAGCAGTGCAGTTTACCATTGCACATTCATCCACTTTGAACCCCCCCACACACACCTAGACCTACATATTTGGAAATTAAATCCCAGCACATGGCCACGCACCAGATTTTCATGTCATTTGAAGCACAAACCCAGGACATACTGTTACTAAATTACACCACCCAGCTGTTAGTTAAGTGTGATGGAGCCCTTGTACAATAATTTAATGGAGGACCACAAATGCAAACATTGGAGGCATAATGTATTTTCATAACCCTATATTGACTGAAAGTTAATTTGAACATTTATATTATTTTACCAAGTAATGCATCAAACATTTCCTCATCTAGGACAGATGCTCCAGCCCGAGCTTTAGTTATACCTTTTGCAGATGCAAGTTCTTTCGGTGAAAAAGGATTTCACTGACACCATTCAGAAGAAACCCTGCACTATCCTGAGCTGCCCTGGCTTCCTTCAAGACTTTATGCAATTCTCTCTTTGGCACAAGAACATTTCTGAACCGTGAAGGATCATTTGAATCCTTCACTAACTGCTGCATGTCAGTCTGCAAATAACACAAAGTATTAAATAGTTGCCATCATGTTAAGTTACATACTTAAATATATTTAGAAGTGGTGGGTTTTGTATGTTGATTTGGTGTCGGTACATGTCTAACCACATTTAAGAATTGCTGGGTTATCTTCATTAAAATAAAAGCAGCCATACCTAAACACATTGCATGCAGAAGGATTTGAAAGTTTCCCCATGCAGGAAATCTACAAAATTTGTCCTGTATAAACTTAAATGTTCAGGAATGTTTAGAAACTACAACACAAATGGTATGCCAATAGAGTGGGAAAGAAAACAAGTACCTTTTGCACAGTGAATGACCGACTGCATATTTTTGAGGTTCCTGTACATGGTGAGTTCCTTGAACTTGTCAAAGCAGACAATGCAGCTTGCAAATGCTGTACAGCCATCTCACTGTCACAAGTACCTTGTAAATGTGCTATAATAAAATAACAAGAGCTCTTAAAGGCAGCAGGCTGAAATACACACAAACGTACTTTTTGGCGATGTAGGTGTTTTGGTGGAAAAAAGGTTTGGTAATGGAAATTTTTGGTCGTTTACGTGGTTATGTAGAATATCGATTACCTTTTAAATGTTTGTTTTCTGCTTATAACGCATTCACTTCTGCTTGTAACTGTACACGCACCTCATTCAGGCAGGAACTAGGGCCAACAGAATAGCTTTCATTCTGGTTATGAGCTATATACCATTTCCTTCGGAGAGAAAACAAATCATAATTAGGCTGTTAGGGTGGAAATAGAATTTCCTATATAACTTAAAAAGTAATATAAAAATTACCCCAGTGTGAAATGATGGACTTTCCTCAGTTGGAAGGATTCTCAATTGTACTGAGGGAAAAAAAGGGGAAAAAAAAGAAATGAGAAATCAATCATCAAGCCATCTTTTACACTGTACAGCTCAAGCACTTTTACATTTGTTTATTCACATTTTAAAGGTATAAATATGTGTCTTACTTTTGATGTTGATAAAATTAAGGCACTATATCAATTCTATGCTGTAATAAGGATTGAGGCTATTGATAGTGCTGAAAGGTAGAAAATAAGTAGTTATAAAAAATATGTCTAAGCAGCAAAAGGCATGTCATGGTCCCCAAGAAAAAAGACTGGCATGCAGGCTTAACAATATGCAATTGTGTATAATGGCAGCACTCATTTATCTCTACTTACGTCAAGGCCGCCTCTTTCTTTACTTGAAAATGGGTCAGCATGGCAAGGCGTATGGTTCACATTCACATCTGTGAATGTTGCTGCAGACAGAAATTCACTGTAGGCTAGACTATGGGGGTGATTCTGATTCTGGCGGGCGGCGGAGGCCGCCCGCCAGAATTCCGCCCCCATTATACCGCTCCGCGGTCAGAAGACCGCAGAGGGTATTATGAGTTTTTCCCTGGGCTGGCGGGCGGTCTCCAAAAGACCGCCCGCCAGCCCAGGGAAAAACTCCCTTCCCACGAGGATGCCGGCTCGTAATCGAGCCGGCGGAGTGGGAAGGTGCGACGGGTGCAGTGGCACCCGTCGCGTATTTCAGTGTCTGCAAGGCAGACACTGAAATACTTTGCGGGGCATTCTTACGGGGGCCCCGCGACCCCCCCTACCGCCATCCTGTTCATGGCGGCTTTCCCGCCATGAACAGGATGGCGGTAGGGGGGGTCAGAATCCTCATGGCGGCGGAGCGCGCTCCGCCGCCATGAAGGATTCCCCCGAGCAGCGGTAAGTCGGCGGGAGCCCGCCGACTTGCCGCTTCTGACCGCGGCTGAACCGCCGCGGTCAGAATGCTCGTGGGAGCACCGCCAGCCTGTTGGCGGTGCTCCCGTGGTCGGTGGCCCTGGCGGCCACCGGACGCCAGGGTCAGAATGACCCCCTATGTGACTGTGAGCCAAAAAAACCTCTGGTGTCATCAAATTTGGTGCAATTTTATGATCATGTTTCCGGTGTCTAGTAGGTGTTTTCATTGTTTGAAGCAGACATTTCTTGTGTAGGAAATAGTTTTTTGGGTATCAGCTGGTGACGTGGTGAAGGGAAGGCAAGTTTTCATCTTTGATACATGAATTTAAGAGGGGGCTACAAGAGATTTTCATTTTCAACGCCTACTGCTTCATATTTGTTTGTAGATTTCGGATGACGGACACTAGCTATCCACGCTAAAAGGGCCAGGTTTTCCAGTTTCTGCAAGTTAATCTGTGAACTTGCTTCTCCAGTCTGAGATGTCCTTTCAACATGAGCTTGGATAGCCACTCATATTATCAAGGCCACTCTGCTTGGCTTTATATTTTTTCCTTGCATCTTTTCTCTGCAATCTCTTCTTCTTTGAGCTCACGCAATACCCTTTTATGTCTTCCAGCGCTTCCTCGACTGCCACAGTCCATTAACAACTGCTTTTCTCCTGTGCCCTTTGAGGTGACACCTGTTTAAGACCCTCCGTTGTGCCAGTATAGTTTGCAATTAAGGCCCTCATTATGTACTTGGCGGTGTGGGCCGACATGCCGGCGGTGGTGGGAAATCCTGCCATCCGGCATGGCGGCCCACACTGCCACATAATGAAGCTTCCTCACCCAGCGCCAGGCAGCTTGGTGGTGGACGGCATATTTATCCGACAGGGCAGCGTTGCTGCCCCTCGGATAATGATCCCAAATCCCCCAGCCTTTCCCTGGCAGGTTTCCCCACCAGGGAAAGGCTGGCAGAAGGGGTGCTCAGGGGCCCCCCCTGGGGGCCCCGTCACGCAGTCACTGCCAGATTTAGTGGCAGTGATCTGCACGACAGGTGCAGCTGCACCCGCTGCATTGAGGCATTGACAGAGCCACCCCGGCCAGGCATTCTGTTGGGCCGGCGGGAAACATTGTCCATTATACGGAGGGCAGGGTTCCAGGGGGCTGGCGGTCACTGGAAAGACCGCCAGCATAATGACCCCCTAAGTCTTCAAAAATATTTTGAATCATAAGAGACTGTTTTTTCACAAAAAAATAAAAAAACGAAAAAGAAAAAGATAACTTCAAAACTGTCACAAGAACACAGTGAGGATTTTAATTATTTTCACTTGATTACCCGAAATATGTACATAAACATGTATTGATATCAAATGACACAAACGTACTATCAATCCATAACAAAGTAAGTTTTCCCTAATGGACAGTACACATTTTTTTTTTTTTAACTTGAACCTCCTGAATAAAGATACCTAACTAAAATAGTTCTTTATCCATAAATGGCTGCCCTATAGTACTACCACGAATTGAGGCCCTCATTGCAACATTGGCGGTAGATGCCGCTTACTGCCGTGCAGAAGACCGCCAACACACTGCTGCGGCAGCGGAATACCGCCACAGATATTACGACCCACAGCTCGGAATCCACCAAAATCCAGACAACCACACAAGTCCGCCACACCAAAGGTCAGTGATAAACTGGCGATAACAAAACCAACACCGTCACGCCAACAGGAATACGCCCACACTATCACGACCCACGAATCCACACGGCATTCTTTCAACAGCGGTATTCTATTGGGGGTACACACCGCCACACTCAAAATACACGCACACTAACAAAACACTACCACATTGGACAAATCGAAATACACACACCTGATACACATACACACACCACTCAAACACACCCAATACAATATAATATAAAGCACACACCTACATCACCCACAAACCCCAACAACCACAATTGCGACAGAAGGCCAGACACCCCCATCAACAAACTATCATCTACAGGCACTCAACACCATTACTCACAAAACATCCGCGCACCTCACACAACATACACAAACACATCTCCTCACACATCACAACACACACCACCTCACACATCACCCACACCACCCCATGGCACCCCAAAGACACCCTAGGTTTTCTGAGGAGGAGCTCAGGGTCATGGTGGAGGAAATCATCCGGGTAGAGCCACAGCTATTCGGATCACAGGTGCAGCACACCACCATAGCTAGGAAGATAGAGCTATGGTGCAGAATCGTGGACAGGGTCAATGCAGTGAGACAGCACCCAAGAACTAGGGATGACATCAGGAAGAGGTGGAAAGACCTACGGTTGAAGGTACATTCCGTGGTCTCAAGACACCACATCGAGGTGCAAAGGACTGGGGGCGGACCCACACCTCCTCCCCCACAACTAACAACATGGGAGGAGCAGGTCTTGGGTATACTGCATCCTGAGGGCCTTGCAGGAGTACCAGGAGGAATGGTCTCTGGTAAGGCAAATCTTTCACTACTTCATCCCCCACCCTACCTGCACGCTACCACATATCTCCACCCTCACCCCCATCACTCCAACTCCTCACATATGTCCCACTATCACAACCCACCCATCCCAACACCAAGCCCTGCATGCAACAACAAAGCATGGACACCCACCACCAATGCATGGCCACTACACACACCCACACAGACCCCAAACCAATTATCACACAAGGTCCTACACAAGAATGCAAGCACTGGGGTACAGGGTCACCCAGCCATTGCACATCATGGCACACACAGATGCAATAATTATGCCTTTACACCCCTGCAGGACCCCTACCCAACGTCACCGGACAGGAAGTTCCAGACATGTCCACTCCCACCACAGAAGAGGCCCACAGTGATGACAGCAGCTCTGTCCAACTGGATCTAGATGACCAGCCCGGCCCATCTGGGACCTCGGGACAGTCAGTTCCCCTCACACTGGCACAAGGCACAACAGAGCCTCCCCCCTCTGGAAACATCAGCACAGCACCCACCCAACTGTCCCATATTTCTGTCCCCAGGACACGTCAAGCAGCAGTGTGTCCACCACTACAGGGAACCCAGGCTAACCCACCACCCCAACAACAGCAGGGACCTGGGGGCAGTGGCAGTGAGCACACGGTTCAGGGGACAGAGGACCAGGAACACAGGGGAACTGGGAGGGCTGCTGTGCGACAAGGGGGGGGAAGGCCCAGGGAACCCACTCTCCACAAGGCCCTCTCCAACATCATGGGAGCCTACCACCATTCCCAGGAGACAATGGCAACGGTACTGGCCAAGTTTCAGGAGACCCAGCGGCTGCAGGAGGAACAGTATTTGGGCTTCAGGGAGGAACTAAAATCCATTGATACCACCCTGGGCACCATTGTAGGGGTGCTGAAGGAACTCGTCAACACCAGGAGGGACACTGTGGCACAAGAAGGGGCCCCTGACACTAGCCTGGATGATGAACTGACCACCACCTCCGCCGGCGCTAGTGGACAGAAGGCACCGTCACAGGACCACAACACCAGCACCCCACCCCCTGCAGATGGAGAACCACCCCACAAGCGGTCCCTGAGATCCAGGACAAAGACAGAGAACAATGCAAGACCCCGCCAAGAAATGTGACCACCCAGATTGTCATCCTTTTGTCCCACTTTGTCAACCTGTCCATCCATCAACTGCCCCAGCTCCACTTCCTATGCCCCTTTGGACAATGCACCTGTGAGACTAATAGACTGGACTCTGCCATGGACATTCCTCCACCATCACCCCTGACCATTTTACAACCTCCTCCACTATTTAGCACTTAAATAAACACCCTTAAATCACAAAACTATCTGGAGTCAGTCTGTGCTTTCGAAAATGTGTATTTGCAATAACTGAGGAAAAATGCAATATCCATTGTATTGTCAACATACCTATGTCACACAGCTCCAGTCCATGAGGAAACAAAGCAGATGTCACACAGTGGGACCCAGATCTGTGAAATCGAAAGGGAAAGTGACAACTCAGGGTTCATACACTGGGTGAAAGTGACAGACAGATGAGAGGTAGAACAAGTGTTTCAGATGTGGCAGGCAGTGATGTCTTCTTACCTGTGTCTCACTGGAAGTATTGATGAGTCACCGTGCTTCTGTTGTCGATGTCCTCTTCTTCTGCTTCCTCGTCTTCACTGTCCACAGGCTCCACAGCTGCCACAAGACCTCCATCTGGACCATTCTCCTGCAGAAAAGGCACCTGTCGTCAAAAAGCCAAGTTGTGAAGCATACAGCAGGCCACGATGATCTGGCACACCTTCTTTAGTGAGTAGAATAGGGAACCACCTGTCATATGGAGGCACCTAAACCTGGCCTTCAGGAGGCCGAAGGTCCTCTCTATAACCCTCCTAGTTCGCCCATGGGCCTCCTTGTAGCGTTCCGCTGCCCTTGTCCTGGGATTCCTCACTGGGGTCAGTAGCCATGACAGGTTGGTATAGCCAGAGTCCCCTTCAAATGTCGAGGGACAACTGTTAGACACACTCTAACCCAGCCAATCCCATACCCAGACAACTATTCACACTGTAGAGAGTCCATGTCCTCACCTAATAGCCACACACGATGCCTCTGGAGTTGCCCCATCACATAAGGGATGCTGCTATTCCACAGAATGTAAGCGTCATTCACTGAGCCAGGAAACTTGGCGTTCACATGGGAGATGTACTGGTCGGCCAAACACACCATCTGCACATTCATTGAATGGTAACTCTTCCGGTTTCTGTACACCTGTTCACTCCTGCGGGGAGGGACCAAGGCCAAATGTGTACCATCAATGGCACCTATGATGTTGGGGATGTGTCCCAGGGCATAGAAGTCACCTTTCACTGTAGGCAAATCCTCCACCTGAGGGAACACGATGTAGCTGCGCATGTTTTTTAGCAGGGCAGAGAACACTCTGGACAACACGTTGGAGAACATAGGCTGGGACATCCCTGATGCAATGGCCACTGTTGTTTGAAAAGACCCACTTGCCAGGAAATGGAGTACTGACAGCACCTGCACTAGAGGGGGGATTCCTGTGGGATGGTGGATAGCTGACATCAGGTCCGGATCCAACTGGGCACACAGTTCCAGGATTGTGGCGCGGTCCAGTCTGTAGGTGACAATTACATGTCGCTTTTCCATTGTCGACAGGTCCACCAGCGGTCTGTACACCAGAGGATGCCGCCATCTCCTCACCTGCCCCAGCGGACGTGCCCTATGGACGAGAACAGCCAGCAGAGGGTCAGCCAACACTGAGGTACAAAAAAACAACTTTATTGCACACATTTTTCAATCCTCTATGTCCCTGTCGTAATGTGTATGCAAGGCCTAGATATGTGTGACGCATTTAAAATTAATGCCTTGTGGCCCCCTGAAATTGCGGCTGCCTGACCTGTAATGTGGGACAAGGGGATATGAGGTAACTGCGCTGGCGTTGTAAACCGTCACAGTAGGCGGTCAAAGACCGCGGAGTAATCCTGCATTGGTTAACATTGGATCCTATGGCTCCCAGGAGCCAATGATGATGTACACCTGCGGTGACGGTACGCACCGCCACGGACGTGACCGCCATTTGCTGTCTGTTCACTCACTTGATACCTGATCTTCGACAGTGGAGGACCTACACTGCAAGTGCTGCTGTGACCTCAGTCTGGAAGAGACAATGGCTCATGTGTCTGGGGAAAGGGCCCCTGCCTTCACCACGGAGGAGTTGGAGAAACTAGTGGATGGAGTCCTCCCCAGTACACGCTACTCTACAGTCCCCCAGACAAACAGGAAAGTACACTGTGAGCATGCTGTATGGGCAATGCCTATGTGTAGTGGTGTGGATGGAAGATAGGGGAGGGAGAATGAGGCGTGAATGAAAAGACAGTGAGTGCATGTGCGTCAGGGCAAGGGTGGGAATGTGAGCCAATGACTGTGACGGTCCGGACGGTTATATCTCCTCCTTTTCCCCTGTACCATTCCTGTAGGTCAGCGCCCACCAGAAGAAGAATATTTGGCGTGCCATCGCCAAGGAAGTCCGGCTCCTGGGGGGTCCACCACAGATGGAGCACCCACTGATGTAAAAGATGGGAGGACATTCGCCGCTGGAGCAAGAAGACAGCGGAGGCTCAGCTGGGGATGGCCTCCCAACGTGGGAGGGGTGCCCGTCGCACCATGACCCCCCTGATGTTCCGGATCCTGGCGGTGGCGTATCCGGAGTTGGATGGGCGCTTGAGAGCATCACAGCAGCCACAAGGGTGTGAGTACATTCTCATTCAGCGGAATCTGCGTGCATTACGAGGTGTCTGGGTGGGAGAGGTGGGCTGTGGGTTCCCCTCAGCCAGTTTAGTAGGCAAGGTCCCTTCATAAGGCAGGCCATGTGGCACCCCACCCCACCAGTGTTCAGAGGCAACTACAACTAGTGAGGCTCATGTGGCATCTATGTGTGCATCAATCGGGCATAGGCCTTGTACCCCATGTCCCTGTGAATAATTAGGAAACTCTAAGTGCACGGCGTAGTGCAGAGGTCTTCTGTGTCTGTAGTGTCCGCCAACGGTAGAGGTATTGCATGCACTCAACATGTCTTTCTTCTGTCTTCCCCCCCTTTTTTGATCTCCCTGTTCTTGTGTGCAATAGCATCATCAGGCGGAGGAGCAGTGGCACCGGAGCAGGAGGGAGCTGCATCCCACATGGCCCTGGAGGGCGAAACAACAGAGTCTGAAGCCACCAGTGGGATGGAGGGCAAGGGTAGCTCCACGGCAGGGGCAGGAGCTGAGACCAGCGACATGGACTCCTCCTCTGATGTGAGCTCCCTTGCAGTGGCGGGCCCCTCAGTGTCCCCCGCATCTACAGGTACAGCTGCCACCCCTCTATCAGCACCGCCCTCCCAGCAGCCCCTCAGCGTGTGCCTCGTGGCCGATCACCCAGAATGGTGGGTATCTCCTTCGCACCAGGCACCTCAGCCCCTGCCCCTGTCAGCCCTGCTCCCTCAATGAGGATGCCATTGACCTCCTCAGATCCCTCACTGTTGGGCAGTCTACCATTCTGAATGCCATCCAGGGTGTAGAGAGGCAGTTGCAACAGACCAATGCATACCTGGAGGGCATTCATTCTGGTCAGGCAGCCCAACAGCGAGCTTTTCAGACTCTGGCCTGAGCACTGATAGCAGCCATTGTCCCTGTGTCCAGCCTCCCCCCTCCAACTTCCTCCACCCAGACCTAAACCCCTGTACCTCAGCCTATCCCAAGAACACCATCAGACCAGCATGCACACACCTCAACACACAAAGGAAGCTCTGGCAAACATAAGCCCCACACATCCCACAAGCACTTACACAAGCATCATACCCATGCAGACATACCAAAAGTCACTGCCTCCACTGTGTCCCTCTCCTCCCTGTCTGGTCTCCACTCACACCTGCATGCACTACATCCTCAGCCACTGCCTCCATCACCAGCACGTCCATCACCACACCCCGCTCACATGCACTCACCACCCCTACTACCATTCACACATCCCCTGTGTCCTCTCCCAGTGTGTCTGTGAGCCCACCTCCCAAGGTACACAAACGCAGCCACACACCCACCCAACAGCCATCCACCTCACGACAGCCTCCAGCCCATGCACCTTCACCCAAAGTCAGCAAACGAACACCTCCCACAACCACTACCTCTTCCTCCACTTTCAAACCCCCTCCATCTACCCATCCCAGTGTGTCTAAAAAACTTTTCCTGTCCAACCTTGACCTCTTCCCCTTACCTCCCCTACCCCTTCAGTCCCCTAGGGCATGCCTTTCCAGGTCCCAACCCAGCACCTCAGCCACCACATCAGCAGGAACAGTGGTGCCAGCAGTAACCGGCTTCTGGAGTGCGCCAAGCAGCAGGGCAGCCAGTGTGCCAAGGAGCCAGACCACGGACAGTCCCCGACCTCAGCAGCATAAGAAATTGGCCACTGCCAGGAGGAAGAAGGGTAAAACACCTGCCACCAAGGGCCCTCCCAGGACTAAAGTTGGGAGTGGGAAGAAAGCTGTGCCACCATCCAAGGTGGGGAAGGGGTACAGAAAGAAAGGGAAGTCGCCGCCAACCTGCACGGCGGACAAGACCGCTACCAGCACCGCTGCCCAGGACACCGCCTCCAGCAGCATCGCTGCCCAGGACACCGCCGCCAGCAGCACCGCTGCCCAGGACACCGCCGCCAGCAGCACCGCTGCCAAGGACACAGCCGCCACCAGCACCGCTGCCAAGGACACCGCCGCCACCAGCACCGCTCTCCAGGACAACGCCGCCAGAAGCACAGCTGCCCAGGACACCGGTGCCAGCAGCACCGCTGCCAAGGAGACCACCGCCACCAGCACCGCTGCCAAAGACACCGCCGCTGTCCAGGACACCGCCGCCAGCAGCACCGCTGCCCAGGACACCGCCGCCAGCAGCACCGCTGCCAAGGACACAGCCGCCACCAGCACCGCTGCCAAGGACACCGCCGCCACCAGCACCGCTCTCCAGGACACCGCCGCCAGAAGCACAGATGCCCAGGACACTGGTGCCAGCAGCACTGCTGCCAAGGACACCACCGCCACCAGCACCGCTGCTAAGGACACCACCGCCAGCAGCACGCTCACTGAGCCACCCACCAGTACCGCAGGCCCATGAGCGCTGCAAGCACCGTCGCTACTGAGGCCACTACGAGCAGGATGAAGCGCTCTGGACACAAAGCCCCCTCCCGAACCAGTGGAGATTCACATCCCCTACCTCTGTCCTTGGCAGGATGAAGCACTCTGGGCACAAGCCCCCTCCAGAACCAGTGGAGAAAGGCATCCACTACCTCTGTCCTTGGCAGGATGAAGCACTCTGGGCACAAAGCCCCCTCCAGAACCAGTGGAGAGTCACATCCACCTCCTCTGTCCTTGGCAGGATGAAGCACTCTGGGCACAAAGCCCTCTCCAGAACCAGTGGAGACTGTTATCCACTTGAGAGACTGTGGCTTTGCACTCCCCAGGATAAAGCAGTGGGCACCCCACCCACTGGAAAGACTTGAGAGACTGTGGCTTTGCACTCCCCAGGATAAAGCAGTGGGAAAGCCACCCACTGGAAAGACTTGAGACTGTGGCTTTGCACTTCCCAGGATACAGCAGTGGACATGGAGCTCCCTCGTGGAGCTGGCATTGTGCACACATCTGAGGGGCCCCCTTCCCTTCCCCTTGAGGTGCCTGTTGTATTTCTATCTGATGCCCCTGAAGTGTTCTCTCCGTTTTGATCGGGTATTGAGTGTAGGCCTTGCCCATGCACTTTGGGCCCAGTGGTCCATGGACTTAAATGGTGCAATACCTGGACTTCTTGGTGTATATATTTGTTTATAGTGTAGATATATTTTTGAGTACTGGATTTTAATAGATTACAATGGTTACAATCATTTCCTTTTGTCTTTGCATTCTTCTGGGGGGATTGGGGGGTGTAACTGTAATGTATCAACATGTATTAGTGTGTGTGTTGTGGTGGGTGAGGGTGGGGGTGGGGATGTTGTGTGTATGTGTCACTCTCTTTTCCGTCCCCCCTCCCCTGTGTCGTAGGTCCAGTACTCACTGCGGTCTTCGCCGCCGGCATTCGTGCTCCTGGTAGAGGAGCAGGAAGACAAAAGCAGGGAGAATATGGAGTTCCGGCTCCAAGGCATCCTGGTTCCTCGTGGGGTGTGTAGAGGTGAGCGTTTTCCCTTCCAAGTCCTGTTTCCGCCATGTTTTTGTTCACGGTGAATCCGCCCTGGTAAAGGTGGCGGATTGGCCTGTTGTAATACTGTGGACGGTACATTGTCTTCCGCCTGTCTGTTGGCGGTTACCACCGCGGTGTTTGTTTCTACCACCGTGGCAGCCGGAGTGTTAAAGTGGCTGTCTTTGTTGGCGGTTTCCACCATGGTCGTGATTCCATTTTGTTTTCCGCCGGCCAGTTGGTGGTTTTACTGCCACTTTAACACTGACCGCCAGGGTCGTAATGACCACCTAAGTGTTTTAGTCGCTTTCATAAAAGTGTTGGATATGTCTCTGGAGATAGTAGCAAGGCATATGTGAGAACATGCATGTGTTAATTTTTATTGCACCATCACTAGATTAACATGTTTCTAAATGTGGGTTTTTACTGAATCATGTTGCTAATTTGTAACAATACCCTGCAGTTGCAATCAAAATACAAACGTTTTAAAATATTTTACTTACCAGATGATTGGAAAAGAACCGCAGTCTCGAAGTCTCTCTCTTCGGAGATTGGCCGACCACTTTCATCAATATTTTTAATCAGCCATTTACATAGAGCTTCACCAGGATTGTCCAAAAGCAGAAATTCTCCATCTAACACAAACTGAACGATCGCAAGCGAAAAATAGGATGTTGAATGAAGCCATGATTATATCTTGCTATATACAAAAATCAGGAATTCGTTTGTGATTGGTTAAAGATTTAGGGGTATGATACAGATTGTACCACAGGACAAGAATTGCCAAAGCCAATAGGTTTTACCTATGTGAGATCTACTGGCTTTGTCAAAGTTTAGGACAGATTGCTTAGCAGCACGGGTTGCTCTTCAACAAGGTTTAAAGTAAAGGAAAAAGTGCTAAGACACAGTCAACGTTGACTGCAACGTAGGACTTAAAAAAATATTGACAAAGCTAGTATGTCTTGGATAGGCAAGACCAATTTGTGCTGTTCAGGCGCAGTGCTCTGAAGTTTGCCTAAGTGGAGTGTGCTCTATATAAGAAAATAAATAAAAGACATGGGCCCTCATTTTGACTTTGGCAGTCAATTTCTCTGACCGCCAAAGCCAAACCTGCCACCAGACCGCCAGTGCTGGCTGTCTGCAGACTGCCATACTAAGAGTGTTGGCAGTTGTCTGCCATTTTTGTGGTGGAAAGTCGCCAGCATTTGTGATGGTAGTCTGCGGTGCAGAGGCAGGTGCAAGACCGCCAGGACCCATCCCGACTCGGACATCCTCCTCAATGGAGAAGGTAAGTGGGCGTCCCAAAAAAAGGGGGGATAAGAGGGTGCCCGTGTGTGTGAGTGTGTGTGTGCATGTCTGCAGAGGGGTTGGTGAATGTGTGCGTGTATGTGAGTGAATGTGAATGTTTGTGTGCGTGTAAGTGCGCCATTATAGGGGTGTCTGTGGATGAATGTGAGTGAGTGGGGGTGTCTGTGTTAATGAATGTGAGTGAGTGGGGGTGTCTGAGTGCGTATACTGAATGGGTGTGTATGTGAATGCATGCGTGCATGAAGGGGTGGAGGGTGTTTGTGATCGTGTGGATGGGTAGAGGGGGTGTGTCCATGTCTGGGGACATGTGTACATGTGTGTGCCGGTCACAGGAATGGAGATTCCTGTCGCAGAGTGTGTGACCACCAGGGTTTTCGGAATGTGGCAGTCCTTACTGCCAGCTCCGTGGTGGAAGGACCGCCACGCCGAGGCTGGAGGTCTCATGACCGCCAGCCTCGTAATGAGGCCCATGATGTTCCAGCGGGAGAGGGTGAGGGGTTTTCCAACAGGTCGCAGAAAAGGGATTGTCACAAGCAGAGGTGGGAAAGGTGCATCTTGTAATGTACATTAGCTCCAGGCCCCCATGCAGGACATTTTGGTCTAACTTAAAATATGTGAATCTTGTGACTGGCATGGATGCACATACGATGAATGAGTCATTGCGGGTTACGGCATGCAAGGAGTCAGTTTTCACATCTAGGACTGCTAACCATATCTGTAAACAGGCCACAATCAAATTTCCAGTATATGATTAAAAACATACCAAGCATGTCTTTCTGTAATTTTCTTAGAAGAATTTGTTACTTTGCAACCTCTTACTGCCAGATGTATCAATATGCAATTTTGCATTTTCTAAAAAGTGATTCCATAGAAATCGCTATTTAGGAAATTCAAGATGATATGTATGCAATTACCAATTTCCTAATAGCCAATCATAATGAGTAGGAATCGCCACTAGGAAAATACAATTAGGAAATCCCCTTGCATTTGTTCCAATGGGCGTGTTTTGCATTTCCCAAACAGTGATTTTCTATTAGGAAAGTACTATTTGGGAAAAGCAAAACTGATGGTGGCTGTGGGCAATAGGCCCCCATGATGCTCAACAAAAAGCAGTGGTGCACATGTAGAGCACATCTATGCCCTAGCAGCATGTGTGTGTTCAACTGCACTTTAAAACAAGCATTGGCAAGGCAAAGAGGTCTTGCCTATAAAAGAGCTATTGTTTTGGCAATGTGTTTTGCTATGTTGTACACCAGTGTGGCTCCTGCTCAGCATGGCTAAAACGTAGTGGCGTGAAGTGTCAGTGTGGAGTAGTGGAGTAAAGTAGATTTGTTTGAATGTCAGAGTGGAGTAGGAGGATTCGAGTGTCATAAAGGGGAGTAAAGTTCAGGGGCAGAGTGTCGCAGAGTGGAACAGAGTGGGGTGGAATAGGGTGGACTGGATTGGGTTGCAGTGTATTGTGGTGGGGTGGATTGGATTGGAGAGGGGTGTACTGGTTTGAAGTGGTGTAGATTAATGTGGTTTTAAGAGGGGTGGACTCAACTGGGGTAGGGTGGATTGGGTAGCAGTGGACTTGAGTGGCACAGGGTGGACAGGATTGAGTGGGGTGGATTAGGGTGTGAGGTGGTGGATTAGATTGGGGTGGGGTGGATTGGGGTGTACTGAATTGAAGTGATTTGCAGTGGGGTGGATTAGACTATAATAGGGTGGATTAATGTGGACTGGACTGAGTGGGGTGGATTAAAGTGGATTGTATTGGAGTGAAATGGATTGGAGCAGGGTGGGTTGTATTGGGTGGTGGTGGATTAGAATTGGGTAGATTGGAGTGGGGTGGGTTGGATTGGGGTGTGGTGTATTAGAGTGGTGTAGATTGGAGTGAGGTGGGTTGTATTGGGGTGTGTTATATTGGATTAGAGTGGGTAGACTGGAGTGGGGTGTATTATATTGGGGCAGATTGGAGTGGGGTGGGTTGTATTTAGGTGTGGTGTATTGGAGTGGAGTGGGGTAGATTGGAGTGGGGTGGGGTGTGGTGTATTGGATTAGGGTAGATTGGAGTCCGGTGGGTTGTATTAGGGTAGATTGGAATGGGGTGGGTTGTATTGTGGTGTGGTGTGGTGTATTGGATTGGAGTGTGGTGGATTGGAATGGGGTGGGTTGTATTGGAGTATGGTGTATTGGATTAGAGTGTGGTAGATTGGACTGGACTGGATAGATGTGGGGTGGACTGTGTTGTATGACGGTGGATAGTGGTTGATTGAAGTGGGTGAATTGGAGTGAGGAAGGTTGCTTTGGAGCAGTGCAGACTGTTTTGGATTGGAGTGCAGCAGATTAGATGGGGTGGTTTGGGAGGATTGAGGTGGGGTGGGGGTGGGTTGGAGTGGACTGGATTAGGAAGGGGTGGATTTGCTGCTCCAGTCCAAGTTTTCCCTCTGAATTCTGGGATTTGTAGTGCTGTTTTATAATGGACTAAACAAAACCTAAAGTCCCAGTCTTATTCAGAATCAACAAATGAACATGGTTTGAGGCTGCACCATTCCTAAAACATTCTTTTTTTATCCGTTTTTACTATCTTTTCTAGTGACCCCTTTAGTTGCCCTCAAAGCAGGTTTAGGATTAATTTTCCATTTGTTTGCCGTCCCAACCTCATTGTTTTCTCACATGGTACCAAGCCGACAACCACCCCAAGCCTCCAAGTGGTTCAAATTAAACAACAAACAGCTTTTATTTCAAGGGAGAGCACGTTAGGTTTCACTAAAGAGGCAGTCTGCTTGAATCTTAGGCCCCCAAGGCCACAGCTGAGAAGTGAATACAGAAATACCCATTTATCAGAAAGCTGATACAGTCAGACCACGTCCACAGCTGACCCCCTGCTATCACTGTCCCAGTGAGTGTCAATGGGATTGAGCCTGAACTCACTGTTCCAGGGTCATTAGGAATAATCTCAATGGTTTCCGGTGCGAGGCACAGGCACTTAGGCCCAGATTTATACTCTGTACTGAATTAGCGTCAGTTTTTCACACCAATTCAGGAAAACTTAACTCCATATTTATATTTTGAAACTAGACAAGTGTAAAGTCAAAATATTGGAGTTAGAGTCATTTTTTGGATGTGTGAACCCACCTTGCACCAATGAGATACAGGGTGGGTGTTCCAATCCAAAAAGTGACTTTAAGGCCCTAGCGCATTATTTATCCTCCCATGAAAAAATGGTGCACGGGAGGGAGGCAGGGCTAAATAATGGCGCTAAACCTGCTTAGCACCATTAGTTAACACCTTGGTCAGGGCAAGCGTTAGGGGACCTGAGGACCCATTTCCATGGTCAAACACCATGGAAAGGGCCCACAGGTGCCCTTCCCAAGCCCTAGGAACACCCCACCCACACCAGAGGGACACCACAGGAGGTATAGGTAAGTATTTGTATTTATATTTCGAAGTGCCACTGGGGACCCTGAAATGGGCCCCCCTACAAGGCACTGGGTGCAGTGTCCATGCCCAGGGGACCCTTGTCCCTTGTGCTGGCTATTGGGGTGGTGTGCATGACTCCTGTCTTTTCTAAGACATGAGTCATGTGGTATGGATGGTTTTGTGTCAAGAAATGACACTAGGCTGGTTAGAGTCATTTTTTCACTCTAACCAGCCTAACGTCATTTTTTGTTGCAAAACATAATTCTCCCATACTGCCACCCCCCACCCGGCTAAAGTCATTTCCCTCTGCACCGACTTGCACCATTCCATTAATTTGGAGCCGGGCTGGCATTCAGGAATGGCGCATTCCGGCGCTATACTTTATGAACCAAAACTGCATTTATGCAGTTTTGGGTTAAAAAGTATAAATCTGGGCCTTACTTTTGAGGACAGGCACCTACTTTTCTGCCCCAAACATTTACTATGAGCAAAAGACACAAGAAAGACAGGGGAAGAAAAAAAACAAAAAAGCATCACAATGGGAGAAAAACAGAAAGCTGCATGAGTGAGCTGAAGGAGCAGGGAGTGGGGGTAAATCGATTAAGAAGGCCCGAGATGGCTTCAGGATCACACTCCCTCAGTATTATTCTGTGCTCGCACATTTAAATGCAGAGGAGAGCATTGGCAACTAGCACATTTTTATTGACAATTAAGCACTGACTGGGCATAATCCCTAATCTCACTGCCTCAGGATAACTTGGGTTCATTCTTGATCTTAATGTTTGACTGTTACTGTGGCTGAGTTTGGATCTCGCAGTCCAGTGTTACTGTGACTGCGTCCTCATCTCATTGTCCCAGTATCAGGTCCATGATTGAGCTCTGCTTAATGTTTTGTACAAGCAGAGTGCTGCAGTTTGGCTCTCTCTATATCGAGTTTGCACTTTGCACCTGGGAGTTCTTTGAAGCTTGCAGGCAGACACGGAGCCTGCTTCTTGTGCACTGGATATTTTGAATGAAGCAATGACACACATTCAAATCCTAAATCTGCTTGTGTCACTCAGGCTGCTGCAATATCGATAACACCTCTTATTTGTGTGTGTGCTTGTTAAGCTCCAAATGTATGCAGTAATGCTGTTTTTCAAATGTTTTTCTCTCCTGAGTGTTGCATATATTAATAAGTCTTCAAAGCGAATAAATGCACTCTTCTGGCTGCAGTTTTTCTCTTTAATTGCTACCTAGCTACTGAAACGTTCGGTACTGAGACCCATTTATGGATCTGTCTAGTTTAGCTGAACTGTCAGATTCTCTCTGGGCTGCATTACTGTTGCACAAAAAACACATTTGGTAGGATTTCTGAAAGTGCATTGGAAATGTGGTAATTCAAGACCCTACCCCGGTATTTACAGTGATGTAATTTGTCATGTTTGCTGCCCCCGTAGCTGACCCATACTAGTCTCACCTGTTTTTCAGTGACGTTTAAGACATGTGCAAAGTGGGCTCTGGCCCAGGGTCCCAGCCTTTCAGGGGTACCCCTGATGCAGTCTGAAGAGACTTAACCTGATGAACTTGCATAAGTCTTAAAGGGATTGTTTTAAATTACGCTTTCCTTGTGTTTACGTTCCATGTTAAATATATTTTAAAAAACTTATTTTACATCATAACGGGTCCTCACATGTGAGAAATAGGAGAGTGCAACAGAGATTATTTGCAGTAATATTACTGAGCTGCTGCTGTGTTACGGAATCCAAAAACACACATCACTATCCCTGTACATCAGATGTAAACACATTTAGACGAGGGTGCCTTACGGTATGTAGCTGGTCAGCAAAGGATGGACTTGGTATCAATTCATATGGTAAAATATAAATAGTAAAAAGTAGGTATTAAGGTAACCAATGTATTTCTGAATTGGGCACAGGATATGAATTTGTGGGACTATTCTGTGTTCCAATAAATCTCCCAATAGAGATGGTACCTCACTTGTGTGAGGAGGCCTGGTGACCATGACAGGAAATGGCCATGACAGCAAATGCAACATGGAAAAAAAATTCCATGCACAACTGACCTGTTTTTTTCAAAGTGGGTAGCTGTGGTTTTTGGGCCCAACCTAGGCTGGCACCTACGGAAACCGACTAAACCTATACATTTTTGAAAACTAGACACCCAGGGGACTCCAGGATGTGGAGACTTGTGTGGCTCTCACCAGGTTGTTTTACCAAGAATCCCTTGCGAACCTCAAACTCAAAACACATTTTTCCTTACATTTCTGTGATGGAAAGTTATGGAATCTTAGGAGAGACATACATTTCCTAGCACTCAGTGTTCCCCACGGTCTCTCGATAAAAATGATACCTCACTTGTGTGGGTGGGCCAAGCGCCTGTGACAGGGAATGGCCAAAATATGTATAGTTTGAGTGGGAATCCCAAAGAGTGTCCAAAAGGGCAGCTTTTAAAAAATATGTTTTTAGGCTGGCTCTGCTTTGGGCACCCACACAAGTGAGATATCATTTTTATCGGGAGACTGATGGGAATGCTTGGTGATAAGAATTTTGTGGTTTATTTCTGTTTCGGAAAGAATATGGCACAGAAATTCAGGGCAAATGTGTGATTTTAGTCACATTTTGAGGTTTACAGGGAATTGTGGGTAAGAAAATGGTATGGAGTAGATGCAAAGCACACCGCCATGGACTCTCCCCGATGTCTAGTTTTCATAATTGTCTGGGTCTGGTAGGTTTTCTGGGGCTGCACTTCTACAGCGATCCCCAAGCAGGGATCCACTAGAGAGCAGTACCTTTGGAAATTCTTCCTTTTCCAATGATACCTCTCCTGTCTGCCTGGGTGCTTGGTGACTGAGATAGCCCCACAAGCACATAGGCAGTGAAAGTAAAATGAGCCGATCAACTCATTTCACTTTAATTTTCAGTGAAATGCTGTCAGCATACTGTGCGCGCTGCTCTTTCCCAGCTCCTGAGGCTCTTTTTACAAAAAACAAATCCCTCTGTTGTAAACAGCAGAGGGATTTGGGACTTGTGTGATGAGGATGGACTGGTTCTGTCCTCCATGCACAAATGCTGGTACACGTGACGGAACCAATCCGTCATGCGCACCGAAGGGGTTAAAACCTCAATATAGCAATAAGCTACAGAAATGTGACCAGCCAACCTTTGGGGCTGTTTTCAGGCTGTTGGCCTAAAGCTTCCTGTCTCTTGGCAACGTGCTCTGGGAAGCAATACCTGCAGCAGGACAGGAGTCGCAGCACGCTCTGCCTGGGTGATACTGCGGTGACCAAAGTATGAGGGGTGCTGCTAGGACTAGGTGCCCTGCCGCAGTCAGCCAGGGAGCACCCACCCTCGGCAAAGGAAGTGGAGTGCTTTAGCCTGGTTGGTGATTGGGTAGTTACCACAAAAGCCACTCTTTATGGAATAGGAAGCACTTCACCCCATGCTGAAAGGAAAGTGAATAATAAAGCACTCACCAGGCGCCGTCAGGTAATAACATGCTTCCCACCCGCTAAGAAGTTCTAGAGGTCAAATATTGCTCAAAGGGACTCTTTTTAAGGTCCTTGAGATTCCTTAATGAACAGTCTTGTCTGTGCCAGTAAGGCCCACAGCTCATCGTCCATATTTAAAGCGTATTTGAATCTGTACTTCACAGTAAGTACATATGTTAAATATGATAATAATTTGTCAAGACCATTAGAAGAAGCCAAAATGATGCTAGTGAAGAAAGGAGGAGAACTTGGAAAACGAAGGAAACGGGGGCCATCCAAAAAATGGTTATAAGAGGTAAGCGCACATTATGTAAGATCACACCAACTCTGTTCAGAGCACACTTCAATCTATAAAAACTGATCTACTCACAAAGGCCAGTAACCCTAGAAGACACTCTCAGCTAAGACATTTTTACACTGAAGACCACTTTCTACAGTAGTCACTTTCAGATGAACATTTGCCTTGGGTTCCCTAGACTCAAACTAACGGAGACACTATTTGTTCATTCTCATGTCCCATGCAAATAGCTCTGCAAATGTGATGCATGTACACAAGAGACATAATATAATTCATGCTGGGGTACAAGAATTGCTCTACAAGTGGAACTTTAAAAAGTCATACAAAATTCCTGTGCTGCATGTTACTAGTGCATAACAACATTCATTGGTCACTTATTTGGATGATTGAAAAAAGAACATTTAATTGAAAAACCAGATGGCATTATAAAGTATACAGCACAGAAAAAAAGTAAAAGGAGATTCCTTGCAGACTTCAAGTGGAGCAGATTACGTTATCCCAAAAGGTACAGTGTAAAACTATAAACTGCTTTTGATATTGCTTACATACACAATTAGATGTGTGAACATATATGGTTTAAAAGCTTGCCACCTATGAAAATGAAGGTCCTCATCAACCCACATTCAGTTTTTGTCACCAAAAATGTCATTGGTTACTGACACATAGTACATTTAAAATTTAATGAAATATATTTTACTTACTAAATGTATAATAACGTTCTTTTCTTTTGTTATAGTTCTTCATACATCACCTTCTTCAGAGCACAGTACAACAGTACTAAATTATACGCCACCAGTAAAAAACATAGATGAAGATCCACTTGACACTGTTTGGGATAAGCTTTGTACCAACTTAGAAGATGAAATGTATGCTCAACACAAAGATGATTTAAGTAATGACTCGGAGTCTGCTTTTGAGCAATTTATGGATCAAGTTGGATATACCATTCAAAATGAGTATAAAGAAATTAATTTTTTTTCTGATCAAACTAATACCACAGGAGAATCATCACCTATTTTTGAAGGCTCCAACAAATGCTTAGGGGTGGTCATTCTATTGCTTTGTTGCTTTATTATTCATTTTCGCTTGAGCGATGAAGCAGCTGGTTATATGCTGAATCTCATATATTTGCACTTAACAAGTGATAATAGAATGTGAATCTCATATATTTGCTCTTACCAAGTGATAATAGAATAGAACTATGTATCACTTTCACCGATATCTTAAAAATAGTGTTAAGGCCCCTACAAATACCTACTATTGTGCCACCACATGTTGATAAAAACACTCAGACCTGTCCTAACCAACATTGTGTGAAAGATTTGAGTCAAAGTGACTCTGGGGGTGATTCCAATCCTGGCGGTCGGTGATAAAGCGGTGGCCAACCCGCCAACAGGCAGGCGGTCCAAAAAATGCAATTCTGACCCTGGCGGGGACCGCCAACACAGACCGCCACTTTAACACTCTGACCGCCACGGCGGGACAGACAAACAGCGCAGCGGTCACCGCCAACAGGCAGGCGGCAGACAATGTACCGCCCACCTTATCACAACTCACCAATCCGCCACCTTTTCCGGGGCGGGAGCCCCGCCGATAAAAACACGGCGGAAACAGACTACGAACGGGAAAAGGCTCACCTCCACACACTCCACGAGGAATCTGGACAGCATGGAACCCGAATTAAACATCCTACCAGCTATTGTCTACCTGCTCATCTACCACGAGTACGAACGCCGGCGCAGACGACAACGGTGAGTACTGCACCTACGACACAGGAGAGGGGGGAGGAGGAAAGGTTACGTGCACACAGATACGCAATACACCCACTCCCCCACCCCACCCCCCCAATACCTACACACCAATGCAGAGCAACAAGTCAGAGTGACACCCCCCAAACCCCCCGGAAGAATGCAAAGACATAATTAAAATGAAGTTTAAAATTTATGTATAAAATAGGTTCATTGAAGTCATGGTAAATATGCCATATGAAATATACAAAAGAAATAATGAACATAGTGCAAAGTATAAACATAGTCAATAAGTCCTGCACAGTTCGTTAAATATCCATAGTCCGTGGGCCAATGTGTACAAACACATGGGCAAAGCCCACACAGGAGACCGGATACCATTGGAGAGAACACTGCAGGGGCATCAGATGATAAAACAACAGGCACCTCAGGGGGAAGGGAAAGGGGGGCACCTCAGCCACATGAGTCCATGACGCCAGATCCACGAGCGGCCTCCATCCACACTGTACCATCCTGGGGAGTGCAAAGCCACAGTCTCACAAGTCTCTAAAGTGGGTGGTTTGCCCACTGCATTATCCTGGGGAATGCAAAGCCACAGTCTCACAAGTCTCTACAGTGGGTGGTTTGCCCACTGCATTATCCTGGGGAGTGCAAAGCCACAGTCTCACAAGTCTCTACAGTGGGAGGGTTGACACTGTTCAATCCTGGGGAGTGCAAAGCCACAGTCCATCAGATGGATAACCGACTCCACTGGTATTGGAGGAGGCATGGTGCCCAGAGTGCTTCGTGAACACCTGCTCGACACAGAACCGGCACTGTCAATGGACCAGCGGTGCTTGAGACGGCGGTGCCCAGCGGAGCGGTGCCTGAGATGAAGGGCTCAGCGGAGCGGTGCTTGAGATGAAGTGCCCAGCAGAGCGGTGCTTGAGACGGCGGTGCCCAGCGGAGCGGTGCTTGAGATGAAGGGCCCAGCGGAGCGGTGCTTGAGATGAAGGGCCCAGCGGAGCGGTGCTTGAGATGAAGGGCCCAGCGGAGCGGTGCTTGAGATGAAGGGCCCAGCGGAGCGGTGCTTGACAGGAAGGGCCCAGCGGAGCGGTGCTTGAGACTGCGGTGCCCAGCGGAGCGGTGCTTGAGATGAAGGGCCCAGCGGAGCGGTGCTTGAGATGAAGGGCCCAGCGGAGCGGTGCATGAGATGAAGGGCCCAGCAGAGCGGTGCTTGAGACGGCGGTGCCCAGCGGAGCGGTGCTTGAGATGAAGGGCCCAGCGGAGCGGTGCTTGAGACGGCGGTGCCCAGCGGAGCGGTGCTTGAGATGAAGGGCCCAGCGGAGCGGTGCTTGAGATGAAGGGCCCAGCGGAGCGGTGCTTGAGACGGCGGTGCCCAGCGGAGCGGTGCTTGAGATGAAGGGCCCAGCGGAGCGGTGCTTGAGACGGCGGTGCCCAGCGGAGCGGTGCTTGAGATGAAGGGCCCAGCGGAGCGGTGCTTGAGATGAAGGGCCCAGCGGAGCGGTGCTTGAGATGAAGGGCCCAGCGGAGCGGTGCTTGAGACGGCGGTGCCCAGCGGAGCGGTGCTTGAGATGAAGGGCCCAGCGGAGAGGTGCTTGAGATGAAGGGCCCAGCGGAGAGGTGCTTGAGATGAAGGGCCCAGCGGAGCGGTGCTTGAGATGAAGGGCCCAGCGGAGCGGTGCTTGAGATGGCGGTGCCCAGCGGAGCGGTGCTTGAGATGAAGGGCCCAGCGGAGCGGTGCTTGAGACGGCGGTGCCCAGCGGAGCGGTGCTTGAGATGAAGGGCCCAGCAGAGCGGTGCTTGACAGGAAGGGCCCAGCGGAGCGGTGCTTGACAGGAAGGGCCCAGCGGAGCGGTGCTTGACAGGAAGGGCCCAGCGGAGCGGTGCTTGAGATGAAGGGCCCAGCGGAGCGGTGCTTGACAGGAAGGGCCCAGCGGAGCGGTGCTTGACAGGAAGGGCCCAACAGAGCGGTGCTTGACAGGAAGGGCCCAGCGGAGCGGTGCTTGACAGGAAGGGCCCAGCGGAGCGGTGCTTGAGACGGCAGGGCCCTGTTCAGCGGTGCCTGTCTTGGCGGGGCCCTGTTCAGCGGTGCTCTTCACGGCGGGGCCCTGTTCAGCGGTGCCTGTCTTGGCGGGCCCTGTTCAGCTGTGCCTGTCTTGGCGGGGCCCTGTTCATCGGTGCCCTTCACGGCGGGGCCCTGTTCAGCGGGGCTCTTCACGGCGGGGCCCTGTTCAGCGGTGCTCTTCACGGCGGGGCCCTGTTCAGCGGTGCCTGTCTTGGCGGGGCCCTGTTCAGCGGTGCCTGTCTTGACGGGGCCCTGTTCAGCGGTGCCTGTCTTGGCAGGGCCCTGTTCAGCGGTGCTCTTCACGGCGGGGCCCTGTTCAGCGGTGCCTGTCTTGGCGGGGCCCTGTTCAGCGGTGCCTGTCTTGGCGGGGCCCTGTTCAGCGGTGCCCTTCACGGCGGGGCCCTGTTCAGCTGTGCTTTTCACGGCCGGGCCCTGTTCAGCGGTGCCTGTCTTGGCGGGGCCCTGTTCAGCGGTGCCTGTCTTGGCGGGGCCCTGTTCAGCGGTGCTCTTCACGGCTGGGCCCTGTTCAGCGGTGCTTGTCCTGTCTTTCAAGGGAGCCAGACCTGGCCAAGACTCCCCGCTTAGTCGCCCTCCGACCTTGCGGTAGCAGGGCCCTCCTGTGATGGAGTCTTGGGCCCGTGGGTGTCGTCCGTCACACCCGGTATGGGGCTGGTGGGGCCCTCCTAGTGCGCTCGCCTGCTGCATGTCTTCTCCGCCCTGCTGCCCTTGCCCTCCTTCGCTGCAGCTCTCTGGCCCTTGCCTCCCTTAGATGATGTGGCAGGTGACGGGGCAAGGCCACTCTCCTTGGTGGCAGCCGTCTCAGGCTTTTCGTGCCGGCCCTTAATTTTTCTTGTCCTCTTCCCAGGGGGTGGGCTGGCTGTCCCCTTGTTGCTGGGCGATGTTCCTTCCCTAGGAGCTGGTGGACTCCAATAGCCCTGCACTATGGTGATACTCTCTTTGGACTCTTACCAGATGGAGGGGGTGGGTCAGGTGATGCAAAGAGGTTAATTTTGGAGCGGAAAAGTTTTTCAGGAGCAATGGGAAGGGTAGGTGCAGTGGGTATGGGAGTGGAGGAAGAGGATGTGGTTGTAGGAGAGTCAAGTGTGCTGTCTTTGGGTGCAGGTGCTTGGGCTGGAGGCTGTCGTGAGGTGGATGGCTGTTGGGTGGGTGGCTGCCTGCGTTTGTGTGGTTTGGAAGAGGGGGTGACAGACACAGTGGGAGAGGACACAGGGGACGTGTAAATGGCAGTGGAGTGGTGACTGCACGTGTGCTGACTGTAATGGAGGGTGTGCTGGTGATGGAAGTACTGGCTGATGGTGGTGTGCATGCAGGTGTGAGTGGAGACGTCACAGGGAGGGAGGAAGGAGACGAGGAGGAGGGGGACACAGAGGTGGTAGTGACTGTTGGCATGTCTGCATCTGGATGTTGCTTGTGTGAATGCTTGTGGGATCTGTGGTGCTTATGTCTGGATGAGCTGCCCTTGGGTGTTGAGGTGTGTGCAGGCTGGTCTGATGGTGTGGATGGGATAGGCTGAGGAACAGGAGACTGGGACTGGGTGGAGGGAGTTAGAAGAGGGAGGCTGGAGACAGGGACAATGGCTGCCATCAGTGCTGAGGCCAGAGCGTTGAACGATCGCTGATGGGCAGCCTGACCCGAATGAATGCCCTCCAGGTATGCATTGCTCCGATGCACCTCCCTTTCTACACCCTGGATGGCATTCAAAAGGGTAGACTGCCCAACAATGATGGTCTGGAGGAGGTCAATGACCTCCTCACTGAGGGCAGCAGGGGTAACTGGGGCAGGGCCTGAGGTGCCTGGGGCGAAGGAGATGCCCACCTTCCTGGGTGAGCGGGCACGGAGCGAAGGCTGAGGGGCTGCTGGGAGGGCGGGGCTGGTGCGCTGGGTGGCGGCTGTACCTGTTGTGGCGGTGGGCACGGATGTTGCCACCACCGCAAGGGAGCTCCTTTCTGAGGACGTGTCGGTGTCGCTGACGTCTCCACGGGTCCCCGTTGTGGAGCTCCCCTCGCCCTCCGTCTCACTGGTGAACTCGGAGTCGGTTGCATGGCCCTCCGGGGCCATGTGAGATGCAGCTCCCTCGTGCGGCTATGCCACTTCTCCTCCGCCTGATGATGCTAATGCACACATGCACAGGAAGAAAAAGAAAATGGGTGGGGGGGAGAAATGAAGACAGGTTGAGTGCATGCATTGGTAACACCGTTGGCGGAGAGGACAGACACAGAAGCCCCCTGCACTACGCTGCGCAATCGGGGTACACTACTCAGTTCTTGTGACTAGGCCTACAGGTCTATGGACGACAAATGCACACATGGGTGATGCAGGACCATGGATAGCTGTACTTGGCACCCTACAGAGGTGGGGGGCGGGGGCACAGGGCCATGCCTAATGGAGGGGACTAGCCTACAGAAAGCGCCCTGGCCTTGAGTTACCCACAGCCCTCCTCCCCAACCCAGACACCTCCACTGCACGCAAAGATAGCAGAATGTGCTGATACTCACCCCCTTGTGTCTGCTGTGATGTCCTCACGGGCCCATCCAAATCGGGGTAGGCCACCGCCAGGATCTGGGACATCAGGGGGGTCAATTGGCGGCTGGCACCCCTCCTACGTTGGGAGGCCATCCCCAGCAGAGACTCGGCGGTCTTTCTGGTCCCGCGGCGGATGTCCTCCCACCTGTTTCGGCAGTGGGTGCCCCGTCTGTAGTGGACCCCCATGGCCCGGACGTCCTTGGCGATGGCACGCCAAATGTCGATCTTCTGATGGGCGCTGACCTATTTGACATGTACAGGGTGGGAAAGGAAATATCATCACTTTTCTGCATGGTCGATGTGAGGGGCCCCCCCTCCCCAACCTTGCCATGTGGCACATGTTCCCATCTGTCGTGCGTTGCACTCCTCATTCGCTCCCCTCCCCACCATCTTACATCCACCCCACTCGACACAGGCATAGCCCATTCAGCGTGCACCCTGTGTACTAACCTGTTGGTCTGGAGGACCGTAGAGTAGCGCATACTGGGGGAGGACCCCATCAACAAGTTTCTACAATTCCTCAGATGTGAAGGCAGGGGCCCTTTCCCCAGTCGCAGCAGCCATAGTATCTCCCAGACCGAGGTCACAGCAGCACCCGCAGTATAGGTCCTCTCCTGTGGATGATCAGGTCTCGAGTGATTAATCAGATAGAAAATGGCGGTCACGCCCGCGGCAGTGCGTACCACGGCGGTGCGTACCACGACCGCCGGCGCACATCGTCATTGGCTCATGAAACATAGGGTGCAATGTTAACCAATGCGGCTTCGCACCGCGGTCTTCGACCGCCTACCGCCACGGTGTGCCACGCCAGCGCATTGACCTCACATCCCACTGTCACACTTCACAGGTCAGGCAGCCGCCATTTCCAGGGCCCACATGGCATAATTTCAACTGCGTCACACAGGCCTAGGCCGTGCATTGCCACTCATACAAGCCTTTCAATGCATTGCGATTCTTTTACTGTGCAAGCTGTGTGAACGAACCTGTGGTTTGCTTGACTTTCTGCTCCATGTTGTCCTTCCTAGGCACCGTCCGCTGGGACTTGCGAGGAGAAGGATAAATCCTCCTGTGTACCGACCGCTGGTGGACCTGTCGACAATGGAAGAACGACATGTTATACTTAGATACAGACTTGACAGAGCCACTATACATGAACTGTGTGCCCAGCTGGAGCCAGACCTGATGTCCCCCATCCGCCAACCCACAGGGATTCCCCCTCTGGTGCAGGTTCTGTCAGTACTCCATTTTTTGGCAAGTGGGTCTTTTCAGACAACAGTGGCCATGTCATCAGGGATGTCTCAGCCTATGTTTTCTAAGGTTTTGTCCAGAGTGTTGTCTGCCCTGATGAAATACATGCGGAGCTACATTGTTTTCCCTGAGGAGGATGATTTGGCTACAGTGAAGGGTGATTTCTATGCCCTTGGACATATCCCCAACATCATTGGTGCCATTGATGGGACCCATGTGGCTTTGATTCCCCCCAGTGGAAGTGAGCAGGTGTACAGAAACAGAAAAAGTTATCATTCGATGAATGTCCAGGTGGTCTGTTTGGCAGACCAGTACATCTCCCATGTAAATGCCAAGTTCCCTGGGTCAGTGCATGACGCGTATGTTATGAGAAATAGCAGCATCCCTTATTTGATGGAACAGCTACAGAGACACTGTGTGTGGTTATTGGGTGACTCTGGTTACCCCAACCTCTCCTGGCTATTGACCCCAGTGAGGAATCCCCGGACCAGGGCAGAGGAACGGTACAATGAGGCCCATGGGCGAACTAGGAGGATCAGAGAAAGGACCTTCGGCCTCCTGAAAGCCAGGTTTAGGTGCCTACATATGACTGGTGGATCCCTAATGTACTCACCAAAGAAGGTGTGCCATATCATCGTGGCCTGCTGTATGCTTCACAATCTTGCTTTGCGATGCCAGGTGCCTTTTGTGCACGAGGATGGTCCAGATGGTGGTGTTGTATCTGCTGTGGAGCCTGTGGAGAGTGAAGAGGAGGAAGACGACGGGGACGACACAGACAACAGGGATACAGTGATACAACAATATTTTCAGTAGCACACAGGTAAGGATCAACCACGCCATTTCACATTTACTTAAGGCCTCCTGCGTCTCTACTGTCTGTGTTTCCCCCCAGTTCCTTTTAAGTTAATTGTGACTTCCCCTTCCCTTTTCAGAGCTGTATGACCGACTGCGTGACTACTGCTTTGTTTGCCCATGGACTAAAGCTTATTGACATTGGTATGTTGTCATCACAATGTAACTGAACATAATTGCACCGTTATGTGTAATACATTTGTGAAAAATACAAGCAGACTCCTGTTATTTTAAGTGCAATGAGTGATTTATTTCAAGTGCTACATATAGGTACATGATTGTAAGACGGTGATGGGTGGGGGTGGAGTAATGTCCATGGCAGAGTCCAGTTCTCAGTCGCACAGGTGCATTGTCCATATGCCTGTGGAAGGATGGAGCAGGGGCAGTTCAAGGTTGGACAGGGTGACAATGTGGGACAGTGGGATGACATCAGGGGGTATCATATGCTGGCGGGGGTCTTGCAATCCTACTCTGTCTTCTTGTGAGATGTCAGGTTCCGCTTGCGGGGTGGTTCTTCTTCAGCAGGAGGTGGGGTTCTGGTGGACTGTCGTTGTGTGGGGGCCTCCTGTCCACTAGTGCCGGCGGATGTGGTAGCCTGTTCCTGGTCCTGGCTAGTGACAGGGGCCCTTTGTGGTGCTACATGGTCCCGCAATGTGGTGACTATCTGGTTAAGGGCCAGGACGATGGTCCCCATTGCGGAACCGATGTTCCTCAGTTCCTCTCTGAACCCCATGTACCGTTCCTCCTGCTGTGCCTGGATCTCCTGGAACCTGGCCAGTACCGTCGCCATCGTCTCCTGGGAGTGGTGGTATGCTCCCATGATGGAGGAGAGGGCCTCTTGGAGAGTGGGTTCCCTGGGCCTGTCCCCCCCCTGTCGCACAGCAGCCCTCCCAGTTCCCCTGTTTCCCTGGGCCTCTGTCCCCTGGACGGTGTGCCCACTACCACTGCCCCCAGGTCCCTGTGGTTGTTGGGGTGGTGGGTCAACCTGGGTGCCCTGTAGTGGCGGACACACCGCTGATTGACGTGTCCTGGAGACAGAGGCATGGGCCCGCTGGGTGGGAGCTGTGCTGGTGTTCCCAGAGGGGGTTAGGTCTGCTGAAGCCTGTGGCTGTCTGTGGGGAACCGACTGTCCAGAGGTCCCCGATGGGCCGGGCTGGTCATCTGGGTCCAGGGAGACAGAGCTGCTGTCATCGCTGGGGGCCTCATCTGGGGGTGGGATGGACATCTCTGGACCCTCTGTGGCGGTGTGGTGGCGTTCGGGTCCTGCAGGGGTATTAAGGTATGGTTATAGCTTCTGTGTGTGGCATTTCGTGTGATGGGTGGGTGTCCGTGTACCCAAGTGCAGGCATTCCCTTGTGGGGGCTTTTGTGAGGGTGGCTTGTGGGGGTGATGTGTGTGTGCAGTGGGCATGCTTTGGGTGATGGGTGTCCATGCTTTGTGGTCGCATGCAGGGCTTGGTGTTGGGATGGGTGGGTTGTGATGGTGAGCCTTTTGCAAGGAGTTGGTGTGATGGGGGTGGGGGTGAGGGTGGGGGTATGTGCTGGCATGCAGGTGGGGTGGGGGTGGGAAGTAGTAGTTAAGATTTGACTTACCAGAGTCCATTCCTCCAGATACTCCTGCGAGGCCCTCAGGATGCAGGATGTGCAAGACTTCCTTTCCCATGCTGTAAATTCTGGGGGAGTAGGTGGGGGTCCGCCGCCAGTCTTCTGCACCGCTATGTTGTGCCTTGATACCATGGAACGCACCTTCCCCCATAGCTCGTTCCATCGCTTCCTGATGTCATTTCGATTGCGTGGATGCTGTCCCACCGCGTTGACCCTGTCCACTATCCTTTGCCATAGCTCCATCTTCCTAGCTATTGCGGTGTGCTGCACCTGTGCCCCGAATAGCTGGGGCTCTACACGGACTATTTCCTCCACCATGACCCTGAGTTCTGCGTCAGAGAACCTGGGGTGTCTTTGGGGTGCCATGGGGTGGTGTGGATGAGGTGAGGGGTGGTCTATGTGTTGTGGAGTGTAATGTGTGTGGTGGTGTATGGTGTTTTGTGCGTGGTAATTGTGTGGGTGATGTTGTGATTTGCCTCTGTGTGATGGTCTACTCTAAGCAGTGCTGTCTCTCTCTGTCCTTGATTCGCAATTGTTGTCATAGGGGTTTGTGGGTGATGTGGGTGTGTGTTTTATTTTGTATTGGGTGTGTGGGAGTGGTGTGTATATGTGTCTCAGGTGTGTGTGTTTCAATTTGGCCAATGTGGGGATGTTTTGTAAAGGTGTGTGTATTTTGACCGCCAATAGAATACTGCGGTTGAAAGACCGCCGCGTGGATTCGTGGGTCGTAATGGCATGGGCGTATTTCTGTTGGCGTGACGGTGGAGGTTTGGTCATCGCCATTTTTTCGCTGACCTTTGGTGTGGTGGACTTTTGTGGATGTCGGGTTTTTGGAGGTTTTCAAGTAGCGGGTCAGAATGACCGTGGCGGTTTACAGCGGCCGCGGCGGTGTTATGGCGGTCTTCTGACCGGCGGTAAGCGCCTTTTACCGCCGAGGTCAGAATGACCCCCTCTGTGTCTTATTTCATTCAGCATAGCCTAAATGCACAGTTACAGACTATGTTTAGGTAAAAACGGTTTACAGAAAAGGTGAGAAAACATCAATTTGATCACTTTATGGAGAACAAGAAACAAACAATGAAAGATGTATATGATGGGAAAATGTATGTGGATTTATACTAGAGTGTATTCCTGAAAAACCCCAACAGTCTTTCATTTGCAATGAACACAGATGGTGTTCCTGTATTTAAAAGTTCAAAAATATCTATGTGGCCAGTGTACTTGATGGTAAATGAGCTGCCTGTATTCCAAAGAAAGCTGCATGAAAATATATTACTACATGGTATTTGGGTTTCCTAAAAAAAAACAATAATGTGGTCTTTTTTAAAACCATTATATAACGAACTTGCACAACTGGAAAATAGAGTTTCATTTAAAGATCACAACAATTGCAGTTTTACTTGCGACGCTACGCTTCTGACAATCACGTGTGATTTACCAGCTCGCTATCTTGTTTCAAAAAGCACCCAGTTTCATGGAATGTTTGGGTCCTAGCATTGTCTACAGGAGGGAGAAGTCACTGTTTCAGGAAAAGGGCAATGTAGAGTATTTCCCTATGAAGTTGAAAACCCAAAAGGCCCACCAAGGACACTTGATACTATTAAATCTGACGTAAACAGTGCAATAATTAATATAGAGAATGGACTTTCTGATTACAGTGTAAGGGGGATCAAAGGTCCCATGTGGTTCATGTTTTTGAAACATTTTTGTGCAACCAAAGGATTTGTAATTGATTGTAGTGGCATTATGAAATTGTTGCTGAACATATGGTTTACTAAAGAATATAAGCATCATTCATATTCTTGTTATGAAAAAGTCAAAGCAGTTAATGTCTATTTGAAATAGATAAAACCCACACTGGATGTAAGTCAAGTTCCAAGGTCTCTTGATGAAATACCATACTGGAAGGCCCCAGAGTTTCGAAACGTTCTTTTATTTTATGGAATACCTGTGTTAAAACATGTTTTAGATAAATCATGCTATTTACACTTTTGTGTACTTGTAAAAGCAATTCATAAGCTATGGTCCATTTAGTAGACAGTGTAAGAGCAGCAGGGCCTCTGCTTACTGCTAGTTGTTTTGTTTTAGAAGATCTTAATGGTTTCCTTTTACAACATGTGCACGGTACAGTAAGAATAGAAACACAGATTCTAGACACAGTAAACATGATACAAGTGATACCTGTGTTGATAGAGAATCATTTGTCTCCCAGTAGTGTTGAGGCAGAATTTTACCAGAGTATGATGTGTTCATGTAACAGAAATCAATACTTAAAAATGGAAAATTGCATGTACTGTGTTGGGTCTACATACCCCTAAAGCTTAACAGAGAATGAATATATGGCAGTAACTCAGAGCACTCATATGTTAGGCTCTGATGTAGTAGCCAATAACAAAATATTTTTAGAACAAAGCAATGTTCTTGTGTGCAGCTCAAATTACACTGGTATTCAGAGGAGAGACCAAAGTGTAATAAAATATGAATCAGAACCGGGAGGGTTTACCTATGGCACGGTCACTAGATTCATTCAGTGCAAGCAGACAGACTTGTCTATTAATCTGGCACTCGTTATTCCACCTAAGTGTGAATCCTATGACGTTAAGGAACCAGTTCATCTGGTAGTAGTATATATCAACATCATAGCTATCAGAATATCAATGTTACAATTTGCCTGCTTTTACATTCAGGTAGAAAATGAATCATGTGTAAGTGAAATGCCAAATAGATTTGAAAAAGATTAAGTCAAAGCATTATAAATAGTTTTCCTACATGCATGCCTTTTGATATACCAGATTTGATTTGAGATCATCTACAACAGCAATCTTAACCTGTGCTCAAGGGACACCTGGGAGATCTGCGACACCTATTCAGGGGTTCTTGACTGCTTATAAAACATAATAATTTTGACAGAATAACAAAGGGCCTGATTATGAGTACAGCGGTCCTAAGACCATCGTACCAGTGGTGAAGGTCCGACTGCCACATCCATGCCAGTCCCACTGCCAGATTAGGATACCGGCGGTCAGACATCACAAGACCACTGCCCCTGCCAAGATCTTGGATCCTGATGCGTTGGCGGCAGTGAAAGCCATGGTCAAGCACAGGAGTGCCGATGTCAGCACCATGTGCTGGTCACGATTTGCCTTTCCACTGGCCTTTTCAAGGCGGGGACGCTGCCATCAAAAGGCTGGCATAAAGGCAGAGATAGGGTCACAGAGGGGCCCCAGCACTGCCCATGTCGATGTCATGACAGTGCAGAGGCCCCCATCAGCACAGTCAGAATGAGCACTATATGCAGTGGCAACAGTGGGCATTCCGACTGTGCTGTCGGCACAGACAGTGCGGTGGCATTGGCCTCGGCTCTATCTTTGATCCGAAGTCAATGCCGTCCCACTGCCTCAGCCATCGGCCCAGTGGAAACATCATAAAACAGGAGTCGGGAGGCCGCCGACTTGGCTTTATCCTCCCGACCATCGTCTTGGCGGTCTCACCACCCGACTGCCAAGTTCGTAATCGGCCCCACAGTGTATGTCATTAGAGAAGCAAAATGGACAATTGAACATTCAAAAATAGTCTGTGAATAAGCAGCACTATGAAATTGGAAGCTTTAATTTGATATCCTAGATTGATTTGTGGGAACAGTGCAAGTGCATCAGATATAATACAGCATGGCTAATGAGTGCCCCCAGCTGAATTTATAAAAAAGCTTTCACCTTTCATTAAAAGTAAAATGTTGATCTCTTTATTTACATTTAGATGTGAATTAAATGAAATATTCCACCATTTGTGTATTTGTTTGATGAATGAATGTTTGCATAATTTTATGTATTTGTTTGAGGTTCGAATCATCCATTATCACAATGGCTAGATAAAGAATGTGCTGCATAATGTGCATCTAGTTATTGCATCATATGCAGCATCCCTTTTGTGTTACGTTATTTAGTCAATCCTCTCACATAATTTCAAACTCCACTGTCACAAAATGTTACTGATCATGGATATAATGGTCAATGTTCATCTTTATTAATGTTAAGCATTGTTCATTTTAACAGTGGATGTTTGTTTTATCCATTTTGGAGAAAAAGAAAAGGTGGCAAAAATAAAAATATGTGTTGAAAAATAACCTGTGACTTATACATAGTTCTCTGCTCATTGTGAATAATAAAAAACTCATGCAATTTTGTGTTTATCTGCAATTAAATATGCAATCATCCAAAGGTTTGAAGTTTTTCTAGCAAAAGTGAAGCTAGAGCGGTGAGCATGATCTTGAAGTAACTAACAATTAATGTTAAAATCACCAGAAAAAAACATCTTATTGAAAACAAAATCGTACTTTTGAAGTAATCAGATACTCATTTTCAAATCATCCAAAAGTCATCAGGAACAGTCTCATCTTGTAAAGTCATTGAATACTCATTTTCAAGTCATTCTTAAATCACCAGGAATAATGACTCCTTCTGAAGTCATCAGGTACTCATTTTCAAGTCATCCTCAAATCATCAGGCTGAGTTTTTAAGCTTGGCTGATGACTTCAAGAGCTTGATGATGTCTGATGATGTGAAAATTATTTCTAATGTGGTTGGATGATCATCAAATGACTCTAGGATGGCTTCTAAAGCAATCCTGTTTGACCTCAGTACTTTCAACATTTAGGTAAATCTGAACTATTGTAAATAATAACTTAGCATGCTACTCCAGAACCCAAGGTTAGCAGTTTCATCCCGTGGTTACTGTTAATTATTGTGATTAGACATTTGCACTCAACAAAAATTACATACATTTACTCCAGTTTATTTGTGATACATTATATTAATATCACTTGAGTGTTAACGTTAGTGCGAGCTAGGTGGTTTCAGGTGAATGGTTAGTGAGGAATGCTGGCGGAGACTAGATAGTGTAAAGTGGCAGAAATAGGATTTTAAAGAAGTAGAGGTTTTAATCTATGAAATGAAGAGCCAGCCAATTGCAGAATTACAAAAAGAGCTATTAAGGCAGGCATGAGACTGAGAAGAGGCTATACTCAGAAAGCATGTAGAGGAAGGAATGTAAGAAGAGGACCACTCCGAAGAAACAAAGGAGAGGAATCAAGCTGAAGGAAGTTAAGGTAAATTTTTCATGCAGGGTTTTAGGCGTATTGTGGAAGGCTTGCTCAGACAGCCAGTAATCTGAAGATGTAATATTTAGAAGGAAACAACCTAAAATATAGTGCTCCATTTCTTAAGAGTCCTAACCTGCTGTGTGTCAAGCCTAGGGCATCCCTTTAAACCACAGTCAGGAGTATCCCAAGCTCGGTGCAGGGTTTGTACACTTGCCAGGGGAAGATGGTGCAAATGTCTTCTTTAGGAAGATGCCTTCTTAGGGAAGTCTCATTATTGTTCTTCTCAAACTATTCTGCATTAGATACTTGCTGACAATCACTTATTAAAGCACAGTCAAAGTTATACCTTTTTTTATTGACTAACACCATACAAGGTTGTTTCTATAGCACAGCAGAGCAACCACTAATACAAAAAATGCCCAGAGTTAATATCCCAAGTGTATCTTGTGTGTGTTTGTGTATGTGGCCAGTGTTCTAAATGCATTGTCTGTATACGTGAAGCACATAAATTGAGGCCTGGTTGTTCCATTTTTGAAGCCCCTACACCCCGGGCATATTCCTGTGCACAAGATGGGGGTGAGGTGATTTTCCCAGACAGTAAGTATGTATTGCAGACAATCCTAAGGCAGGAGGTGGCAGACTTAGACACTAAAGTGGAGCCCAAGGAGACAAATGTTTGTTGAGAGGGGCTGCTAATCATTCTTCCTGTAGCACTGGCACCTTGGTAGATGGTGGAAGTGAAAGGTGGTGCTGCATTCTCTGGCGTTCAGAGGAGTTAGATGGGTTCTTTAGGTGAGGCTAGCCTTTAGACACTTTTTCATGATCGCTGTCTTTGTGGCTGTTCATTATTAGGTACAGATGGTTTAGGCCTCTTTGTGCCTGTGTTGTGGGTATTCTAGGTGAAGACAACCTTGCTGTGAGGAGCTTCACTCTACACAAATCCTGAGTCAGTAGAACAGCTTAGAGTAGCACTTGAAAAAAAAAGCCATCCCCAAACAAATTCTGCATATCTAAAACTCAGACATATTTATCTGCTCACACTCTGAAACATGAAACACCAATTCAGGTTTGCAAAACACACATTGATATTTACAAGCGCACATGCCATTTGAAGCATGACCCCATCTCTACATTTGCACACACTACACTAGCATTGTCTATCTCAGCTTCCTCAAGCTCATCTTGTTAGAAAATTTTTCAGACTTTTGAGATATTTAAAGTAATTATTAAAATGTGTACGCCATCAGCTAATCCAGGCAGCTCAATGTTCGGTGACGGGGTGCATTAGGGGAGTAAGACTGCTGCAATCAGAGGACAAGGCGGTTACTAGTGTAGAAGTCCATTCTTTGATAAAACAAAGGAGTAAAACAAAGAATTACAACAATAAATTCACTGAACCAAAAGGTTGTAAATATCTCATTTGGAATTTGTGTGAGTAAACTAGTTTAAACATGTTCTGTCCTACACAGAAATACTGCTTCTCATTGTATTTTTGTGTTCTACTATCCCTTCCTGGGGTTCGCTTCCTGGTTTGCTGTATGATTTTTCATTGCTCAGCTGTTGTGGATGATCCTGAACATTTAAAGCGTTTGCCATGATGCCTCAATCTGATGCTGAATTGTGACATATAAAATATATTTTTACAACAATTGATTGTAGCCTCTGTTTAAAACCCAATAAAATGTTCACATTATTGGAACTCTGAAGCTGTCCTGTGTGGGATGTTTAGGCAGTCATGGCTTTAAACTTTCAACAGTATGATTTTGAAGAGATGTTAGTCTCTAAAAAGAGGTAGTGTGACAGTCAAACATTCCTACAGCACAACGCATATTGAGAAGATGCAGACTAAAGTGTAACTTGAATTCAAATCACGTCTTTTTGCAATTGATAGAACTGTCTGATCCTGGGTAAATACTTTCATCCCATCTGTACCTTATAGTCAATACCTGACAAAACTTGGAAAACTCTGCAACTCGCTAATTCTTATTAGTACATAAATTGAGGACAAACACCAAACTAAGAGAGGAAAAGAATACATAAATTAAAGAAAACCAGAAAGCATATTTATCCAAAGTCATACAATACCTGTTAGACTTTTCATCCTTGGAGTGGTCTCCATTAATTTTTTGCCTCTGTTCCCCAGGTTGTTGATGTGTGCTGGACTCTGGTTTTGCTGCTTTTGTTACTCTGAGCACTTTAAAACTGCTAAAGTGATCCTTTACAAAATGTGTATGTAATTGGTTTATCCATGATTGGCATATTTGGCATATTTGATTTATTAGTAAGTCCCTAGTAAAGTGCACTAGGGTGCCAGGGCCTATAAATCAAATGCTACTAGTGGGCCTGCAGCACTGATTTTGCCACCCACATAAGTAGCTCTGTAATCATGTCTCAGACCTGCCACTGCAGTGTCTGTGTGTGCAGTTTCAACTGTAAATTCGACTTGGCAAGTGTACCCACTTGCCAGGACTAAACCTTCCCTTTTCTTACATGTAAGACACCCCTATGGTAGGCCCTAGGTAGCCCCAGGGGCAGGGTGCAGTGTATGGTTAAGGTAGGGCATTTAGTAATGTGTTTTATATGTCCTAACAGTGAAATATTGTTAAATTTGTTTTTCACTGTTGCAAGGCCTGTCCCTTACATAGGTTAACATGGGGGCTACCTTTAAATATGATTAAAGTGTAGATTCCTTTTCGGAGCGGATAGACATGCAGATTTTGGGGTCTCAGAGCTCACAATTTAAAAATACATCTTTTAGTAAAGTTGATTTTGAGATTGTGTGTTTGAAAATGCCACCTTTATGAAGTGAGCATTTTCTTTCTTATACCATTTCTGTGACTCTGTCTGTTTGTGGATTCCCTGTCTGGGTCAGTTTGACAGTTGGGCTAGTTGCACCTCTCAATAGACAGTGACACAAAGGGAGCTGGGGTGTAGTCTGAATTTCCTGATGAGCCATCTGTGCTAGGAGGGAGGTGAGGAGTGGTCACTCACACCTGAAAGGGCTGTGCCGGCCCCCACAAAACCCCCTGGTGAGTGTCTGGGGCCTGGCCTGGGCAAGGCAGAATTTCACATTCAAGCAAGACTTTGCTTTGAAGTTGGCCTACTTCAGAGGGGAAATTGGGTATAAGAAGGGCACCCAAAACCACAGACTTTAGAACACTTCTGGAAACCAAGAGGAACCTCTGCCTGGAAAAGAGCTGAAGAGCAGAGGAAGAAGAGCTATCCTGCTGTGACTGCTTCTGCCAGAGTAAGAGGGCAAAGACTGGAATGTGTGTGCCTTCCATCTTGCAAAGATCTCCAAGGGCTTTATTTAGAGCTTGCCTCCTGTTGGTTGTTTGAAGTCTCAGGAACAGCAAAGACTTCTCTCTGCCAGCCCCTGGAGTCTCTGGAGAGACTCCTACTCTGCCAAGTGGTGCCCATCCAGTTCCTGGGACCCTGAAAGGAGAATCTGGCAGCCTAAGAGGAAGAAATCCATGCACAGAACGCCGTGCAGAGAAAAGATTGACGCAACTCCGGTCTGCGGCTGGGAAATCAACGCGCAGCTGGCTTTGTGGCTAAAAATCGACACTCGCCTGTAACACGACCGAAGAATTGATGAAAGGAGCTGGAGAAACGGCGCGCAGCATCGCTGACGGAGGCTGGTGAGATCGCAACCCACGCTGCGTGGTTTTCAGATCATCGTGCTGCTGGATATCTGATGCAAACACCGCTGGGTGTGTAAAAAGAACACAAAGCCTGCCCGGACCCGGGAGTGCTGACAGGATCGACGCATCGCTCTATGGTGGAGAGAAGTAACAAAGCGCCCAACCCGATGAAAGGAGAAACAACGCAAGGGCTCGCTCTAGAGTGAAATTGATGCATCGCAAGCCCTTTTTGACGCACACTCGCCCGTACGGGTTTATTTTTGAAGCACATAAGGTACATTTTCACGATAACAGTGTTAGTGTGTGTTTAAAATACATGAAGACTCTTTTTGCTTTGTAATTGATAACTTGACTTGTGCATTGTAGATCTTTGTCGTTTTTATCTTGTTTTGTTTCGATAAATATTTTCTATTTTTCTAATCCTGTGTTGTGTCATTTTGTAGTATTTTCATTGAATTACTGTGTGTATTGGTATAAATACTTTACACCTAGCACTCTGAAGCTAAGCCTACGCCTACTGCTCGTGCCAAGTTACCAAAGGGCTAAGCAGGCGTTAGCTGAGGGTGGTTCTCTTTTACCATGACTAGAGTGAGGGTCTTTTCTTGGACAGGGGGTAACCTGCCTGCCAACCAAAGTCCCCATTTCTAACAATACCACTGAAAGATACTCGCACCAAGCAACAAAGGTTCAAAAACCTTCATGTGTACCCACTTCACCTAAAACCATCTGGAGGCAAATCAGTTGACCAGACTGCTTTAAATCAAGATAATGGAACTCTAATCCAGGCCTCACTTCTTACGCGCAGTTGTGAGATCCTGTAGTCTGCTTCACCTCTCTGTGGCCCATTCCCTTATGTGTACAAATCACAAACAGCTAGAAACATTCTGATAACATAAGGAAAGCATTCTGCAGTCACGGCAGTCTTGCCCAAACACAGCCGATATGGTTTGATGAATACATAACAACCATATTTGATTTGCTGTGTCCCTAAGTGCCTTTTATCCCATTGAATATGTGCAGGTTTTAAGGGAGCTTCCAGGCACAGACTATATCTATCTGGCCATCTAATTAGAGTTGGGGAAGTTTGGATTTTGCCCGCGCATCTGTCCAGGACACACTCAGCCCCTGTTGCTCTTTTAGTCTAATCTAGTTGCAGAGACACTCAGCTCCCGGGGCGTTTATTGCTTACCCCAGCATCTGGCATCTGTGGGATTTATGCTGCTGGGTAGTCTTGAAAGAAGAATCTTCCTGATAGAAGCACTGTCACAGGGCTCCCGTTGGCTCTGAAAGCCAGTGCCTGAGTATGGCCAACTTTACTAGATTTCAGAGCCACCAGTAACACTCCAGCCACAAGCCTCTTCCTTCACCCAGACACCTAGACACTGCACTTTGCTGCAGTCACTGCTTCGGGCTGCAATTTGTTACCTGGCGACACCGGGACTGCAATAATCTCCAAATGTGTAATGCAGTGGGCTGCAGGCAGACAATTTGTTGTGTTGATGACTACAGCAGATGATATATAAGCTGTAGCCCTATCTTTATATGGTCACAAACACTGATAATGTTACACAGAAATAAGCACATTGTGCAAGAGTGTGCTAAGAAATGTACATGCCAAGGAAGCAACATGGACAAGGAAGGCACAAAGAACACAAGCAACCCTACACATGAGCTGCACAAGTAACAAAACACAAGAGAGGTAAAGGGTGGGTTTGTAGAAGGTAAACAATTGCTATAATGTAGCCAGCTAAGACATGTCATAGTGGTTTTTTGTCATGTCGACAGCGGGAGTAAGGCAACAAGGAAAATGAGTGTGAGATCAGAAGCAAACACGGCATGCAAGCGAGAGAGCAGACAACAGGGGAGTGAAGGTTTTTCAATGGACTATTTCAAGTCACCATGTTGGAATGTACCAGATTGCTACACAGGAGAGTTGCAGCTAGGGTGGAGTAATGATGTTTCCCCACAGGATTGGGCAGAGGTGCCTACATTCTAGACCTTTCCACCTCCACTTAAAGACCCCTGCACGAAGAAGAGATTGTTGAGAACCTTCTGCACCTGGAAGCAAAAACGCCAAAAGAATGCTCAGCCGAAAAGAGAAGCCACCTGTCTCCACTGCAAGGACTGACTTAAGAAATATGCTGGCATCCAGGGTCAAGGAATGTTTCTGCAGGTCCAGTGGTGCAGGCCTCCTTACAACCTCTGAGGGATGGGAGAGATATGGACCTGCTTTTAGAGGGGACCCTGGATGGTTGCCCTGGAATGTTTGTGGACTGGTCCTGTAGAATGTGCCACAGGCTGCTCAACTGGAAGAAAGTTCTCCTCATAAGGCCCTGGGATAACCCAAGAAGGCCCATAGGCCCTCATTATGACATTGGCGATAAGTGCTGCTTACCGCCATACTGACTGCTGCCAACATACCGCGGCAGTATACCGCTATTTGTATTTTGACCCACACATAGAAATCCGCCACTATACAGACACACACAAAAGTCTGCCACACCAAAGGTCAGTGATAAACTTGCGGTACCAAAACCCACACCGTTACACCAACAGAAATATGCCCACAGCATTATGACCCACAAATCACTGTGGTGGATATTCAACTGTGGTAAACCATTGGCGGTACATACCGCCACGCTCAAAATACACACACACTAACAAAACAATACTACATTGGACAATTCAAACTACATACACCTGACACACATATACACACCACACCCACAAACCACTATAAAACACCCACCCACATTACCCACAACCCTTTACCACTACAAACAAATTACAACAGAGAGAGAGAGAGACACGTCAGGAGCACCCACAGAACCAGAGCCACAGAGCACCATCACCCATACACCATTCACGTACCTCATAGTACACACCCCAACACATCACCCCACACACCCACACACACACACCACTCAACTACACCGATGGTACCACAAAGACACCCCAGGTTCTCAGAGGAGGAGCTAAGGGTCATGTTGGAGGAAATCATCCAGGTAGAGCCACAGCTATTTGGAGAACGGTTGCAGCAGACATCCATTGCTACGAAGATGGAGATATGGCAGAGAGTCGTGGACAGGCTCAACGCCGTGGGACAGCACCCCAGAACAAGGGATGACATCAGGAAGAGGTGGAACGACCTACAGAGAAAGGTGCATTCCGTGGTTGCAAGACACCAGATAGCTGTACAGAGGACTGGTGGTGGACCCCCACCTCTTCCCCCACAACTAACAACATGGGAGGAGCAGGTCTTGGCAATCATGCATCCTGAGGGCCTGGCAGGAGTAGCAGGAGGACTGGACTCTGGTAAGTCAAATCTTTACTACTTTCACCCCCCCCACCTGCATGCCATCACATACCCTCACTCCTACCATCACCCCCATCACCCCACCACCTCACATATACCCCACCATCACAACCCACCCATCCCAGTAACCAGCACTGCATGCACCACCAATGCATGGACACCACTCACAGCCCTGCATGAACACCCATCACCACCGCATGCACACTAGTGACAATCACTTAGCCAACCAAATCACAACTCTCACAAGCCAAAGCTTCCTTGGTAATAACAACCATAGGGGGAAACATACCCATGCACAAGATGTCATACGTAGCAACAATAACACTGCTTTCACATACCCACAGAACCCCCACAGGAGGTGCCAGCAACATCCAGTCCCCCCCGAAGAGGCCCAGAGTGATGACAGCAGCTCTGCACGCCTGGATCTGGATGACCAACCTGGTCAATCAGGGTTCTCTGGACAGTCTGTGACCCAGGCAGAGTCCCATACTACCACAGAGCCTCCCCTCTCAGGAAACACCACCACAGCACCATCCCAGCGGGCCCGTCCCTGAGTCCCCAGGACACGTCAATCAGCAATGTGTCCACCACTACAGGGACCCCAGACAACCCCACAAACCCAGGCCGATCAGGGACCTGGGGTCAGTGGCAGTGGGCACACAGTTCAGGGGACAGAGGCACAGGACAACAGGGAAGCTGGGAGCACTGCTATGCAACAGGGTGAGGACAGGCCCAGGAAACCGACTCTCCAGGAAGCACTCACCAACATCCTGGGAGCATACCAACATTCACAGGAGACCATGGGACAGAGACTAGTCGAGTTGCAGGAGACCCAGCGGCTGCAGGAGGGACACTACCTGGGGATCAGGGAAGACCTGAGGGACATCCACACCACCCTGGTCACCACTGCAGGGGTGCTGGCAGACATGACCAACATCATGAGGGAGGCAGAGGCACACCAACGGGCCCCTGACACTAGCCACACCGATGAACAGCCCCCCACTTCTGCTGACGCTAGTGGACAGGAGGCCCCTCCACAGGAACAACAGGCCACCAGCACCCCTCACCCTGCAGAAGGAGAACCACCCCACGAAAGGTCCCTGCGATCCAGGCAGAAGCCAGAGAACATTGCCAAGACCCCCACCAGGAAATAAGAATCTCCTGATTGTCACCCTTCTGTCCCACTATGTCACCCTGTCCACCTTGAACTGCCATTGCTCCACTTCCTATGCCCCCTTGGACAATGCACCTGTGATCCCAATAGACTGGACTCTATCCTGGACTTTCCTCCATCAGCAACCCAGCCCATTGCAATACCACTTCCACTTATTAGTACATAAATAAACACCTTGGAACAAATACAAGTATGGAGTCTGTCAATTGATTGAAATATGTATTTGTTTAACATGCTGTAAACATTGCAATTCAACTGTACTGTTATGTATACATAGGTATGACCTGTAGTGGGCAGCAGTAAACACACCAGGAGGCAGAGTGGGGTACAGATATCTGAAAATAGAGATGCTAAAGGGTACAGTAAGTGGCCATAGAATTTGGAAAATCAGGCTGTCATGTACAATGTCCAACACAAAACTGCAATGGAAGGTGAAGTTACAGTGTCTTACCTGTGTGTCACTGGAAGTTCTGTTAAATTATAGTTGTTCTGTTGTCCTCATCCTCCTCCTCTGCCTCTTCTTCGTCACTGTCCAAAGGCTCCACCGCTGTTACATGACCATCTCCAGCCTCATCCTCCTGCAGAAAAGGCACTTGGCGTCTCAAGGCCAGGTTGTGCAACATGCAACATGCAACAATGGCACACCTTCTTGGGTGAGTGGCACAGGGATCCACCTGTCAGATGGAGGCACCGAAATCTGGCCTTCAGGAGGCCAAAGCGGTCCAAGGCTGCAGGGGAAGGGCTGGAGCCTCCCCCACCACTGACAGCACAGCCACCTTCACCACCACCCGCACCGCCACGCCCACCGCTACATGCACCGCCAGCAGCACCACTGCCAGCAGCAGCAGCCCCTGTGGGCAGCCGTCTGAGGCTGCAGGTAAATGGCTGGAGCCTCCCCCTACCACTGGCAGCACCGCCGCTAGCCCTGCAACTGCCACCACTGGGCAGCCATCACTGTCGGCGGGCAGTGTGTAGTCGTGCCTACATGGACTGTAGTGCATCCTGGCCCCTGCAACAACTGTAGGTGTGACACTCAGATGAGAGACTGTGGCCTTGCACCATCCATGATGGAGCCCCCTCCAGAACCAGTGGAAGAAGGCATCCACTCACCCCCTCCTTGCCAGGATGAAGCACACAGGGCACAAAGCCCCCTCCAGAACAAGTGGAAGAATGCATCCACTCACCCCCTCCTTGCCAGGAGGAAGCACATTGGGCACAAAGCCCCTCCCAGAACCAGTGGAGAAGCCATCCACTTGATAGTCTGTGGCTTTGCACTCCCCAGGACCAAGCAGTGGGCAAACCACCCACTAGAGAAACTGTGGCTTTGCACTCCCCAGGGCCAAGCAATGGGCAAACCACCCACTAGAGAGACTGTGGCTTTGCACTCCCCAGGACAACGCAGAGGGAATGTAGCCACCTCCAGGAGCAGTGGCGTTTTACTATCTTCCGGCTGAGGTGCCCCCATTCTTCTTCCCCTTCCCCCTGAGGTGCCTATGTATCTTCGACTTGATGCCCCAGCAGTGTTCTCTACGTATTGAGGCAGGAGGCAAGTGTGGCCTTTGCCTGTGTGTTATGCCCCTGTGGGCCACGGAAATTTTGGACTGGGTATTGTTCCTCCATTTGTGAATATTGTAGATACTGTTTTGTGCTTTAAGGACGTATTTCTTGAAATGTATATTATTACACTGGCTTTATTCAGTTCCTTTTGTCCTTGCATTATTCCTGAGGGGTACGGGGTGGATATGTAATGTTGTTGCATCTGTTTGTGTGTAATTAGTTGAGGGTGGGTGTGTTGCATGTTGCGTGTGTGTGTCACTCTCTTTTTACTCCCCCCTCCCTTGTGTGCTAGGTGCGGTACTTACTGTGGTCGTCTTCGCCGGCGTTTGTGTTCCTGGTGTAGGAGGAGGTATACCAGCATGGGGAAGTTCTGCAATTCGGGCTCCATGGCGTCGTGGTTCTTCCTTGAGTGTCGAGAGGTGAGTCATTTCCCTTTCAGTGTACTGTTGCCGCTGTGCTTTTGATGGAGTTGGTACCTCCCCGGAAAAGGTTGCAGATTGGTGTCTCGTAATTCAGTAGGCGGTACACTGTCTTCCACCTGGCTGTTGACGGTTACTGCTGCGGTGCTTGTTGCTACCGCCGTGGCGGTCTGTGTGTTAAAGTGGCTGTTTGAGTTGGCAGTTTTCACTGTGGTCAAAATTCCATTTGTTTTACCGCTGGCCTGTTGGTGGTATTTCCACCGCTTTATCACCGACCGCCAGAGTTGTAATGAGGGCCACAATATCTTTTGTGGTGCCCCAGGAGGGCCCAGGGGCCTACCAACATTTTTACTTGTACATGGAGAGCTTCCAGAAGGGAAGCAGCCCCCCATAGGAGTATCTTCATATGTCACTCCAAGTCACTCAGTGGGTTATATATTGGCCTGGGTGAAATTTGATATGCTGGGATAATTCTCATATTTTCAGAAGTTTTGTATTATGCTTGTTACGTCAATTCCCCAAATCACACCCTTACGTCACTTTGCATAGTTAAACACCATTTGTGGTAAACATTTGCTGCAAACAAATGAGAACAATAGAATGCAAGTGGCTGTTTTCTGTGTGCTATTGGGTTTTTGCACTATTTTTTAGTATTAAAAGCATTGATCAAAAAGTGCTCTGAGGATACATTTTGTGCTAAAATATAGTGCTAAATGACAGACTTAGATTGTGCATTATTATGTAATTTCATGTAGTTTTCCAAAAATTTAATGTAATTACATTTTAATAAATAAAGCAAATTTTGAACACACCTATTTATATTGATACTCTGGGAGAAGCTTGATTTGTCTTCCAATCATTCTTGGAGCTTCAGCTGAAGGCTCTGGAGTGCGGGTACACCTGTTGGTTGATCCTATAGCTGCGTTAGCAGCATCTTAAAAGCAGAAGAAAGATCATTTTTCACATTAAACTGAATTGGTAATGCTTTACTGATAAAAACACAATTGGCATGGGAAGGTTCCATGCTTTAATCAAGGTTGTGAAAAGACTTTATTGACAAGCACAAAGTAAATTTTTACATGTTTTAATGAATGTCTTTAAAATATTTTAAAATGCTTTATTGACAACCACAAGGTTAACAGTTAATTAACGTAATTGCAAGATGGTACCATCCATAGCAATTTTAAAAGGGTTGCATTACCTTTGTACAGCATATTTCTGCTTTTAACCAATTTGGTGACATGCTGACAAAGTCTTCTTGCCTTTGGATAACTGCACCCTATTGTATTGTGTCAAATGAAGTTGGGGTGGGGAGGTGGCTCATGTCTGGTGTGAACTGTTAGGAGAGTATCAACACAAATATTTCCAGCTGCCTACTTGAACATATTTGTAAAGTGATGTATACTATTGAGTAGTTTTTGCATAATAAAGTTATTTTCCCATTTTATAAGCAAGAGCACTGACTGGGACTAATTTGTTGGGTTTTGTTGGTTCTGTGTTTGTGGATGCCTTGGACTGCTCTGCTTCGCTACTCTGAGACAGTCAAGTGCTACAATGGGGTACTTGGTTCCCAGCAAACACAAAGTAGTATTGTAGACTCCCCCTGATTATGGGGACCTGAGTCTGATCCCAAACTGCGTGACAGCTGTTGGCCTAACCCTTCTGGCTTGCAAGCAGCACCTCACCAATACCAAAGATAAAAGTGATTTGTGTCAGCTGACTGCATGAAACCCGGACTCCTCAGGGAAGTCGCGGTGGAACAGATCGTATCCCTTTCTCTCACTTATACAAGACTCATACACACAAAGACAAACAGTAGGACCAGGGTTTAATATATTTTTTATTGAAGCAACATTCGCGTGAATTGCGATTATGAGGATAATGAAACACAGCGTTATCACAACAGTGACCAGGAAAGTGAAAAATAAGAAGAGTCCTACCATATTGTCACAATAGTAACCCTAATATCCCCACCTACACTACTAAGTTTCTGCATGAGAGCAAGTAGCAGTGGTAGCCCTAATCTGCCCTTCTGATCTCAGGAAGGAAGCCTAAGCCCCACACCTGCATTCAAAGGTGAAGAAGAGGTCTATTAGTCTGCTGGCAGTCCTCCCACATAGACAAAGAGGAACCAAAAGGTTTCTGTAGAAACTGCAACAGCGTGCAGAATGAGATGGCAAGCTGGCTGGAACATCTACTCTACCCTGGTGTGGGAGATGTGATGTTTTATAATAACTTATCTGTTATTCTAAGAACTGCACTGATGTGACAACACCTATTTTTCTGTGTAGGGTAGACAATGTTTTCTTTGGACGGCAATACCCGGTAAATGTGATGTACAATCTTGGGTTGAGCACAGGATGAAAGTATCATACAAAGAAATGAATAACAAATTTTGTGTGGAAAGGCAACTGAAAAAGAATTTAAAACATCTCCACTAAAATGAAGCTTTGCTAAAATAATAAAAGGAATGCTGACACAAAGATCCTACTCGTAAATGCCCTTTGTGAATCCACAAAGTTGTAAACTCAGACATCTGGTCCAAGTTTAGACCAAACATCTATGTTTACCTTTGTGAACCAGGCCTGTAATGTCAAAGGCATATTATGGCCCTATATTGCCATTTCTCTGCTCTGGTGACGTGTACAAACCACTAAGCATTCAGCCTCATGGTTTATGTCATCATCAGAACCCCTCAAATGTAATACTGGACCATATCAAACAGTTCCAGTTTAATATTCTGTATATGTACATAAATATATAAAGAGAATATGCACAGATTGCTATATATGCTATTCATTACCAGTGCTAAGTGTGAGAAAGGGCGATAGTTCACTCTAGATGAAGCCTCAAATAAGTCATAATGCCCGTCCCTCCTTCAAAATGGTAATAAATAGCATTTTACACTCTCAAATCTGCATATGTGGTTTATACCATAGCATGTTCATGTGCATTTGCTTTAACAAAAGGGATTTTCCTAAAACTAGGATGCCAGTTTTTAAAAAAAAATTCTGCAGCAAGGTAAAATCATGAAACAAATGTAATTGTCACAACAGTCTGCGTTGAAAGAAACGTGTTTTATCATGTCTATTTTGCTGTACTCTAGTAATAAGCATGAATTTGACTCTCTCACTAAGTGTGTGAGCGTGTGCTTCTTAGTACAGTTACTGTAAACGCTGTTTTAGTGGGCTACATTTATTTTCACTGCCATGCTATAAATATATTTAGTCAGTTACTTTTCATTTATTCATCTGATGCACAACCAGTTATGACTTCCTAAACGCTTCTCGGTATTCAATTATAAATCTGTGGCATGCTGTCCTGTTTTGCTGTAATTTTATTAGGGGGCAGAGGATTGTGAAAACATTGTTACACTCATGAACAACATGAGAACATTTGTAATTGCCTATAGCTATTGTTCTTGGCCCCAACGTTGAAGCAATGCCCTCTGGGCCCGTGAGGTATCTTATTTTAATTACGCTTCATTGAGAATGTTTAACAACTATTTGCTGTTTTAGCGTGTAATATGCAGAAGGGATCCAAGGCCTTTATGTGTATCATAGTCTACTACATGACAGCCATTCTGGGGCATTTGACTTAGTTCTCACATTTTCTTTTATGGTTTAGAAGGAGACCCTAAATGCTACATTTGGCTGTGACAGACAGGAATCACAATTTTGGGCATGGCTTGATGCCAATGCGAGATGTTCAACATCTTGTGAGCTCCATGGTGGTCGTGTGGAGTGGATGAGCTGAGGTGCATGTCAGGAGAAAGTGCTGCCGTAAGTTGTGCAGGAAATGTCAGGGGACTCCTAGTGACCTTCCAGGTGTGTTGCAGGGAGCATTGTCTGCACATTTTAAGCACTTTTCTTTCAAGGATTTTGACAATTTTCTTTCCTGATTCTCTTCAGAAATGCTTGCTTCTGCACAGTCAATGCTGCAGCTCTCTTAAAAACAAATATAAATGCTCAGGGCATGCTTTAAATGATATTCGTACTATCTAATATTTTTCTGCACTATGGTTTGCTTTTTGAACAAGAAGTATACAATGGAATGACTGCCAGTTCATAATTACTGCTTTTTAACATTTTACTTTATAAACCCAGTGTAAAACAAATGGGCAGGTCCAGGACTCTCCATATATCCAGTAATAAAATACAGAGTGACAAAGTTTGATGCTGATTTTTTCTGTCTAATTCATTCTCTGTTCTTTCAGACATGGAAAATGTACGCAGCCTGACTTCCAGAGAGGAATCGACGCAGCACCTGCCTTGTGGTAGAAAATTTGATGCAACTCCCAGTGGATCGACACAGCTCCTGTGACTTCGCCCTGCCAGGGCAGGAAATCCACGTATCATCCCCGGGGCGTCTGAAAACCCCGCAACCCAAAGAGGATCCACGACCGAGCGCTGGAAATTGATGCACAGCCGTCCCTGCGTAAAAACTAAACGACGCATCGCTGTGTGCGGCCCAAGAAATCTACGCACACCCCTTTGCTTCCACGCATCTCCTCCTCTGCGGTTCTTTGAGGAGATATTTCATGTGACCAGGTACTTTGTGCTTGAAAGACACTTTTAAAAGTCTAAAAACACTTTATATCACTTTTTCTGTGATATCTCAACATATACTTATTGCATTTTAATCATTTTGACCTGAATCTTGTCAGATAAATATTATATATTTTACTAAACACTGTGTGGGGTATTTTCGTGATGCTATATGGTGTTACTGTATGATTTATTGCACAAATACTTTACACATTCCCTTCTAAGTTAAGACTGACTGTTCAGTGCCAAGCTGCCGGAGGGTGGGCACTGGATAATTTGGATTGTGTGTGACTTACCCTGACTAGAATGAGGGTCCTTGCTTGGACAGGGGGTAACCTGACTGCCAACGAAAGACCCCATTTCTAACAGTAGGGAATCAGAATTACCTATTAAATGTGTTGGATGGGTCGTTGATCAGAAACCATTGGTGAAGCCTTTTTAGTTTGCAGACTACCAGAAAATGGAGCTGTCTTGTTTGCTAAAGACATCTTAGGGCATTCTGAAAGTTGACATATGAGTGCATTCTTCCTGTTGCTTGCCATTGGCTAGGTGGTTTGTAACTCACATTTTTTTGCTTTACACTTGCTGGCTATATTTGTTTTAGGATGTCCAGCTTGAGTTTGGTCCTTCCCTTACCAAAACATTATTTACAATATCCTTCAGAGTCTTTCTTTTCAGTAAATAGGCCTATAAATCTTATTGCATCTCATTTACTGTGCATTCAAAGACCGACGTCAAACCTCAGGTGCTGTCTTCAGGTGGTGCTTATTTACTTTTCTTTCTCTGACTTCCAAATGAGAGGATTTATGTGACTATCTTGCTGGACACTTTGGGTAGGAAAGAGCTCTTTCTAACACACAACATCTCAGTCTTATCTTGTCACATTTGCTGTGCATTCGAAGCCCGAGATCAAATGCCAGACACTGTCTTCTGAGGGCACTTATTTACTTTTCTTTCTCTGTCTTGAAAGTGAGAGGATTTATGTGATGTTAGACCTGACAGCCTTAGGGTGGTCACCCCTAACATTTTGCCTGCCTCCCTCCACTTTTTGGACAATGTTTTTGTGCTGGTTTTTAGACTCTGCGCACTTTACCACTGGTATCCAGTGCTAAAGTGCGTATGCTCTCTCCCTTTAAACATGGTAGCCTTGGATCCCACCAAGTTGGACTATTTGATTTACTCATAAGTCCCTAGTAGAGTGCACTATCAGTGCCCAGGGCCTGTAAACTAAATGCTACTAGTGGGCCTGCAGCACTGGTTGTGCCACCCACTTTAGTAGCCCCTTTACCTTGTCTCAGGCCTGCCATTGCAAGGCCTGTGTGTGCAGTTTCACTGTCAACTCGACTTGGCATTTAAAAGTACTTGCCAAGCCTAAAACTCCCCTTTTTCTACATATAAGTCACCTCTAATGTGTGCCCTAGGTAACCCCTAGAGCAGGGTGCTGTGTGGGTAAAAGGCATGACATGTACCTGTGTAGTTTACATGTCTTGGTAGTGTAAAACTCCTAAATTCGTTTTTACACTACTGTGAGGCCTGCTCCCCTCATAGGCTAACATTGGGGCTGCCCTCATACATTGTTGAAGTGGTAGCTGCTGATCTGAAAGGAGTAGGAAGGTCATAGTTAGCATGACCGGAATGGTAATACAAAATCCTGCTGACTGGTGAAGTTGCATTTATTATTACTATTTTAGAAATGCCACTTTTAGAAAGTGAGCATTTCTCTGCACTTAAATCTTTCTGTGCTTTACAATCCACGTCTGGCTGGGTTTAGATGACAGCTCCTTGTGCATTCACTCAGACACACCCCAAACACAGGGTACTTAGCCTCACTTGCATACATCTGCATTTTGAATGGGTCTTCCTGGGCTGGGAGGGTGGAGGGCCTGCTCTCACACAAAGGAGAGCCACACCCACCACTGGGACCCTGGCAGACAGGATTGAACTGAAAGGGGACCTGGTGCACTTCTAAGCCACTCTTTGAAGTCTCCCCCACTTCAAAGGCACATTTGGGTATAAAACAGGGCCTCTGCCCTACCACCTCAGACACTTCCTGGAGAAGAAACCTGAACCAGAACCTGCACCCTGACAAGAACTGCCTGGCTGCCCAAAGGACTCACCTGACTGCTTTCTACAGAAGACTGCTACCTTGCTGTTGTCCTGCTGTCTTGCTGCTCTCTTGCTTTGCTGCAGAAGTGCTCTCCAAGGGCTTGGATAGAGCTTGCCTCCTGTTCCCTGAAGTCTCAGGACCAAAAAGACTTCTCTCTTGCAACTGGACTCCTTTCGCGGCGAAAAACTTGACGCACAGCTTGTGCCGCGGTGAAAATTCACCGCTCGCCGAACCGGAACGACGCTGCTCGACTTCGCGAGGATAAGATCGACGCAGCGCCTGCGGTGTGGCCGGAACTTCGACGCACGGCCCACCTGGGACAACGCCGCCCAACTTCCAGAGGGGAAATCGCCGCAGCGCCTGCCGTGAGGGAGAAATTTTCCCGCATTGCCCACCGGAACGATGCAGAGCTGGTCAACAAGCCCAGAATTCCACGCACAAACCCTGGGGCGTCTGAAAACCATGCGACCCGAAGAGGAGACCCGTCCGCATGCCGGAAATCGACGCAACGTCTTCCCCGCATGGAAAATAACAACACAAGTCCGTGTGTGAAGGGGCGAAACCGACGCACACACCATTTTCCAAGTATCTCCTCCTCTGTGGATGTTTCACTCCAACCAGGTACTTTGTGCCTGAAAGAGACTTTGTTTGCTTTTTAAAGACTTAAAGAAACTTTATATCACTTTCCAGTGATATCTTTACATTTTCTTATTGCATCTTTTATCGTTTTGACCTGCAAATATCCAGATAAATATTATATATGTTTCTAAACACTGTATGGTGTATTTTTGTGGTGCTATATTGTGTTATTGTATGATTTATTGCACAAATACTTTACACATTGCCTTCTAAGTTAAGCCTGACTGCTCAGTGACAAGCTACCAGAGGGTGGGCACAGGATAAATTGGATTGCGTGTGACATACCCTGACTAGAGTGAGTGTCCTTGCTTGCACAGGGGGTAACCTGACTGCCAACCAAAGACCCCATTTCTAACATGTGACAATCATGCTGGATACTGGGGGTAGGAAAGAGGTTTTTTTCTATCACATGACAACATTTAAATTAATTGTGTAAGCTTTTCAGAATATATCAATTAGGAAAGCACAAATTAAGTACTTTTTTGTTATTTCTGAAGTTGTGTTGGAAACAAATATATTAATATGATCAAAACAAATCAATTAAACTAGGTGATGTCATTTCCACACATTTTTCTGCCTGTATACTGTATAGTTGTATCAGTAAAACTGTATGCATGTGCAAATGTCATGGTCATTTCAATTGGATATGTGTTGTCTGCAATGGCAGTGTGCTATCACACCATGAATACTCCACTCTAATATACTCCACTCTACTCTGCATGACTTCATACCACTTCACTCTATGCCACTCTACTTTACACCACTCAGGTATAAATCCTGCGACTGTAGATTTGATTATGGGTAAAGTACCTGCCAAATGAGAGGACACTCTGTTTTGGCTAGCACAGAAAATTAATACGCTGGAGGCAGTATTTCTCCATACGGGACCTCAGGATCAACATAGAATATTAACAATGTGCTTGCCTTATGGGGTGGTCCCTACAGTAGAAAACTGTAATACTTGGGGCACGGTATTTGCCGTGCTCTATACAACCGCACATGGTACACTGACACTTGCCAACTTACCAGAAGTGTTGAAACAAATTCAAGATGAATATGGGGCTGCCCCAGCCCTAGATTTGGGGATGCAATTGATGGGCAATCATTTTAAGTAACCTTAAAGGGGACGCGGTCGCACTAGCAGTGCGCATGTGGCTCCATGACGTTCCACAGCAGGATCAGGAAAGAGAGCTGCCTAAAATAATAGCAGAGACCAATTCAAGTATTGGTCGAGATAGCTTAGGGGCCAGACCACAAAAACCACAATTTCAGGGTAAATCAAACAAAAAATACCCCAAGCAGGCACCTGAGGGTAATAAAAAACGCTGGGATAAAAAGCAACAAACTCCTAAGAAAGAGAGGGGAGAATCTCCGCATATGGATACCCCACAGAATAGGTATAATCTCAGAAATAGAGATAATATAAAAGCGCTTGATAGATATCAATATACTGATACACACCAATCTCGTTACTTTCAGGACTCATCGGAAAAAAGAAATGAGAGAGGTGGGAGATCAGAGCGCAGAACAGAGTATGTGAAACCGAGACAGGAATCACAACGCTCTTCGGAGGTTTCTGTTAATAAGGAAGAGAAACCCGCTCAACTAAAACAACAATTTAAAAAGAAAAAAGTGGCAGCAGTCACAATCCGACATGCCACACAGGAAGAGGGTCCTCTTGAAGAACAAGAATAGGGTTCTAGCCTTGCTAGACAGCATGGCAGCGGTCACAATAGTTTGCCGCAATCTTCTAGAGCATCTGGAGGTGAAACCAACTGATGACTTTATACAAGTAGAACCTTCGGACATGCGTGTCTCCACGCCTGGTAAGGTGTACAAAGTAACGTTACAGTTAGAAGGAGACATTGAACGCAGAATAGATGCAATCTTTTGGGATCACATAGTAAAAGTATATGATGTCTTGTTGTCCGAACAAGATTGGCTACCTGACTTTGTCTGTACCTGCCCATATGGAGAAGAAGTCATTAAGCCTTCCTTCTCGCCCCTAGTTCCAGAGGAACTCACTGAATCATATTCCATTGAATGGGCTTTGACACAAGCACCTGCATTATACAGAAATCACGTGGGATGGGATAAAGAATCCCCCTACCATGTTATTCCAATTAAAAGTGAACCTCAGCCACAACCGCAGTATCCTATAAAACATGAAGCAAAAGCACCAGTGAGAGAAATACTCACACAATTAGAGTACCAGGGCGTGATTGAACCCTGTGTCTCGCCAATGAATAATCTATTATTCCCCATAGCTAAACCAGACCATTCATAAAGAATAGTCTTAGACTACAGACATTTAAACAGTCATACACGCACCTGTGCTATTCAAAACTCGCATAGCACAGCACTAATGAACAATATAGTGCGAAAAAAATACAAAACAACACTAGACATTTCCAATGGGTTTTTCTGCGAGAGTATAGCGCCTGAGAGTAGAGACTTAACAAGTTTCGATGCACTAGGCTCCCAGAAAAAATGTTGTTGCTTACCTCAGGGGTATAAGAACAGCCCAGGACTGTGTGCGGCTCGTGTCACTGCTATTTTGCATGACATTGACCCTGAAGCATTGTCCTACGTAGATGATATCTTTCTCACGGGTGATGAATTACTACAACATTTAAGATGGGTAGTCCGCATTGTTGTAGGGTTTGCTGAATTTTTATACAAATTTAACTTCAGAAAAACAAAAATAGCTTTCCTCAGCGTCCTGTTCTTAGGATGTGAGCTGTCAGGTGAAGGGAAGAGCCTAGCGCCACAGTTTTTAGAGAAATGCGCACAGTTACACCCACCAAATACGATTAAAAAACACCAATCACTATTGGGTTTCCTAAATTGTGGCAGAATTTACATTCCAGATTATGCTACATGCAAAAAACCTTTATATGACTTAATACGTCCCGATCTTTCAAGTAAATACTGGACAATTGAACATACACGTATACTTCGAGAGTTGCAGACAGGTATGCTTGCAGCACAACACCTACATACGAGGGACAACAAAACACATTTGGTCATCAGAGTAATAGCTGAGGCCATCGGTTTCACCTATGTGACATTTAATGAAGGTGAGACAGTCCCGGTTGCATACAAATCGCACTTGTACTCAGCGGCAGAACAACGCTTTGCTCCCACTGAGAAAATTCTCACTGCTGTGCAGATGGCTGTCATTAAAGAAAGACCTCTTGCCCAAGGGAAACGCATTATTGTCATTTCTCCAATCCCTGCCCTAGAGGCTGTCACAAAAGCTAGCGTTCCAAATGCAAAAGCATTACATACACATTGGATACAATGGGCTATGTCTCTGACAGCCACTGATGTAGATTACATTTTTGAACCAAAGTTACAAACTCACGATTTTTTACAATATGAAATAGAATATCCAGTTTCAGCAAATACTTTGCCTATTGATCAGTATCATAGAGTCATGTACACCGATGGCTCTGCACAACCTGCAATTGGAACTAAACATCAATATTCTGCTGCTTGCGCAGTCGTAAGTGGCTACATGGAGGGTGACAAATGTTGTCCTCTACATACCTGTACACAGACCCTAGGGGATTGTACAGCACAGTTGGCTGAGCTAAAAGCTCTGCTGATGGCATTGGAACACACGGATCCTACACAGCCTACGCTGATTGTTTGTGATTCATATTATTGTGTCCAATCCTTTAATGAATACCTGCATTATTAGCGTCAGAATGGGTTCAGAGATTCTAAAGGCAACACCATTAAACACAAATTACTGTGGGGGAAAGTAGCTGACCTGAAAGAGACGCTACCGAATGTCCATGTTGTACACACACTTGGACACCAGCATGTTGGAATACACGTTGCTGGAAATACACTGGCTGATAAAGCCGCAAAGTCAGCAGTGGCAATATCCACTGTAGCTGCAGTGACTCACTCGAGTTCCAAAGCAGACGCAGACATTTGGGCTGCAGTGACAGCTACGGCTGATGGTACACCATATTCTAAAGGATTTCCTTACAAATATCACTATCATATGGGAAGCATGCTGAACGCTGAAGTTAAGATACCAGGCGTAGGTGTACAAGACATCCCCAATAAAGACATAAGATGAACATTGATTAAAGCAGCGCATGAAGGGGTGGCATCTGCCCATGCTGGTATGGCGGCTACAATTTCGATCTTACAGGCCTGTTATTGGTGGCCAGGTCTCTATAAGGAGACTAAACAGTATGTTCCACTCCCAAGCGCCCGCCGCAAACACCAATCTTGATTTCAAACAAACCATTACACTGTGTGTACTTGGACCACTGTGGTCTCTTATCACCTGATAGTGCATACAATCGCCTGATAGTGCATTTAGTCACTGTTGATTCATGCTCCAGACTTGTATGGGTGTGGCCACAATGCTCGGCTGACGCTCGGACTGTTATTAAAGATTTGCAACTCTTTATCAGTACATATGCAGTTGCGGCTTTCCATTTGGACCAGGGCCCTGCTTTCGCCTCAAGGGCATTCAGGGACTCCATGGCTTCGTTGGGGGTCCAACTCCAGTACTCGTCTCCATTTCATCCCGAGGGAAATAGTGTAGTGGAGTGATTAAACTGTGATTTAAAGCAATCCTTAACAGCCAGAGTCTTAGGTACGGGTCGTAGTTCGCTTAACCACCTGTATGGAGTCCAGAGAGCACTAAATAATCTGCCTAGAAGGTCCCTGGTGGGTCATACTTCATATGAGTGCCTGTTCAGAACTCAAATGTATGTTCCAGATCTTGATGGTCCTGGCGTGGAGGCAGCAGAAACACCTTTTGACATAAATGAACGTGTCACTGTCTTCAAGGAATTGCAACAGTTCTGTGATGATAAGTCTTCCAAAAGTGCCGCCTCCACAGGAATTAAGGATGTGCTTGAAACATCTACCAGCTGGATTCCCAGAGGTGGGGATCTTGTACGTGAAAAAGTCGCAGTGAAAAAGGAATTTGCCCCTTCTTATCGAGCACTATTCCCTGTACCAGAACTGTTATTCTACCACCGTTGGCAGGTGCCAAAGAAAATCTTTTTGTCTCTATTGACAATGTCAAACTACACCATGTGGCTGATCCTGCACAGCCGACCAAGAGGAACATCCAGTAGTTCCCGAATCCTTCTCACTACTGGCGAAGAAGTTCCTCTACACGTTGTTTACACCAACATCTCTCCGAGCATGGGGAGGGTGGAAGATGATCGTGCATTAGTTCCACTAATGTCAACTAATTTAGAAACATTTGACCAAGTCGACTTCAAGCCAAACGGATGGTGCTGTCTATAGTGTGCCACCGCAGGAAACACCAACTCCACCATTGACAATGGCTCTGCCATTTGCACGAACTGCCTTTGGTTATTTTGCCGACTTCAATGATGATTTCTCAGACTCATTGGCCTCTTGGACAGCTGATTTGTCAAGTACACGTAAGCTAACAAACTGGCTTAAAGAAACGTATTTTATATTTCCATGGAACTATCTATGGCTCTCTTTGACTGTCCTAGTCTTTCTACTTTGGATTGGTTTTGTCATGACCTTTTTCTTGTGAACACATGGTCATTCCACTGGTGGAGGATGTTTTGAAACCACATTTTTCATCACATAAAGCCCGTAGAGACTTATCCTTTGTGAAAATTTCCACAGTGCCAATTCCTGATGGGATTGTCTGGGAAAAAGTAATATTCGATTTATATGGTCCCACAGAAGTTATTCAAATACCGTATGTGTTCAAATTATCAATGAATTATATAGTAATACCAGGCATTGTTTCTGATGATTGGGATGTGAAAACAGTTGATTCTATAATGACTTAATTGTAATATTATACCATCTTTGAAAACGAAGATGTTTACCAATTTAAAGAACATTATGGTGATATGTTTTGCTATAATTATTATGGGCACTATTTCATACATAGAGCTAGCAATCAAAAAACTGTTTTTAATTACACGCAATGGGAACACTGTCCGACTCTGCCGCAAGGGAGTTCCAAAACATATTCTGAAAAATGTTCGTATTTTTGTGGGCACAATCGAAAGAATGCTGAGTCATATTATTTTAAAGTACCTCCTACTAAGGACATACATATGTTATTGACCAATACCAAATGTATATATTCGGAATTTTTTGTTTCCCGGTTATCGATAGAAGGCTATGAATATTGGTTCAAATCACTTGATCTGAAAAGTGTGTGGAGAACAAAAAACTGGCAAATAAGGGAAAGGAAACATTGTTTAGAGCATGCCTTATTCCTGTACAAATGATCTTTTTACACAAAACGGTACAATAGACAAGTTGTTTAGGCTTAGCTAAAATTAGGGAACTAAACATGCCCAGTATACCTGCCCCCGCAAAGTTTTATAAATGGTGAAAATATACAAATGCAACTGAAAATGAGCTTGAACAGTGGGTCCAGAATGGTACATTTAATGCTTCACTGACACGTCATGGTGGGTGGTTATTGTGGCCAATAGATACCAATGGGTGTCACCAACGTTTTCTTAACTCCTCTGGGGGTTTCAAGACGAGTAGGCCAGACCCTCGCTATATATCACCAGAGCATGCAGGTATAATTACAACATGTAGCATGGGAAAATTATGCCAGCAGTGGCTAAAATCATCCTCACTAGACGCAGTTGGAGAACACCTCAGTCTCCTGTATAACTCCACTGACCGACAAGATTTCTTGTCAGGCCCCAGAAAACCATGCAGGAAGTGTTTCTTATATGCAGTATACAATGACATTTGGAAACTTTCCCAACAAGATGCTGCTGCCCGCTTAAGGCAAATAGATCAAGAAAATCTAAAAAAGGCATTAGCCGTTGTGGATAATGGGATTAACACCTTGTCCGACCAGATATATACCATAAACAACATTGTCTCTTCTGCTATAGACATTATACAATCAGATATGTCTTCTTTATACCATGGACAGAGTCAGATCAGGTCCATTGTGCAGTTGGGTTGGACACTTCAAACATTGAAGGCGGGTCGCGTTCCATGGCAGCACGTCAGTGCAAGGGAGATATTTTCTTCCTTTAATTTAACACTTCAACAACAACTAATGGCTAAGAATTAAGGGACTTATGTCATGCTTAACATAGAGAAATTAGTAAAGTTGCCTTTTACTGTGGCCGAAATACCATCTACTGAGGGGTTAATACATGAGGTTATTAATCTGCCTATTCCTACACTTCAATTCACCTCCTGTTTAAAATGCATTCCGGTAGCCACATATGAAAAGTTGGGAGATAGTTACATTCATCAGGTGTGGGAGCTTCCCTTCTCATACAAATTCTTCAATGGCATGAAAGAAGCCTTTCTTAGCGGTAGTGAATGCAAGACTTCAGTCAGCCATTCAATGGTTTATAAACAGCTGTCTTTGCATGGGGTTTGTAACGCCTCTGCTGCAAACTTGGCTTGTTATCTAAAGGGAGTTCCAGTCCCCTTGATTAGACTAAAGTTCCAGGTGCTTTCAAACGGCAGCTATGTCCTTCTCAATAGCGAAGGCATGCGGGCCGGAGTAGTTTATGTTGTTTCGGTCTCTAAGGTCATTACATGCTGCGGGAACGTACTGTTTCCCCCAACTAAATTTAGGGAGGTAACTAATATTTGGCCTTACATTGCTACTTCAAACGTGAATTTTGACAAGTTAAGTAGACTCAAGGCTTTATTGTTTCAAAAGCATGTGGCCCTTACATCTGTGCGCGAGACCTACACACTTCAAGTGGCAAGGTCATCAGCAGAAATACAGTCCCTGTTAAATATGAATTTATTTTCCAAGACACTTTGGTGAACTCGTGGGACAAACATTTAATGCATCCAGTACGACTGGAATGGCAAATTTTTTCAAAGCTGTTGGTTCTGGTTTCGTTCACACCTTCTCTTCCATATTCAGCTTGATACCTTCAGTTATCCACTCAATTTTCGGTAGTATTTTGGGGGATTTCCGATAACTTTGGCTTTATTAACTGGCGTCCTGCTGTTCCTGTTGTTTATATGCAATGGCTGTCCCACCACAAAGAGGAGAAATGACGGCGCTCCCATCAGCGCAGCTGTGTTGTAAACGAATGATGCAGTGCTTTGGAGCAACACTCCTGGAGCAATTGGAGTGTGACTGGTCTTTGTCATTCAGACCGGTTTTGTATTGTGTGCAGCCCATGTTCCGGTGCCTCTGGTGCTCTTTCGAACATGCACTGGAAGTCTGTCTTTCACAGCAGCGCTTGCCTGCAGTAGATGCTGATCTGTTGATGTTCTCGCTGAGGGTTCATTACCAGACATGCACGTTGAGGTTGCGTTTGCCGTGTGAAGCTAATTATGAGTTACCCTTCCTGGAGGAAGTTGTCGACAACTCATCAGTGGACACTCCACGGGGTGCTGCCTTGGTTGACACTGGAGCTATAGAACACACTTGATCCTTGATCTTTTTTGGCGAGGACTTTCCAGCTTTGACATCTGCTGAAGTGGAAGATCTCTTGTTCTCCATGACTTGTACCTAGTTTGGAACTTTTCTAAATTGACATGTCCTTTTGATTCAAATATAAAGTCACATGCTCTCGTTTTAAATTGCCATGTAGTGTGGTTGTGTGTCCTTTTAACTTGTCCAGATTGACGTAGTTTTTATATATATCTTAGGTTGATCTTTTTAGCTATGAGATTTTAGTTTTGGCTTTGAACCACTTTCAACCGACAAGGGGAGGGTGTTGTGTAGCCATTTTAGAAATAGCTCCATGCACGTTAGTTTGACACATTAGGCCGCTATGCACTTTAACCTAGATATATTTTATTTGGCTTCGCATTGTTATTTTTACAATAACCAGTTTTACAGTCTTGTTTTATTTTCATCTATCTAACTGTTTTTTGCTTAGTTCAGCACTGTGTTCTGAAGCAAGACATTCTTGATCACTCTGTGGTTCATTCAAGGCTACAGTTTGGTACATTGCTGGTGAACGTGGTAGAAGTTTAGTCTCCAACATTCGTAGAAAATACACATCCTTACATAGGGACATTTTCTTAGAACATCAGTTGTGTTATTATAAAAACACTTCCTAGTCCCATTACATATTAAGAGGGAGATTCCAGCCAGGGAAACACAACTGTATGCTGATTGCTGAATGCTTCGCTACAGATGCTAACGCAGACTACAGGCCGTTGCTCAGGTATGAGGGTTGATGTCCTCCCGGGGGAACCTGAAAGACAGAATTAGAGCTTAACATGCTGTGCTCAGATTATGACTTTGATAGGAAATAGTCCATCAATCCTAGTGACAATATGATAGCGTTATTCTTATGCTTCACTCTTCTCATCACCATTTTAATACTGTCTTGTTGTATCGTCCTGGTTATTGCAACTCAAGCTTTGCTATCTAAGATACAGTTGTTTTATTAAACCTATCATTGAAACATGTACGGCTTCTGTCTGTCATTTATATATGAGACTGTATTGTGAATGAGAGAACCGGATGTGACCTGAGTGACCATGACTTCCCTGAGAAGCCTAATATGTCATGCGCTCGGCTGCCCAATTATCCCTATCTTCTGGTAGAGATGAGGCACTGCTAGTTAGCCAGAGCAAAACCCGGATTTAGAGCGACAGGTGTCACCCACCGTGGGTCGGACCCAGTCTCCCACACTGTGGATTAACTTGCTGCCAAATCCAGTAGTCTTATTAGAATAATGAGAGCCTACACGACAACACCACATCACTTTTCTCCATGCCACAAACTTTTAGTTGTGCTGAACATCAGCCACTCTGGTGTACAGCATGGCTAAAACACATAATCAAAACCAATAGCTATTGCATAGGTGAAAATTATTGGCTTTGCGAATGCTTGTTGGTTAGTAAAATTTGATAAACATGTGCTGTTCACCTTTTAGTCTCTTTTGTATATCTGGTTAATGAAGAGCCTTTTGATGTGCATTAATCATAGTTGGTTATAGGTAAACATGTAGCTCTGTATCCAGGTTGTGACCCCCAAGTACCTTCATCACATGGTCAGTCTCACATGGTCTTCATTCATCAATCTTTCTTTATCTCCCATTATGCATTTCATTTCCTGTTTGATTCACACCATGTTGGCATGTCTTAAAATTTCCAGATTTCCAGAACTCTTTTTTATCAGTTTCAAGGCAACCATTTGTTTCGAGACCCTAATACGGTATTTTACATTTTCTAAAAATATATCTTAGAATGTGTTTTATTAATTCAAAGTAATTAAATTAACAAAATGTTTAACAGTGGCATATTTAGGGTCAAGACTAATGCTAGGCTTAAGATTAGGGTTAGTTAGAGTTTCTTTTGGAAATCACACAACAGTGATTTAAATTAGCTTAGTATAATGTAATTTATGAATATAATTTAAAAATAAATAATGGTTGGTGTATGCATAGTAGTAGCATTATGGGTCCTAACTTACAGAATAAGGAACAGTAGGAATATTTAAGAATGACTGAGAACAAACAAAATCAATACATAGGCCCTCATACAACCCTGGCGGTCGGTGGAGAAGTGGCGGTAATACCGCCAATAGGCCGGCGGACAAGAAAATGGAATTATGTCCATGGCGGTTACCACCATGGACAACCGCCACTTCTCCACTTTGACCGCCAGGGTGGTGACGACTGCTGGGCTGGAGACTTCCGTCTCCAACCCGGCGGCCGTCACCAGACTGACGGCGGTATCAGGACCCTGCATACTGTCATGGATTTTGTGGGGTTTGGAACCGCCACGAAATCCATGGCTGTAGGCACTATCAGTGCCAGGGAATTAGTTCCCTGGCACTGATAGGGGTCTCCCCACCTCCCTCCCCCTCCCCAGAGACCCCCCCTTACACCCACGATCCCCCTACTACCTCCCAAAGGTGGCAGGACTCCCCAACCTCGACACACACCCCCTTCACGCACACAGACATTACCACCACACATACCCGCACACATACTAACAAACATTCCAACAGACACGCACAGTCATACACGCACACATACATACAGACACGCACACATACTCACTGACATACATACAGACAGACACGGACAAATTTCTAAACACACAACACCCCCCTGCATGCATACACGCACTCACACCTCACACGCCCCCTCTACACACTCACATTCACCCCCCCATGCACGCACACAACACACAACACCCCTCCTGCCCCCCTCACCTAACGGCCGATCACCTTACCAGGTCCGGTGATCATCCGGGAGGGAACGGGATCCATGGGGGCTGCTCCGCCGCCAGCACCCCGTCATCAGAACACCGCCACGCCGAATCATGGGACGTTATTCGATGGGGGGTGTTCTGATGACGTGGCGGTGGAGAGTCTTTAAAAAAAACAGCTGAGGTCGAAATGAGGGCCAAAGTGTGTCCATCCCAGACAGATTTGTCCCTCGGGACCTGGAAGAAGTCAAGGGTATGGGGCAGGAAGTGCATTTTAGGCCTGAAATTTTAGTTAGGGCCTCTACAACCAAAAGATTCGAGATGGGGACGACCACAAAAGAATCGGCCTTTGGATTTAGTTGCTCAATGGAAGACACCCTATCAGAACATTCAGCTCAGACTGCACTTGTCCTTTTGGAACCCAGCATAACAGGTGGAACAATATTCGGGGCCAAAACTGCTGCTTGTGAAGATTCCATCATCTGAAATTTTATCTTTTGTGGCCCTTTTTTAGTCATCCTGAAAACACCAACCTTCCTTTTTTTCTCCTTTTTGATAGATTCTCTGTTTGCGATGTCAACAGCCAATAAGATGTAGGGCACGCTTAGGGTCTAAAAATGGGGAAAGGATTAACAGGCGAATTTGCGATGGCAGAAGGAGATTATCAGCAACTGTAGGAGAGGGGACCTCTGAAAAAAGATTTCACAGTGAGTACCCCTTATTTTCCACACTAGAGGAGTTCTGATCCAGGGTACTTTTGTAAAAACGAATGGAATACCAGCCTGGCAACATCAGTCCAACACAAGGGGACGATTATGTATGGCCAGACAGAGTTGTTATCTTGGTTTGAGGAAGAAGGGTTTATTATTGAACATCCCAATTTTTTACCTGCTTCCCTGATGGCAGCATGCAAATTCCCTCCTAAGGCAAGCCCCTCATCACTCTGACTTACCAGGGCTTTCAAAATAATCAATAGAATATTGTGCATGTGGTCAAATCTAACCACTGTTTTCTCTCATAAAGACAAATAGAACATAAACATCTTCCCAGGCATCATAGTCTGAGTCTCTATTAGGAGAGTTTGCTGATCCTGGGGCTCAAAACACAGTTTCTCCGGGAATTGACAGGTCAGGAGTATCAGATAATTGAGAAGATGAACACCCTTAGTCAGAAGGTGTACTACTAAAGAGCTTGGGCCCTGAAGACTGCTTGGGACGATCGGAGAGGTTGCTCCTTCTCTCCAAGGGAAATTTCCTTGATTTGCTGATAACATCGCAATCAATATCAGGGAGTGTGAGGTCCTCAATCAGGAAATTACCTGAAGTAGGAGAAGAAGAAGATACAATATTCTCTGTTTCTTTTTTTTTTAGGAGTGTCCGTAGTTGGGATGAAACAACAGTAGAGAGAAACAATGTACCATCCGAAGCCAGAGGTGGAAATACTCTGCTAACAGATGCAACCTCATCCAGGATTTCCATGGGACGGCTGCAAAGTCTTTTAGTGGTAAAGGGAGAATGGGATTTAGATACTTTGTTTGACAAATGCTGGTTCCCTTAATCTGGAGTTGATTTGATTTTGTCTTCTTATGCTCTTAAAGAAAAGATTCTCCCGGAACGGAGGCAACAAGCCATCAAACTTGTCCTAAGGTAGAGCACTGAGTGACGTACGCTGTAGTGGATAAGACGTTATTTTAAAAAGGTGGAGAAGGCAGAGAGAGAATCTTAGCTTGAGGCATGAGAGGGGCACGACAGCCTACCCACATGCTGCACCCAGACCTGGTGGAGCTGCTTCTGTGGAAAACCTGGGCACACTCTCTGCAGCGGTCAGCTAAGGCAGCTGCACTCACCCAAAAGCTTTAATTATGCCTTGTTCAAATATACAAACTGAACGCAAGAAAACAATAGCCCAAACACAGGGACCCACTCCATGGTGTTCACAGGGGTCTAGCAAACAGTACAGCTGTGGCCATCTGAAGAGATCAGGGCCGCAAATGAAATCGGTAAACAGTATGTCAAGTAGGGACTAGAAAGGGGACCCACAGAAACAAACAGCCAACTGTGTGCAATCCATAATGACCACCTTAACGAAGTTTAGAAGCAAATCAGTCTTTTTCCTTCTTCAGCAGATGGCCACTGAAAGGCGCAAGACCCTAGCCCAAAATGTGCAGATACCTGTGTCCTGAACTCCTCGTCATGGCTCAACTCAATCCACAAAGAAACTGACCAAAATCTAGGTGCCGATCGGGAAACTCTGGGCTAGCAAGACAGTAACAGGATTGTGACCTCTTAAAATTGAAAGGGCTATGGGACACCAGGAATCTTACGACAACCCCCTGTTGCCACAAAGGGCCTGGAAGCGCAACAGAGGTGAAGAAACTACAATGGTGGAGCCAGCAAACAAGGCTCAGCACAGTAGGGATCTGGAGCATCAACACCTCCAAACAAAGCAGATCGCGGGGCCAAAGCTTGCAGAAGGCAACCATCTCACTGCCTCACTGATTCACATCGCCGCACCCATCACCTCTCTCTGCCTCTCTCCATCTCAATGGACTGGGGGCCGAAGGCTAGGGTAGGAGCCCCAACACAAAAGGATCACAGAGCCCTATGGGGCATATTTATACTTTTTGCTACAAAACTGCACTAATGTAGTTTTGCATCAAAAGGTTTTGCACAGGCTTGCACCATTCCTGAGTGTCAGCCGGGCACCATATTTATGAAAGGTGCAAGCCAGCGCAAAGGGTGAGATAGTGTAAAAATAAATGATGTTAGCCGGGTGGGGGTGGCGGTATGGGAGAAGGGTTTTGCACCAAAAAATGATGTTAGGAAGGTTAAAGTAAAAATAATTACTCTAACCAGCCTAGCATAATTTTCTGACGCAAAACCTTCCATACCACATGACTCCTGTCTTAAAAAAGACAGGAGTCATGCCCACCACACCAATGGCCAGCTCAGGGGACCAGTGTCCCCTTGGCATGGCCATTGCACCCAGTGCCATGCAGGCCAGTCCATTTCATGGCCCCAATGGCACCTTAAATAATAAAATAAAATACTTACCTGTACTTACCTATACTTACCTAGGATGGGGTCCCCCATCCTCCGCTGTCCCTCTGGTGTGGATGGTGGTGTCCCTGGGGCCTGGGGAGGGCACCTGTGGGCTTATTCCATGGTGTTCCACCATGGAAATAGGCCCACAGGTCCCCTAACGCCTGCCCTGACCCAGGCGTTAAATAATGGTGCAAATGGTGATTTTAGTATGGGGGATAAATATGGCGAAAGGCCATAGAGTAATTGTTTGCACTGGAACACCTACCTTGCATCTCATTGATGCAAAGTAGGTTTCCACGACCAAAAATAACCTTAACTCCTTAACTTTGGCACTGGATGGTCTAGCGCCAAAGTATAAATATGGAGTTAGTTTTGCACCGAATTTGTATTAAAAAAAAGAAGCAAATTCGGCGCAAAACAAGTATAAATAAATATGCCCTTTTTGTCCACTTCAATATTCCACAACATATATTGCCACTGTTCATCCTTTTATTGCTCAATTGTTTTCAGCCGATATTGAACGTATGCACAGTGTTACAACTGAACACTCTCCTGCTCATGGAGCCTTCAGAAAAATCACACAATTATGAGTGATATAACCAGGGTTGGACTGGGACAAAAAATAGGCAAAGGCACCAGAATGAAAGTGGCACCCACTAGCAAACCTGATAGCTAAAAAGATTGCCCATGTTTGCAAATCAGGCCAATTTGGAACTTGTTAAGACAAGATGTATGGGTATTTTGAAAATAATGTGAGATTGCGTCCATTTGTGTTTGCTCCAGGCTAACTATGTGGAGAAATTAACAGTAAAAATCGAACCAGTTGGACATAATAAGGTCCACAAACATCTAAAAACGGTCCACACACTGATCTATCAGACCAGCACATGGCACTGCCTAATGTGGCTCTTTAGCCAAGTCCGACCCGGGATGTAGGTGAGCAGTACCTTAATAAACTAATTACTAGAACAGATCACAGAACTTGAAAAAATGTAGATGTTTTGACCCCAAAAAATGTGTAGAAGGCAAAAAGCATCACCTAAAGAAGAGAAGGAGTCTTCTGTGAATCAGAACATTACTGGACAATTCTGCCTTGAAACAGTGCACAAAGACCAAGAATAAAAATTTGAATGGTTGAGACAGCCGGTTGTTGCAACAATTAGGGAATATTGATACAATATTGACACAGAATTGACACTGAATGATAATTCCCAGGATTGTAATTACGTTGATTTTCAACAGAGGTTCAAAATAATGAGAATTCCTGGCAGATATCTTTTTAATTGTAGTCTGTTACAGCATTACACAAATGTTGCACTACTGCAAACGCTGGTAAATCCATATTGTGCTATTTTACGGCTTGAGTGATAGAGAATGTAGCAAACATATTGGGGCATATTTATACTCTGTTTGCGCCGGAATTGCGTAATTTTTTTTGACACAATTCCGACGCAAAACTAACTCCATATTTATACTTTGGCGTTAGACGCGTCTAGCGCCAAAGTCCATGGAGTTTGCGTCATTTTTTAGCGTGGACACCTACTTTGCGTTAATGAGATGCAAGGTAGGCGTTCCCGTCTAAAAAATTGACTCCGAGGCATGTGCGCCGTATTTACACTCCCGGGCAAAATTCACGCCTGGGAGTGGGCGGGTCAAAAAAAATTACGTACAGCCGCTTTTGCGCCGTTTTTTAGCACCTGGAAAAGGAAGGCGTTAAGGGACCTGTGGGCTCTGAAGGAGCCTTGAGGTGCCCTCCCATGCCTCCAGGGACACCCCCTGTCACCCTTGCCCACCCCAGGAGGACACCCAAGGCTGGAGGGACCCATCCCAGGGACATTAAGGTAAGTTCAGGTAGGTTATTATTATTATTTTTTTGTGGCATAGGGGGGCCTGATTTGTGCCCCCCTACATGCCACTATGCCCAATGACCATGCATGGCCATTGGGCAAGGGGGCATGACTCATGTCTTTGCTAAGACAGGAGTCATTTCTATGGGGTTTGGGAGTCGAAAAAAATGGCGCAAATCGGGTTGAGGCGAAACATTTGTCTCAGACTGACTTGCCCCATTTTTTGACGCCCAAGCTCCATATCCCCCTACGCCGGCGCTGCCTGGTGTATGTCGTTTTTTTCCACGTACACCAGGCAGCGCCGGCGTCTAACGCCGGCTAACGTCATTGATTAAATACGGCGCCCGCATGGCGCTTCAGAATGGCCGGCGCAAATTTGTTTGGCGCAAAACTGCGTTAGCGCAGTTTTGCGTCAAAAAGTATCAATAAGGCCCATTGTGTCCAACGAGCGCTCCCTTCCCCCCACACACATTACCGGAAGTGTTTTGCACCACTGCAATCATGGAGAAAACAGATTGCTGGAACATTTCTAAACATGTAGCACACGTATTGCTCCTAAAGTATTTTATGTGCTACTGCCGATTTTAACAAAGAATTACTCCTTCATTCAGATTTTTTATAGGAATGAAAAACTGATGTTGCCCTGTTGGCCAGCTAAAAAAAAGCGACTAACAAACATTGCATAAAGCTTAGGTCGATATTTCATGTTTGAAAAGCGAGAATGTTGTATTTTCTCTGTTTTAAATTATAAAAACAAACAGGGGTGTTTCAACCCTCCCCCCCCACCCCCACACCAGCAGCAAGAGCTGCAAAAATATTATATTAAAAACATAAGAAACTCAGTTTATTATGTTTTTACTATAACAGTGGGCGGGCCACGGGCGTGATGGTGATGGAGGGGGAGTGCTAGTGCACATGTATGTTTGGCCGGTCATCTCTGGCCGGCCAAACACACATGTGAAGTAGGCTCTCTCCAGCCCAGCAACACAATTGCCGGGCTGGATAGGCCAGGCACAGGCTCCCAGTCTGTCTGGGAGCACCCTGGCTTGGCACTCCCAGCCAATCCTGACGCTGCTTTGAGCAGCGTCAGGATTGGCCGTAGGGCAGGCTGGGAGCCTGTGTCTGAAGCGGCAGCAGAGCAGATGGAGCGGCGTGGTAAAAAGGTAAGTTTTATTTTTAATATTGTTTTTTGTTAGGAAGTCCCCACTATGCGCTGCACCACCACACGGCTTTTCCCTACCGCAAGCCGCGCCTGCAAGCTAAGTCAAATAGCAAAACATATTTTGATCCCTGATCCTCCCTGGGGCAAAGACCATTTGTCTATTCCCCGTCACATCTAATGAATTAAACCTATATTTGAAAATATCTGGAGCCGTATTTTTGTAATTCGTCCCTAGACATTTTAATGTGCCCAGTGGACAATGCTTAGCCCTGAATAGACACTGCCTTCACACCATAGGGGGTAATGCCTGGAATTCTAAAACAGGGGAAAGTGCAAGGTATGAACGTTTTACCTCATCAGTTGTGTACATCTGTTTGTCTTGGCTGGGAGCAGTAATAGCCTCTATTTATGGTAAACATTGGCAATGTCAACTGTTTTGACTCTTGTATACAGTGGAAATACATGCACTGCATTTCATTAACACACAACAGAGATACAGTAGGAGAAATGCAATGACTCCTAGAACAAATAAGGCATTTGGTACAGCCGCAGGATCCCGCACACTCCGAGAACAGGTAAGGCGCAGCTGTGTATGCTTTTCCTCTCACGCACACGCGCACGCACACACACACGCTCACAAAGAACAGGTGTAGCATGCTCAGCGGAAATGCAGGCCGTCTCCAAACAAATAATTAATACAGCAGAATCAGTTCATGATTCTGCACATACATAAAATTGCACAAGTTACAGAATGCTCAGCAGCAGTGCAAGATCCACATGTGCATGTGTGTCATGTGTTATTGTTTGATGTAAGTGTCTGTGGGAGAGTGCGTGTGATGTAAAAGTGAGGAGGGGACTAAGCGTGGGGATGTCAGGTGATGAGGGATGGAGGTAGTATGACGAGGAGAAAGTGGAAAGAGGAACAGGATGTGAAAAGCAGGTCAATGCTACACTGCAAAGTGTGCCTTTTTATGGTTTATTTTGAAGTGGTACTTCTTGCTGATATCTGTGCTCAAATGTTTGTGCTCCAGTGAGCCCTATTAACTCCCATGCCTTTTTTTTTACACTACTGACTCAGCTGGTGTGTTCCCACTGCCAGCCCATGGATCTCAAGCACCAGTGGCTGTGCTTTAATTCCCTTGTACCTGCTTCATTATGCCATGTTACAGTATCTGTGCTGTGAAGCGCACAATGTCTGCTGACTACTATGTACTTTGTAGGTGTTCTCTGTTCAGCAATGTACTCTACACCATGCCTCTAAAAGCAGGGCATATGCTACTGTGCACCTTATTTAGCGCCTTAAAGCTCCATCTGATGCAAGTCACGTTTTATAAATCATGGTTCCACTTTCTTGCAGCCCTATTTGTCCCACAGTTCACCCTGTGGCCCCTGCTGTACATTTGGAAGCATTGTCTGTGCTTAGCCATTTATTGCCTGTAGCCTGTCTCTGGTCACATGACTGGGCATAGCTGACAGTTGAGCTTTGTGTATTCCTCCTAGACATCGACACACAATAGGGAGTTAAGGTGAACCTGGATTGGCCAGGAGAAAAGGGAGAAGCTGGGAACAGCCCCACTTACACTTGATTAAGTTGCATTGCTCCCCCACATAAAGGGCTGCACACTCCATGTAGGTAGTCTGGAGCCAGGACAGGTAAGGCAGGATGTCTGGGGACTTCAGAGTGAAACCTTTAGAAGCTTCTCCCCCACTACAGTGACACTCCTGGGTGTTAATGCTGGACCCTAGACTCCACCACTTCAGTACACTTCGGGACCTGTGGATACTCTGCCAGGAAAAAGGACTTCTGTGCTGCTGAAAGGACTGCCTCTCTGTTAGACTGCTACTCTGAAGGAGCTACTGCCCTGCTGCACTGACCGGATGTCTGCTGCCCTCTTGCCTGGGGAGGAAGAATTACACTTGCAAATTCATTTGGACCAATGAACCTAGAGTGACTTTAAGGGATAGTCTGCTGGCCTCCTGATCTGGGCCTTAGGGGTATTAAATTATCCCCAAACTGCTCCTGGACCCAGCTGCAGCTAGTACTGGTCCCCAATTGGTGCCCCTCAGGTCCTGGAGGACCCTTTTTTGGTGGCACAGACTCTTAAATCAAGCTTTTGGTCTCTTTACAACTATGAATGGGTGCTTTCACTCTAAGACTCCGCCACTCGCTCTGAAATGCAGTGCGAGCTGCTCCCAGCCCATCTTATTGCACAGCAGCATCCACTGCAAAGCTTCAATCTACTGGTCCAGGACGCCCTTCCTGCCCTTCGTGCCACTCCAACAGCCTTCCTTAATGCTATCCTTGCTCCTCACAGCCCTCTCCAATGTGAGCAGGACTCTTGGCACACAGCTTGAGAAGATAAAACTTCAGCAGGACTAACACCAAACTGCCCCCTACCTGCGCCTATTGCAGTCAGCCTGAACTTTGGAGTTTGACCCAGTCCAGGGCGAGCAGATAGCTGTGTTGGCACTTTAGGATTTATGTGCTATTTTTCATGTAACCCTTTCACTGCCAGGCCTTTTCCCCCTCAGGTGCTAGCCCTTTTTTGGGCTATTTGGGGCAATTTGCACTTAGACCCTCATAACCTTTTGTCCACATAAGCTACCCACACCAAATTTGCATCCTTTTTCTCCAACATCCTAGGGATTCCAGAGGTGCCCAGAGTTTGTGTGTTCCTCTGGAGGAGACCAAGGATGTAGCAAAAATACAGCGAAAATATTGTTTTTTAAAAAAAGGGAAAAAAGTGCTGCAGAAGAAGGCTTGTATTTTTTCCCTGAAAATGGCATAAACAAAGGGTTTGCAGTGCTATAATCACCATCTTCCCAGCTTTCAAGAACAGGCAGACTTTAATCAGAAAACCCAATTTTTCCACACAATTTAGGAATTTTACTGGGACATTCCGCATTTTTTCTATTTTTTGTGTCTCCTTCCAGTTAGTGAGAGAAATGGGTGTGAAACCAATGCTGGATCCTGTTCAGCTAAACATTTCTGAAAAGTAGATAACATTCTGAAATTATCAAGGGGTCATTTGTGTAGATCCTACAAGGTTTTCCTACAGAAAATAACAGCGGAAATAAAAAATATTGAAATTGAGGTGAAAAAAAAGCCATTTCTCTCCATGTTTTACTCTGTAACTTTTTCCTATGATGTCAGATTTTCAAAAGCAATATACCATTCCATCTGCTGGACTCTTCTGGTTGCGGGGATACATAGAGCTTGTAGGTACCCCTAGATGCCCAGAGCCAATAAAGGAGCTGCACCTTCATTTGATGAAATAAAAAGAGTGAAACATGGGTATTGAGGAAACCTTTGTATTTCCAAAGTGGACACAAGATAAGGGGGGTCATTCTAACCCTGGCGGTCGTCGACCGCCAGGGCTAAAATGACGGGGGCACCGCCAACAGGCTGGCGGTGCCCCGCAGGGCATTCTGACCGCGGCGGTTCGGCCGCGGTCAGAAGTGGAAAACCGGCGGTCTCCCGCCGGTTTTCCGCTGCCCTTCTGAATCCTCCATGGGGCGCAGCTCGCTGCGCCGCCATGGGGATTCAGACACCCCATACCGCCATCCTGTTCCTGGCGGTTCGCCCGCCAGGAACAGGATGGCGGTATGGGGTGTCGTGGGGCCCCTGGGGGCCCCTGCAGTGCCCATGCCAATGGCATGGGCACTGCAGGGGCCCCCGTAAGAGGGCCCCACAATGAATTTCACTGTCTGCATTGCAGACAGTGAAATTTGCGACGGGTGCCACTGCACCCGTCGCACCTTCCCACTCCGCCGGCTCCATTCGGAGCCGGCGTCCTCGTGGGAAGGTTGTTTTACACTGGGCTGGCGGGCGGCCTTTTGTCGGTCGCCCGCCAGCCCAGTGTAAAACCCAGAATACCTGCAGCGGTCTAATGACCGCGGTGCGGTATTCTGGAGGGGGGAACTCTGGCGGGCGGCCTCCGCCGCCCGCCAGGGTGAGAATCACCCCCAAGGTGTTAAAAAGCAGTGGTTATTTGCACATCTCTGGATTCCGGGGTCCCCATACTAGCATGTGAATTACAGAGCATTTCACAAATAGACTTCTTTTTTACACATTTGGAAGGAAAAAATGTTAAGAAAGACAAGGAGCAATAACACTTGTTCTTCTATTCTGTGTGCCCCCAAGTCTCCTGATAAAAATAGTCCCTCACTTGTGTGGGTAGGCCTAGTGCTCGCGACAAAAAACACAACATGGACACATCAAATTTTTACATTGAAATCTGACATATTTTTGGGAAAGTGCCTAGCTGTGGATTTTGGCCTCTAGCTCAGCCGGCGCCTAGGAAAACCTAGCAAATTTGTGCATTGTTTAAACCTAGACACCTAGGGGAATCCAGGATGGGGTGACTTGTGGGGCTCTTCCCAGGTTCTGTTACCCAAAATCATTTGCAAACTTCAAAATTCTGCCAAAAAAAACACTTTTTCCTCATATTTCGGTGACAGAAAGTTCTGGAATCTGTGAGAACCCACAAATTTCCTTCAACCCAGCATTCCCCCAAGACTCCGATAAAAATGGTACTTCACTTGTGTGTGTAGGCCTAGTGCCCACAACAGAAAATGTCCCAAAACACACCGTTAACACATCACATTTCCAAAAGAAAACTGACCTGTTTTTTGCAAAGTGCCTAGCTGTGGATTTTGGCTTCTAGCTCATTCGGCACCTAGGAAAACCTAGCAAACCTGGACATTTCTAAAAACTAGACACCTAGGGGAACCCAGGATGGGGTAACTTGCGGCACTCTCACCAGGTTCTGTTACCAAGAATCCTTAGCAAACCTCAAAATTTGTAGAAAAAAAACACTTTTTCCTCACTTTTCGGTGACAGAAAGTTCTGGAATCTGAGAGGAGCCACACATTTCTTCCTACACAGCATTCCCCCAAGCCTCCCAATAAAAATGGTAACTCACTTGTGTGGGTAGGCCTAGTGCCCGCAACAGGAAATGCTCCAAAACACAATGTGAACACATCACATTTTCACAAAGAAAACTGACCTGTTTTTTGCAAAGTGCCTAGCTGTGGATTTTGGCTTCTAGCTCATTCAGCACCTAGGAAAACCAAGCACACCTGGACATTTCTAAATACTAGACACCTAGGGGAACCCAGGATGAGGTATCTTGTGCACTCTCACCAGGTTCTGTTACCCAGAATCCTAAGCCAACACCACACTTTGGAGAAAAAAAAACTTTTTTCAGACATTTCGGTGATAGGAAGTTCAGGAATCTGAGAGAAGCCACAAATTTCCTTTCATCCAGCATTCCCCCAAGTCTTCTGATAAAATTGGTACCTCACTTGTGTGGGTAGGCCTAATGCCCGCAACAGGAAATGCTCCAAAACACAATGTGAACACATCACATTTTCCCAAAGAAAACTGGCCTGTTTTTGCAAAATGCCTAGTTGTGGATTTTGGCCTCTAGCTCATCCGGCACCTAGGAAAAGCTGGATATTTCTGAAAACTACACACCTGGGGGAAAACCAGGATGGGGGTAACTTGTGGGGCTCTCACCAGGTTCTGTTACCCAGAATCCTCAGCAAACCTCAACATTTTACAAAAAACACTTTTTCCTCATATTTCAGTGCTGCAAAGTTCTGGAATCTGAGGGGAGCCTCAAACTTCCATCTACCCAGCATTCCCCCAGGTCTCCTGATAAAAATGGTACCTCATTGTGTGGGTAGGCCTAGTGCCCGCGACAGGAAATTCCCCAAAACACTATGTGGACACATCAAAATTGTCAAATACAAAACTACCTGTTTTTGCAGGGGGGCATCTGCGTTTTTGGACCTGGGCTAGCAGCCATCTAGGGAAGCTTTCCAAACCCAAACATTTCTGAAAACTAGACAACCAAGGGAGTCCAGTGAGGTGCAACTTACTTGGATCCCCCAGTGTTTTCTTAAGCAGAATCCTCAGCAATCCTCAAATTAAGCTAACAAATCACATTTTCCCACATTTCTGTGTGAGATCATCACACCAGCACAAATTTCCTACCACCCAATGTTCCCCTCAGTCTTCCAATAAAAATGATACCTCATTTGTGTAGGTGGGTCAAGTGCCTGAGACAGAGAAGAGCCAAAAACATGTTGAAAATGAGGGGAAGCGAAAGCGGGTCCCAAAGGGCAGTTTGAAAAAAAACATTTTTTAGGCTGACAAGTGGGGCAGAATTGTTATTGGTATAGATGTGGCAGTGCTGGGTGGTAGGAAGTTTGTGCATTCCTGCAGATTCTGGAAGGCTCATCACAAAAATGTGGGAAAAAGGTGTGATTTCCAGCAAAATTGGAGCTTTGCAGGGCATTGTGAGTAAGAAAATGGTGTAGGGTGCATGTAAAGCACACTACCGTGGACTCACCCAGATGTTTAGTTTTCATATGTGTTTAGGTCCCATAGTTTTTTCTACATGGCAGCGCCCCTAAGTCCAAAATGTGCAGCCCTCACCAATCCCACTGGGATGATTTTGAGAGTTAGATAAGCTCTCATGGCTCAAATGTAAAACCAAAACCCAAAATAATCAAATGCCCTCTTGCTTGCCATGGAATAAGATGTTTTAGTGTGGGGGGAGAGCTGAAAGACTGTTACCCCCTACAGTTTGGGCGGGGGCATAACCATGCCCATACTGGTTGGTGGCCACCATCCCACTAATTTCTTTTTTTTGTTTTTAATTCCCTGTCATCTAGTAGGCTTTCTGCCCCACCCCCGGGGAAGTGGATCAGAGGTAATTGCCCGATCTGTCCACCGGTGGGCAGAATAACTTTGTTCCTATTTATTTGGGGTGGGGGTATGGCGATATCTCCACCCTCTATTTTTTAACAAACATTTTCCCTGGTCTTTAGTGGGATTTCTGCCCCCCTTGGGGGTAGATGGGCCTTACAAATATATGCCAATCTACACCCAAGGGGCAGAAATGACCAACAGTAATGTTCCACCATGGGGAGCGACCCTTATCCAAGGGGCTGCCCCCTCCCAAACAAAACACACACACCAATCCCTGGTGCCTAAGTGGTTTCTGCCCCCCCTAAGGGCAGATCGGCCTAATAGAAATGGCCTAAAATAACTTTGACCCCAGGGGAGTGACCCTTGCCTATGGGGTCTCTCCCCTTGTGTGAAACTGGCATTAAAACAATCCCTCATGTCTAGCGGTTTCTTCCCCCCTTGGAGGAAGATTGGCCTAAGAAAAATAGGCTGATCTCCCCAAAGGGGGGCCGAAGTGGCATAAAAAGAAAATGTGACCACCAGGAGAGCAATCCTTGCATAAGGAGTCGCTCCCCTTGCGTGAAACTGATGTAAAAGAAAATGCCTCGTGTCTAGTGGTTTCTGCCCCCCTTGAGGGCAGATTGTCGTAAGAAAAATAGGCTGATCTGCCCCAGAGGGGGCAGAAATGGCCTAAAAAGAATTTGCCCCCAGGGGAGCGACCCTTGCCTAAGGGGTCACTCCCCATCTGTAAAAAAATAAATTTAAAACTCCCTGATGCCTCATGGCTCCTTCCCCCTCAGGGACCGATAGGCTTAATTAAAATAGGTCGATCTGCCCCCAGGGGGGGGGGGAGGGCAGAAAAGGCTTTATAAAATATGCCCCCCCGGGGAGCAACCCATGCTCAAGTGTTTGTTCCCCTCATGCCAATAACAGAACACCAAACAAACAAACACAAAATCCCTTGTGTCTAGTGGGCATTTCTGAAGCATTATCACTTCACAATCAGGCTGCAGATATTCTCAGAGAGACAGTGAAGGAAAGGAAAAGCCTTTCCTTTCCTTTGATGCCTCTCCTACCCCCCCGTGATCAGAAGAGAAATGCAAAGTATTTCTCTTCCAGTGCGACGGGGTGGCCTCTGATGACATCAGAGCGCGATTGCGCGCAGACGTCATCAGAAGTCACTTTGGGGTTATGGGGGGTGGGGTGGAAGGGTGGAAGGGTAAATGATTCCCCTTCCATCCCTGACCATGGGATGGGGGTGCGAGGCCCTCGAGGTGGTCTCATCATCAGCACATTGCAACTGAGGGCAAGACCACCTCGTCCTGGGCAACCAAGGGGTTAATTCTTTGAAAAATCATAACCCCAGTTCTACTAATTGGAGTTTTGTTGCTTTGATCTAATTTTGTTTTTTTGAATGTTGCTCAATTTTTATAACCTTGTGTAGTATCTTTTAGTGTGGTGTTTGCACTGTTTTGCTGTTTGATGTGAAGCACAAATACTTTACAGATTGCCTCTAAGTTAAGCCTGACTGCTCTGTGCCAAGCTGCCAGGGGTTGAACACAGGTGAATCAGGTTAATTTAGGGTTTGCTTGTGCCTTACACTGACAAGGATTGTCACTGATGCTTGACGAGGGCTTACACCCTGGTTAACCAACAATTTGATTCCTTACGAGATATTTGATACATAGAGTTGCTTCATGCTGAGGGGTCATCTTCAAACCCATAACAAGACATTGGCTTTGTGGTGCAGTTGCCACTCATAAAAAGCAATGGCAAAGTCTATAAACCTGTCAGGCTTGTTAAATTATCCATTTAGTTTATTCTTTGGAAACCTATGCATATAAACATTAAAATTGTAAAAGTAATAACAAGTAGAAACCCCATCATTAGAAAGTGGTGTATATGTTTGAAAAAAAAGGGAAAAATTGACCCATTGCAAAAATAAATTGAAAGCGGTGATTGACCTACTGACACAGAAGGACACTATTTTTTAAGGCCATGCCTGAGTCAGCGCATGTGCTGTCACTTGCAAGACATTTTATTTTAAAGAGGGCTTTACTTACCATTTGTTGACTTCATGGTCACACTTATTGCTTTTAATTGGTCAGTGCATGCTTGTTTCACTTTCTGTTTCTGTGTTTGACCTTTTTCCTGGATCATAGACCTGTATTGCTTCCTGTCAGTGTCCAATGTCCTTTCTCTGATCACAAGTTTCCAGAGATACTTTCTTTATTTTAATTGCAGAACTCCATAGTATTGCATGCTTTGGCAGGCCACCTCTCCTTCTCTACACCCCTCCTACATCCTCCTGCATTCTGTTGCTGGTTGCCCCTTCCCTCTCACCCCTCCTGCATTTCATTGTTGCTTATCTCCTTCCCTCCCAGCACCTCCCAAGTTTCGTTGGTGTTTCTTAGAGCCTCCCAACCACACCCATTCACCATCATTGCTTACCTCTTACCCCACCCCCTTTCTCTTCTTGTTCCTTACCGTGTACCAATGGCCCCTTTTCCTGTGATTGCTTTCTCAATAACCCCATTCCTTCACATTTCTTGGCCCGTCCCCCTGACCAACTCCACCCATTGTTTTTTACCCTGATTGCTCCTGCCAGACACAAAATGCTCTGACAAAGCAAAGTCTGGCCACATCATAGTGCTTTTTTCCATCCCTCACCCCTTCCCCTCCTCTGTGCCTCATAACCTTGCCCCCTCCCTTGTGTCATTGCTTATCCTCCTCTGGTTGGTGCCTCATGCATTCTGGCTTCTAGTCTCACCCATACAGCAAAATAAACTACAATGCCAGCATACATAACATAACTCTACAGGGGTGGCAATCCTGTAGTCTAAGTGTCACTCTCCAGAACATACTTACAGCACATGCAGTAGCCATGCATGCGTCATACAATGAAGAGATGGAACCTGAGCTGAAGGAAGATCATCTTTCCTCACAGAGAGCATGGCTTAGGTAAAATTAGGTCCAGCAGAAGTGCAAGCTTCTGGCAGGGATAGAGCAGGTACATCACAGATGTTAGTACTTAGCTTGTAAGTTGCCATGGTCATGTAGAATACACCCAGTTTTTTGCCTACATTATGTTGCATTCTAGGACATGTATGTTTCCTTTTAACGCTGCACATTTGCAGGTCTGCTCTATTATATAGTAGAAAAACAGGACCAAACCCAAGTTTACCCAAACAGTGGAACCTGGATACATTCAAACAAAGAGGAAATGGTTTTGTGGGACTCACTCCAGTCGACCATGTGGTAAAACTACAGGGCAAATCTATAGATCATGTACAAAAATCACAATTGTATTACTTTCTCTAATCAGTGGTGCCAATAATTATGTAGAATAAGTGCAGACAGCACAGTGCTCATAAGAGCAATAATTAACATATGAGACATATACACAATGTGGGTATCCGTGAATCAAATATATCAGTCCAGCACAGCTTGTCTGAACAGAACTGTCAACATTTTGACCCACAGTACTACATACAAGGCCTCATTCTGACTTCGGTGGTCTTTTCGGAAGACTGCTGTGGTGGGGGCTGCCAAATGACCGCCATGTTGGCAGTAATCAGCCCCCCCCGTATTACGACTCCTACAGTGAAGTCTGCCAAAAGCAGCCACAAATTGGACACCGCCAGGAGACAGGAGGGTGGAAAAAAGGCAATTCCACCACCAGCACTGCCAGCCCGACATAATTCGACCCACCAGATTACGAGCCACAAATCACCACAGCGGTTCTTTCACAGTGGTAACCATTGGTGGTTCGAAACGCCGAGCTCGGAACCCACCACAATCAGAACACAACACCACATTGGACAGTTTGAATAACCCAAGTGACACACATACACATATACACACACCAGACACACCTACTCACTGCACTATATAACACACCCACTCACAACTCACAATCCTTTGCTACAAATTTGATGTTCAGATACACTGATATATCACTACTACACCATAGGCACATATTCATATCTCACTCAGCAAACACCGCACAACTGCAGTACCAACACAAAACACACATAACAGGCACACACACAAACCACAAGCGTCCATCACTGAAAACACACTACCCACACCCTATCATTCACCCTCCACTGCAACCCTACACACACAACATCCCCTCCCATCCTCAACATACCCACTACCAAGTCCCCACAAAAGCACCCACGGTTCACAGACAAGTTGACGGTCATGGTGGATGAAATCGTCAGGGTAGAGCTACAAATGTTTGGAGGACTGGTCCAGCAAACCTTGATAGCCAGAAACAAATTGAGTTCTGCCAGAGAATAGCCAACAGGGTAAACTCAGTAGGCAAACATCCACGCACAAGGGAGGACATCAGGAAGAGGTGGAATGATCTTAGGGGCAAGGTACGTTTCATGGCATCACAACACCAGATTGCCGTGCACAAGATGGGCAGTGGGCCCTCACCTCCTCCCCCACAGTTCACATCATGGGAGGAGAAGGTCTTGGACATTCTGCATACCAAGGCCCTGACTGGAATACCTGGGGGACTGAATTCTGGTAAGTACCCACAACTTCCATGTTACACAATTGTTGTGTCCTGCATGCTTCCTCACCACCCAATAGTCCCCAATTCACAGTAAGTCTCACTACACCTCCCACCTATCCACCTAATGCCCCTCTCCTTTATGCCACACCTAAACCCAGCCCAAATGCCCACACAGCCATTTGCAAAGACACAAATGACATTGGCTAATACTATCACTACAAATCCCACAATGCACTAGCCCATCTACATGAATACTTGGAATGTGCACATCACATCACATTCCTTGCATGTATAACTATTGTACCACCTATACCAACTAGATAGTATGACGGGGGACCACTACATGGCAATGACAGCAATGCAATAGCACAACACAGTGTCAAACAAGGCAAAACACAGCTACAGCACCGTGACAAGTCTAATAGGCCATTAATCAGGATCCACAACGCAGAAAATTACCCACAATAGTATGGAATGTAAGATGGTAGCCTCTATGCACATTCACAACATACACAGACAGGACAATTAACCTTGTATATACACATACCCTCCTCTCACTGGGACATCGTGCTGCAATGTCCAGTGATTACCTCTCACAACTAGATGCCTGTATAATCACTTGCTAACAGTGCATAACAGTCACGTGCATCAGCGATGGTCCGATGATTCAGACAATAGATCTGGATGATATGCCTGTCCTCCAGGGTTGCAAGGTCAACTAGTGGACGGTACACTGGTGGTTGTCTCAATCTCCTCATGGCAGGATATCTAGGTAGAGAGCAATGAATGTACATTGAGAAATGCACTTGACACATATAAGCAAAACATGTCAAAATCGCACACACCTAACACTGTAGGAAATGCGTAGCACTGCTGACACATGCTATTATGGACATGCTGAAGCAGCTTGGACACCATCCTTGCAGCACATTGCTGAACATGTAAGTCGTATGGGACACATATCACATGTGTAATGTACCATATGTGGCACACTGAGCAGTCCTGCACTGATCAATTGAATAGTAGTGAGATGTACCCATAAAGGCTTACCACACCATTTGGCTGAATATGTGTATGGCACACTTATTTTGGCACATCAACACATGATATGTGCACAAAATGTTAGCTGGGTAATGTTGTCATGGCAGTAGGTGGTTGCAACCGCTGTGCAGCTTGCCATAGGTTAACATTGCTGTTTATGACGGATTAGGGCCAACGGCAGTTACAGTCCTGTACATGGCGGCTGTGACTGCCATTTTTTGCAGCCTTGCTCACTTGACTCCTAACACTGTTGCTAGCAAGACCTCCACGACCTGAGCTGCTGTGTACTGTCTCTGGGAGCCATCATGACATGTCTTGCAGATGATAGGACCCCAGCCTTCACCCCAGCCCTCACCCCAGAAGACATGGAGAAGCTTGCAAAAGGGGTCCTGCCCCTGTATGGACACTGTATGGGGCACCTGAAGAGCAGGTGAGCCCAATGCCATAGTTATGTGTGATAGGGGTGCGTGTGACGGTGAATGGGGTAAGTGTACCGGTGAGGGAGTATAGCATGCAGAGGGCATGAAGTGAAAGCTTGTGAGCCGAGAGGATGGGTAAGTGTAGGCACTTGGTGGTTCAGATGTGTACAGGCCACTCCTGTTGGAATGGTGCCAGTGTACAAGAATTTCTCCTTTTGTCTGTGTCATCCATGCAGGTAAACACCCATCAGAAGAAAGGGATCTGGTGTACCATCGCCAAGCAAGTGCGGACCCTGGTGGTCCGCAACCATTGTCGCAAGCGGTGGGAAGACCTGAGACACTGGGCTCGGAAGACCATGGAGGTCCAGGTAGGGATGTCCTCCCAATGAGGGAAGGTTGGCCGTCAGACAGTGACACCCCTAATGGCTCCCAATAGGGCGGTGGCCTACCCTGAGGTAGATGGGCATTTGAGGACAGCACAGCAGCCACAAGGGGGTGAGTAGTAACTGTATCCTGCGACTTGACTCAGGTTGTATGGGATTAGCTGTCTCACTGTAGCTTACATGACAATGTAGTCAATGCAACATGTATGTATACTAGTAGGAATGGGTAGTAACCACCCATGCTGAGTATACGTTGCAGATATGTTTTGATGTGTTACGGTCAGTAGATGTACATCTTTCATATCAAGACATCTCCATATCTGGATTGTGGGAATGGTCTAATGACATTGGCACATGTCTGACTTCATCCTTCGCATACAATGGATGTGAGCTTGTGTATCACCCTAACAATTATGACCATGACCTGCTCCATCCATCTGCATTTGTGGCTCTAAGGTGTCAATCCACAACCATCTGTGTAGCATACCTGTATATGCAACTGTGTGACTTTCATTTGATCATAGGGACTATATACATCAAGTACTGGTAATTGTATTGACTGAATGTGAGGCAACCATTACATTTCCACCACAGATATGGCCTGTATAGGACTGGACGTGTGGCTTTATGGTTGCATACTCATATATTGGTTGTTAGAAATGGCTTCTTTGGTTGGCAGTCAGGTCACCCCCTGTCCAAGCAAGGACCCTGAGCTAACCCCTACTTATCCCCTTGGTAGTTTTGCATGAGCAGTAGGCTTAACTTCAGAGTGCTAGGTGTAAAGTATTTGTACCAACACACACAGTAACTTAATGAAAACACCACAAAATGACACAACACAGGTTTAGAAAAATAGAGAATATTTAGCTAAACAAAACAAGACCAAAACGGCAAAACTCTACAATACAGAAGTCAAGTTATCACTAAAAATGCAAAAATAATCTTCATTTAATTTTAAACACACACTAATGCTTTTAGCATGAAAAAGTACCTTGGGCTCATCACAAATAACCCCGAACGGGCGAATGTGCGTCAAAAAGTGTTTGCAATGCGTCAATTTCACTCACTAGCAAGACCTTGCATTGTTTCTTCTTTTGTCGGGTCGTCGTGCGTTGTTTCTTCTCTCCACTGGAGAGCGATGCGTTGATCCAGTCAGCACTCTCGGGTTCGAGCAGGCCTTGCGTCGTTTTTGCATGCCCAGCGGTGTTTGCGTCAGAAATCCAGCAGCATGATGATCCGAAAAACCACGCAACATGGGTTGCGATCTCATCAGCCTCCGTCAGCGATGCTGTGCGTCGTTTCTCTAGCCCCAGGCATTGATCTTCTGGTTGCGTCGATTTTCAGCCACAAAGATGGCAGCTCATCGATTTTTCAGCCGCAGATTGGAGTCACGTCGATCTTTTCCCCGCACGGCAATCTGTGTGTGGATTTCTAACTCTTTGGCTGCCAGCTTCTCCTTTCAGGGGCCCAGGAACTGGTTGGGCACCACTTGGCAGAGTAGGAGTGTCTCCAGAGACTCCAGATGCTGGCAGAGAGAAGTCTTTGCTGTCCCTGAGACTTCAAACAACAGGAGGCAAGCACTAAATCAAGCCCTTGGAGAGTTATTCACAAGAAGGAAGGCACCACAAAGTCCAGTCTTTGTCCTCTAGCACAGGCAGAAGCAGCAACTGCAGGATAGCTCCACAAAGCACAGTTACAGACAAGGCAGCTCTTCTTCCTCCTTCAGCTCTTTTCCAGGTAGAGGTTCCTCTTGGTTTCCAGAAATGTTCTAAAGTCTGTGTGTGAGAAACTGGGGCTGATTGCAGAGGCCCCCTAACTTTTTGCCCCCATTTTCCACTTTATGCTGGTGTTTTCCTGACTCTGATGGTGCCCTGGGTACTGCTAACCAGTCCCAGGGCCTGTGCTCTGTGTAAAATGGATATGCAAATTAGGCTAATTATAATTGGCTAAGTTAACCTACCTATAAGTCCCTAGTATATAGTAGGGCATGTAGGTTTAGGGACCACAGCATAGGTGGTGCACACCTAGGTGCATTGCTGAGGTGCCCAGTGTCATTTTAAAAGCAAGCCTGCCTTGCTGGCTGCTTTTAAATTAAAGTTATATGCAAATTCGACTTTGGAATTAAAGGTACTTCCAAAGTCTTCAACTACCTTATTTTTACATATAAGTCACCCCTAAGGTGTGCCCTATGTGCCCCTAGGGCTGGGTGCCATGCAACTATAAGCAGGGACTTTATAAAAATAGATTTATAAGCCCTGGTGAGGTAAAAACAGCCAAATTCGTTTTTCCCTCATTGAAGTAAATGGCCTTCATAGGCTAGAATGGGCAGACTTTATTTTAAATTTTAAAGTCCCCTTAAATGTTACATACCAAGAATTTGGTATCAAATTGATTGTTATAATAAATCCCCCAACTTCCAGTTGTTGGATTTAATATAACTAGTGCAGGTAAAAAGTTTAGACTTTACCTAAAAAGTTGCCAATTTCAGCTCTGCATTGTTTTTGCTGCTGTGCTCTGATTGGCCAGCCTGCAGCAGCTTCTGCCAGGCTACTTTAATGAGGTGTGAAGTGGCCTGACTTCACACAAAGGAATGTGCTTGGGGGAGAGAATTTCCCCTCAGCAGATGGTGAGGCAGGAAGGGGGAGGGCTGCCAAACTGGTCTTCAAAGGCAGAGAAGGACATCTGGAGCACCCAGCAACACCCCCACATCCTGCAACCCCAGACAGCTAGGTGCCCCCTTGATTAGATTAGGAGAGGGCAGGAGAGGGGTGTGTTTATGATTTTTAGCCACACCAGTGGGTGGGCTCAGCCAGATCTCTCCTCCAAAAATCAGATTCATCCATTTTGGATTTTTAGAGACTGTTGCCTTCTGGGATGGATTTTTGCCACACTTCCCAGGAAGTGGTCATCACAGGGGGACGACCCTGTCCCTGATTGGAGAACCAGGGCCCCCCTGCTTTTCACCCAGGAGCAAGGATAAAACTGGCAGACCTGCACCCACGCCTCAGATCCCCACCAAATTTCAAGAAGAAGGAACTACAAGAAGAAGAAGGACTGCCCTGCTGGACCCCTGGCCTGCACCTGGACCCTGCACTCAGAAAGACTGCACCAGCTGCACACTTGGGCTTCACCACAAGAAGGACTTTGCCTGGCTTCCACTGGTTCAAGGAGGGACTCCCTGTTTGCTACAGGTGAAAAATTGCTAACCAGAGTCCCCTGCACCAACTCCTGAAAAAGTGACCAGCTGACCACTGCCCAGTGGCCAAAAAGGAGTTTGCGCCAGGTGCACTCTGGGAGTTGAAGTCCGCACTTCCCAAGGACCATCACAGAACTTCTGGACCCTTGGGGTGAGCTGTGGACCCCAAAAGAACCTTAAAAGAACATCTGGGTGAAGCCCCAGAAGTTTTGAAAAGATTGGAGAATTTTTGGAAAAAAGCTCCATAAAGTGACCGACCCGACGCGGAAATTCTAGCCGGCTTGCCTCAACCGCGACCCGGCCTGACTTCGTGGTTCGTCCCGGTAAAGAAAAACATCCAAAAAAGAGACTAAGTCCGAACGTAAAAAGTTGACCGGGACCTTCCAGCCATCGTATCCGAGAAGGGCTCCACGGACGTCGGATCAAGATCCAGGTTTACCCCGGTCGAACGATTTTCATCTCGAAAAAACGACTAAGTCCGAAGGTAAAAATCACCACCGAGGAAACCGACTTCGCGTATCCAGACAAGGGCTCCAGGAGGTCGGATCCAACTGGCAGGTTCGTCCCGGTGAAGAAAAACTTCAAAATAAAGACTAAGTCAGAAGGTAACTTTTTAACCGAGGCTTCCCGCGACCTGTAGCCGAGCAGGGCTCCATTGCGGTCGGCCTGAAAGTTTGACTTTGTCCCGGTCCTGGTGCAACCAGATGACCCGATTGGCGCTTTTTGTTTCTAAGTGCTAGAAAATAATAATACTTTAAAAATTCATATCTCTGGTTCCCCTGAACCGATTTTAATCGTTTTTGTGTCATTTTAAAGATAAAAATATAAGCTATTTTTATAAATTGGTTTTGGATTTTTAAACTGTTTCCTGTGTTTTATTTAATTACTGTTTTGTGATATTTGAATGCTTTACACTTTGTCTCCTAAGTTAAGCCTTGACGCTCGATGCCAAGCTACCAAGGGTAGAGCTGGGATTAATTTACTGAGACCTAACTGTACTTTTGTGGAGGTTTGTGGCTTGTTGCTAGGTGTAGGTACCTACCTGCCCTACCAATAACCCATTTTCCAACATAATTGAAAGCAGCGACGGGATCCTGTACTTGTGTTCAATATCACGTTACAGTTTTAGATAAAACAAATTAAAAATCCTTTAAATTGTCCTAGTGCAAAAATTGTTTTTAATTATTTTATTTTTTTAATTAATTTGGATTAATTTCAATTATTGAATTTTTGTAATTTTTCTAAATTCTTGTTACCAATTTTTGCAAAAAGTTTTTGTTGACACAAAACTAGGGAACCATGGAGCTTGATCTGGCTAGCCTACCCACATTGACAGTAGTCCAGCTTAGGGGGTTGTGTATTGAGAGAGGGTTGCCTTCAACCCCTGATCTCAGGAAGCAAATCCTGATTAAATCCCTGACAGCATGGGCTGAGGCCCAAGAGGTAGAGACAGAGGAAGCTCCAGAGGGGGAAGAAAAAGAGGAAGATGCTAACTCTAACCACTCAGGGGAGGGAAGGCATCAGACCCCAAGTGAGGAAGAGGAGGAACGGTCCTCAATGGATACAGTCACTAGGGGCAGACCCAAAGCTAGTGGTAGGAAGAGGGTCCTTTCAGGAGGAGAGAACCCATCCATCAGGGAAAGAGAGCTGGAAGCCCAGCTGGCCTACATAGCTTTGGAAGCAGATAAGCTTGCACTGGAAAAGAAAAAGTGGGCAAGCAAAGAAAAAAGAGATGGAAGCAGCGATAAAGAAGCTGAGGTGTCCATGGGTGGGGGAGTTTGCCCCAGATTACTCAAGGGGGTGGTCCCTGCTTATGTAGAGGGGGATGACATAGATAAGTGGCTGGAGGCCTTTGAGAGGGCACTCCAAATGAGAAAGGTTAGGCCTCAATACTGGGGTTCCCTTTTGTGGGAGTTGGTCCCCAACTCAGGGAGGGATAGGCTTCTGACCTTAAGGGGGGAGGAGGCAGATTCATACCCTAGTATGAAGAGGTGCTTAGTCAAGAAGTTTGGTCTGACCCCAGAGCAATATAGAATGAAGTTCAGGGACACCCAGAAGGTCAGTACCCAATCTTGGGTTGACTTTGTGGACATTTCACTAAAGGCACTAGAGGGCTGGATTATTGGCAACAAAGTAAATACTTATGAGGGGTTATACAATCTGATCATGAGAGAGCACATCTTGACCAATTGTATCCAAGAAAGGTTACGCCAGCATCTAGTGGACTCTAAGCAGACCAACCCTAGAGAGCTAGGGGAGGCAGCTGATGAGTGGTTGAGAACCAGGGTGGTTGTCAAGTCCCAGGGGGGAGACTCCAAGAAGGGGGGGTCAGGTCCCCAAAAACCTAAGGAGGGAGGTGGTAAGCCCACCACAGAGACTCCCTCTGTACCCCAGAACCCTAAGGAGGAGGAGAGAAAATCCCACTCCCACTCTGACAAGCAGAGACAGGGAGACCCAGGGTTAAAAAAACTCTTGGACAGTAGGGCTTGCTTTGACTGTCAGCAGACAGGTCACTTCAGAGGAGATGCAGCCTGTCCAAGGAAGGTGGTTAGCACTGGGCTGTCCAGTGTAGCCATAGAGGAGGATTCCTCAGATGATGAAGTCCTCCTAGCATTGTGCTGGGAGACAGGACCAGATGGTAAGCTGGTGATCCCTGAGGGTGGGAGTAGGCACTTCCACCACATTCAAGTGAATGGGATCCCTACCAGATGCCTGAGAGACACCGGTGCCAGTCACACTATAGTGAGTGACCGGTTAGTGACCCCAGACATGTATGTCCCAGGAAAGACAAAGAAAGTCAGGATAGCCACAGGGGAGGTCACCTCCAAACCTGTAGCCATAGTGCCCCTAGAGAGGGAGGGTATCCTTGACTGGATTAGGGTGGTAGTCAGTGCTGACCTCCCCCTAGATTGTATCCTGGGCAATGACCTCCCAGAGGTGAGTCTGGTCACAGATGGGGTGGTCGCCCAGGGCGCCCCCCCAACCCAAAGTCCTGGGGAGTCAGTCCCTACAGTTAGGAGACAGGGGTCCCCAAGAAAAGGAAAGAAGAAAAGGAAGGGTAGGCCACTCTTAAAGAGAGTTCCAGGGAGCCAAGGGCCTTCTGCCCCAGTAGGGGGGGAGCCCAGAGTTGGCACTGGTGAGGCCTCACCTGACCCCAAGGAAGTCCTGAGTAGTCAGGCAGCTGTCCAGATGCAAGGTGTTGCCCCTGCACTGACAGAAAGGAGAGTGGAAGGAGGGTGTCTGCCACAGGAGGTGGTAGCCCCCCACTCTAGACAGCAAGAGGGGTGCCAGGACCCCAAAGATGCCCCTAAAGCAGCTCAGCCACCTGTCAGTGGAGAGCTTAGGGTGTGGTTCTGGGTACTGACAGCTGTCAGTAGCCTCTGCTGGGTGCAAGCCTTCCTGGCAGCACTGTACTTGGCCTGGGAGGCAGACCCCAAGGCCAATAGCAAAGTAGGCCCCCTGACCCTGTTGGTCATGGTGGGGTTGCTCAAGTGTTGGGTGACCTCTTTGGGTAAGCTAGGTGTTGCCCTAGCAAAGTTAGGAGTAGGGGAGGTGGGCACCTCACTACCCAAGTTGACAGAGAGAGAGGAGGAAGACCCCCCTAGAGGGAAGTTTCAGTTTGAGTTGGGTCCTTTTACTGTTGGGATGGCTTCACTACCCAGAGGGAGTGACCCTGACAGGAGGATGTAAGGCAGAGTAGGCCCTGCAAAGGGACAGCCAGTTTTCTTCACTGTCTTCCTCGCCTAACAAGCCAGGAAGACTCTCCCAGGGTTGGGCTGAGTCTCCTGGGCGTGTGGGCTGGGGGGGGGTTGTGTGAGAAACTGGGGCTGATTGCAGAGGCCCCCTAACTTTTTGCCCCCATTTTCCACTTTATGCTGGTGTTTTCCTTACTCTGATGGTGCCCTGGGTACTGCTAACCAGTCCCAGGGCCTGTGCTCTGTGTAAAATGGATATGCAAATTAGGCTAATTATAATTGGCTAAGTTAACCTACCTATAAGTCCCTAGTATATAGTAGGGCATGTAGGTTTAGGGACCACAGCATAGGTGGTGCACACCTAGGTGCATTGCTGAGGTGCCCAGTGTCATTTTAAAAGCAAGCCTGCCTTGCTGGCTGCTTTTAAATTAAAGTTATATGCAAATTCGACTTTGGAATTAAAGGTACTTCCAAAGTCTTCAACTACCTTATTTTTACATATAAGTCACCCCTAAGGTGTGCCCTATGTGCCCCTAGGGCTGGGTGCCATGTAACTATAAGCAGGGACTTTATAAAAATAGATTTATAAGCCCTGGTGAGGTAAAAACAGCCAAATTCGTTTTTCCCTCATTGAAGTAAATGGCCTTCATAGGCTAGAATGGGCAGACTTTATTTTAAATTTTAAAGTCCCCTTAAATGTTACATACCAAGAATTTGGTATCAAATTGATTGTTATAATAAATCCCCCAACTTCCAGTTGTTGGATTTAATATAACTAGTGCAGGTAAAAAGTTTAGACTTTACCTAAAAAGTTGCCAATTTCAGCTCTGCATTGTTTTTGCTGCTGTGCTCTGATTGGCCAGCCTGCAGCAGCTTCTGCCAGGCTACTTTAATGAGGTGTGAAGTGGCCTGACTTCACACAAAGGAATGTGCTTGGGGGAGAGAATCTCCCCTCAGCAGATGGTGAGGCAGGAAGGGGGAGGGCTGCCAAACTGGTCTTCAAAGGCAGAGAAGGACATCTGGAGCACCCAGCAACACCCCCACATCCTGCAACCCCAGACAGCTAGGTGCCCCCTTGATTAGATTAGGAGAGGGCAGGAGAGGGGTGTGTTTATGATTTTTAGCCACACCAGTGGGTGGGCTCAGCCAGATCTCTCCTCCAAAAATCAGATTCATCCATTTTGGATTTTTAGAGACTGTTGCCTTCTGGGATGGATTTTTGCCACACTTCCCAGGAAGTGGTCATCACAGGGGGACGACCCTGTCCCTGATTGGAGAACCAGGGCCCCCCTGCTTTTCACCCAGGAGCAAGGATAAAACTGGCAGACCTGCACCCACGCCTCAGATCCCCACCAAATTTCAAGAAGAAGGAACTACAAGAAGAAGAAGGACTGCCCTGCTGGACCCCTGGCCTGCACCTGGACCCTGCACTCAGAAAGACTGCACCAGCTGCACACTTGGGCTTCACCACAAGAAGGACTTTGCCTGGCTTCCACTGGTTCAAGGAGGGACTCCCTGTTTGCTACAGGTGAAAAATTGCTAACCAGAGTCCCCTGCACCAACTCCTGAAAAAGTGACCAGCTGACCACTGCCCAGTGGCCAAAAAGGAGTTTGCGCCAGGTGCACTCTGGGAGTTGAAGTCCGCACTTCCCAAGGACCATCACAGAACTTCTGGACCCTTGGGGTGAGCTGTGGACCCCAAAAGAACCTTAAAAGAACATCTGGGTGAAGCCCCAGAAGTTTTGAAAAGATTGGAGAATTTTTGGAAAAAAGCTCCATAAAGTGACCGACCCGACGCGGAAATTCTAGCCGGCTTGCCTCAACCGCGACCCGGCCTGACTTCGTGGTTCGTCCCGGTAAAGAAAAACATCCAAAAAAGAGACTAAGTCCGAACGTAAAAAGTTGACCGGGACCTTCCAGCCATCGTATCCGAGAAGGGCTCCACGGACGTCGGATCAAGATCCAGGTTTACCCCGGTCGAACGATTTTCATCTCGAAAAAACGACTAAGTCCGAAGGTAAAAATCACCACCGAGGAAACCGACTTCGCGTATCCGGACAAGGGCTCCAGGAGGTCGGATCCAACTGGCAGGTTCGTCCCGGTGAAGAAAAACTTCAAAATAAAGACTAAGTCAGAAGGTAACTTTTTAACCGAGGCTTCCCGCGACCTGTAGCCGAGCAGGGCTCCATTGCGGTCGGCCTGAAAGTTTGACTTTGTCCCGGTCCTGGTGCAACCAGATGACCCGATTGGCGCTTTTTGTTTCTAAGTGCTAGAAAATAATAATACTTTAAAAATTCATATCTCCGGTTCCCCTGAACCGATTTTAATCGTTTTTGTGTCATTTTAAAGATAAAAATATAAGCTATTTTTATAAATTGGTTTTGGATTTTTAAACTGTTTCCTGTGTTTTATTTAATTACTGTTTTGTGATATTTGAATGCTTTACACTTTGTCTCCTAAATTAAGCCTTGACGCTCGATGCCAAGCTACCAAGGGTAGAGCTGGGATTAATTTACTGAGACCTAACTGTACTTTTGTGGAGGTTTGTGGCTTGTTGCTAGGTGTAGGTACCTACCTGCCCTACCAATAACCCATTTTCCAACACTGTGGTTTTGGGTGCCCTTCTTATAACCATTTTGCCCTTTGAAGTAAGCATACTTCAAAGAAAAGTCTCTCTTGTTTGTGAAATCATGCCTTGCCCTGGCCAGGCCCCTGACACACACCAGGGGGCTGGAGACTGCATTGTGTGATGACAGGCACAGCACTTTCAGGTGTAAGTGACCACTCGTCCCCTCCCTCCTAGCCCAGATAGCTCATCAGGAAATGCAGACTACACCCCAGCTCCCTTTGTGTCACTGTCTAGTGAGAGGTGCAACCAGCCCAACTGTCAAACTGACCCAGACAGGGGATCCACAAACAGGCAGTGTCACAGATATGGTTTAAGCAAGAAAATGCTCACTTTCTAAAAGTGGCATTTTCAAACACACAATCTTAAAATCAACTTTACTAAAAGATTTATTTCTAAATTGTGAGCTCAGAGACCTCAAACTTCACATATCTATCCGCTCCCAAAGGAAATCTACCCTTTAACCATACTTAAAGGTAGCCCCCATGTTAACCAATGAGAAGACATATGAAACACATCACTCTATGTCCTACCATAACCATATACTGCACACTGTCCTAGGGGCTACCTAGGGCCTACATTGGGGGTGCCTTACAAGTAAGAAAAGGCAAGGTTTAGGCCTGGCAAGTGGGTACACTTGCCAAGTCGAATTTACAGTTAAAAACTGCACAGACAGACACTGCAGTGGCAGGTCTGAGACATGATTACAGAGCTACTTATGTGGGTGGCACAACCAGTGCTGCAGGCCCATTAGTAGCATTTGATGTACAGGCTCTGGGCACCTCTAGTGCACTTTACTAGGGTCTTACTAGTAAATCAAATATGTCAATCATGGAAAAGCCTATCAACCATACAATTTACACAGACAGCATATGCACTTTAGCACTGGTTAGCAATGGTAAAGTGCTCAGAGTGCAAAAGCCAACAGCAACAGGTCAGAAAAAATAGGAGGCAGGAAGCAACAAGATTGGGGATGATCCTGCATAAGCAAAAAAGTCCAACATTAGTCATCCACTAACTATAGGGTATGTTAAGGTTGCTGAAGTAGGATACGTTTATGTATTAGGTCTGAATGAAATCATGCATTTCTAAGTGCTAGACTTGTGAGGATGAAACCTTGAACTCAATGGGACGGTACTAGAGGTGGCAAGTGCCTAGATAGACCTCTTCATTGTCAATATGTTATGTATATGCCATCAATGCCAATGCCCTAGCAATTACAGTGCAAACTAGCTTAGTAACTCCCTACATCATGTCTCAATGGTTACTTGGGAGCAAATCTGATGGAGTGGGACAATGTCTTCTACCCCTGGCCTAGCTGAAGTGGCAGATATGGACAGGTTTGGGTATTGCATGACTCATGGGATGTTGATGTGAAACAAATGTTGTATTTTCTCTCTTGAGGCTGCTTTAAGTAGCAGTGGGATATGTATTGTCAGTGCAAAGGCAGTGGTGTTGGTCCGTGCATGCACAATGCTTATATGTATTTACCATCAGAGATGTGTGTTGTCTGGACTTAGGTACTGCTATTCAAAAATCTGGAATGGTGTGTGTGAGGGTGGTGTTATCATTGCATGGTATTGTATGTCGACCACGATGTAATATGTGTGTTCTTGAAGCTCATCAGTTGTGACACTGCACTCAGTGAATGTGCAATATGGGCCATTGTAGATGTACTTAGACATATGATTAGTGATATATAGGTGTTGGTGTCTGCCTCTGTGATTGGGTCAGACTAATCACATCGCTATACCCCAGACTTGTATTGTACACATCAGATGTCACCTTTATGGGTGTCTAACATGTGGTGGCTAAATCACTTATGATATCTATATTGGCATAACTGTACAGACTGTTAGGTCAGCCATGTAATGTGACAGGCAGATGCTGTGTGGTGTGTGAGTGGTGTAGTCTTCACTGTCATGGATATTTTACATTGAATATGGACTGATCAGCTGTTGTTACTGTAGAGGCCTGATGTGTTTTGTTCAGTCAGCTGCACTTCCAGTGGGTGATAGGAGTACGGAGAGGTATGATATGAAATCAGGGAGTCGTTGTACTTCATTCAGGGCATGATGTGCATGCAAACATGGCTTTGGTGGTGATCATGTGGATGACTCCAGTCATGCTGACCTACTTAAATATAGATCCAAGTGGGGGGGTTGGCATACAGGGGAAGGTAGTAGTAACGTGTTGTATCATGATGTAGGAGATGTGTATTGGCACCTGAGATAGCCTAGCCAGGATTTGTACTCTCACAAATGTGCATGTTAACATGTGTGTATGTGAGGTGCATGTTAACCCTTTCTCTCCCTATCTTTATCTCTCCCTCCCTCTCTCTATTTGTGTGCATCAGCAGGTGAAGGAGATGGGGCACAATCTCTCCCTCCCTCTCTCTCTCTATTTGTGTGCATCAGCAGGTGAAGGAGATGGGGCACAGGCTAGTGGGGATGCTGCAGGCCATGCGACCCAGGGTGCTGCTACCAACAACAGCAAGGGACCCAGTGGCACATAGGTCGAGGGGAGGGCCACAGGGGAGACCAGAACTTCCACTTCATCTTTGGAATCCTCATCCAGTGGACACTCCCTGATGGTGGCGGACCCATCTGGAACCACACCAGCACAATCTTTGTCCCCTACCCCCTCACTACCACTGCTCTCCCTGTAGCTCCCCACCCAGTTGCCCGTGCCCGCTCACCCAAGAGGGTGGGCACATCATTCACCGCAGGCACCTCTGCCACTGCCCCAGTCAGCCCTGCTGCCCTCAGTGAGGAGGCTATTGACCTCCTGAGGTCCATCTCTGTGGGTCAGTCAACCATTGTGAATGCCATCCAGGCACTGGCAGCTCAAGTCCAGCGGAGCTATGAATTCCTGATGGGCATTCATGGTAAATTGGCTGGTCTACAGAGGTCCTTTAAGGCTCTGGCCTCCTTACCGATGGCACGCAGTCAACCTTTGTCTACCCCCCCTTTCACCTACCTCTTCCCAATCCCAAACCCCTATTCCCAAACCCAGCCAAAGTACTCAGACATACAAGCATGCATCAATCTCAACATGCTACAAGGGCAGCGCAGACAAACACAAGCACCACAAGACCCACCACTGGCAAACACACAAAACACCCACCTGCAGACACACCACCACTCACTACCTGCACAAACTCCCCAAGCACCCCCACCTTCAAAGAGACTACACCAGACACATCTGCAGCTACCACACCAACATTCGCTGTTCCAGCCACAGGTCCTATCTTACCCACAGTCAGCACAATATTAGGCCTGCAAACATCCACCCCAGTCACCACATCTGCAGACACCACAACCACTGACACAACTACATGCAGCATATCTTCAATACCTGCAGACACTACCCCACAGACAGTCACCCATCCAGCTTGGCATCTCCCAGCACCTCCTCCCCCTTTCGTCCTAACACACAAATGCCCACACTCACCCACTCAACAGACAGCCAGCACCCACAAGCATACCTGGTATGCACATGCACCCGACATCCACCAAGACACTTCCTACAACCACTTCCTCTACCTCCACTCCCAAATATTTTTGCCATGACTGCCCAGTGTGTCTAAAAAGGTCTTCTTGGAGTTTTCCCTGTTCCCTACTCCTCTCCCACCCCGAGATACTCCCAAACTGTCTTTGTCCCTCCCCAAATCCAGCCCTTTCACCCCAGAATCCTCCCCTGCCCCCCACTAGTACCCATGCCCCCTCCCCCTGCCAAGAAGTCCACCTCTCCCAAGCCCAAGCCCAAAGACCCCCCTCCCAAGCCAAAGCCCAGAGACCCCCTCTCAAACCCAAGCCCAAACCACCCCCTTCGCCCCCAATCCCTGAGGTACCTGCCTGCCCCCTTGATGCCCCTACCCTGTGGAGGTCATCTAGCAGTCAGGAGTCATGTTGGGGCACACAGAAGAGCAATTTGGGCCTTGTCCACTTTGGAATGGCCATTGGCCTTCTGTTTGTACATAGTTATTATTGTTTGCCATTAATTTGTATAGATATTCATTATATCTGGTTGGTTGTTGGTTTGATTGATGGTAACGTACTTCTCCTACCTTTCTTTACACATGGCTGTTTTGGTCTTGACTGCTTTGGTTTGTGTGTGAGTGACATTTGTGTGTGTGTTGGTTGTGCTAGTTGTTGTGTCTGGGCAGCATGTGTGGGTGTGGCCCTGCCATATGTCCCACTGTGATGGCTGTGTGTTGTATGTGGGATGTGTTTGTGTTTGGAACATGCATGTATGTTGATGATTTGTGTATTGTTTGTGTTGACATGTGCAATGGTGGTGTTGTGTGCCCTTATGTGGTTGTTGTGTGTGGTGATGGGTATGTCAGAAGCATTGTCAGGTGTTTTAATGTGTTGTTCAATGTATGTAGTGTCATGTGGAGGTGTGTAATGAGTTAGCTTGCCATAGCATTTGTGTTGTTGTGGTTGTGGTGTAGTTGTGTGAATCAATGCTGTTGTGTATTGCTCTGTTGGACTGTGCTGGTGCTGTGTGTGTGCGGGTTGGTGTGTGTATTGTATGTGTGTGTTGGCCGTGGTGTGTGTGTAGTATGGGTGTGTGTGTGCGAATGGGTGTGTGGTTAGGTGTGTGTTTTGCCATTGCCTGCCATCCCGGATGTTTATGTGCATGTGTAATGTGTAATTTGGGTTTTCCCTGCGGTGTCAGGTGGGTGTGTGTACTCATGGTTGTTGTCATCATTGCCTGTTTCGGAGTCAGTATGCGAACAGGAGCAGTGGGAGGACATGCTGTTCAGGTTTCATGGCGGCTCTAGACAGGTATGTGTTCGAGAAGATGAGTGTCTCCTTTTATATAGTTGGTTTCCACCAGGGTTTTCATGTGACAGAAACATTGGCGGTGTGCAGCCTTGAAATCTGTCCGGTGGCCCGAAGTTGGCTACCACCGTCCGTGGAGGCATGACCACGCTGGTGGCACAGGCGGTGGTTTGGCTGTTGGGAAGACCACCATGGTCATAATTTTGCCACCGGTCCGTCAGTGGTGTGGCTGCCAACATGGTGGACCTGATACCACCAAATTCATAATGACTCCCATAGTGTGCCTCCTCAGGACCAGAACTCCTTCTGAACCAGAACCTTGAGAAGAATGTATAAGAATATTTATTAACCTCATGGACCTATTTTTTTTGTACATCACCAAGTAGTCTAAGTGAAAACACACATACCTTTTAATTGTATGCAAATTGCTTATCTGGATGTCTCGTGCAATGATGCCAGAGTTCATTTCTCTAAAAAAATCAACAGATATGTATCACCGTATGTCACTTACAGGTCTACCAGCTTATAGATAGTCGAGGGCCCACTGCTTATGTAGCCTCCTTATATTCCTAGTGTGCATCAAAATAGTTTGTGGTGAGGAAACAGGTGATGGAAAAAATACCACTAACTCTAGGGTTCAGTTAGTGAAATGCACCAGATAATCATGAATGTATAATATTGCATTGGGTTTAAAATGCCATCTATCATACATCACCCTGTGTGTATAACTTCACCAATAATCAAGAGTTCACAAGGTCATTGAAAGCACTCTCTGGCATGCCACTATTTGTTGCACAACTTATTGCATCATCTCTATCCATTCATGCAAAATCAAATATGTATTTCTTGTTTTTACCCAACACAGAAGAAAAGTGCAGTCAGTTCCTCACCCATTGTGACACGTAATCTCTACAGTTAGCTGAGGGTTATCACTTTACAAACATTGTTCAGTGAATGGGTCATACTTTTAAGGTGCTCAATCCACCTGCATTCTCTGAGACTGGGCAGTTCATTCAAATTTTCTCCTCTGGAGACTAATTTAACCACTTCCAACATGTACCTCCTTATCATATCCTCTGTTTGGTGGAGCTTGGTGAAATGTTTGACCAATGATGCTCCCTCAGTGTGACACCTTATCCTGCTTTGATGTGGCAGATCCTCTGCTTCATCATTTCAGTTGTTTGGCCCACATATATCAAATCACATGGACACATGATGACATATATTACATTTCTGCTGTTACAATGTGACCAGCCAAGTAATTTAATTTGCACCTGCTATATTTCAATTCTTTTTATGTCAGATGTAAATCTACATGTTTCACATTCTCCACACCTGAAGGGGACCCTAATAGGTGGTAGCACCCCCTCCTCAGTTATGGTTTGTAGTTTTGGTTCCCTATGTGCTTACACTACATGATCTCTGATAAATTTGTTCCACTTGAAGGCAAACATTGGATTAGTGTTAATATCATCCTGTATGAATAGCAAATGTCTGTTAATTACTCTGCTCGCAGCATTACAAGCAGGGCTGTACATAGTAACCATGATCATCTGGTCATTATTAATATTGGACTTGTCTCTGAGGGTAAGAATGGTTTCTCTGTTCGGCAGTATAATGCTCTTTTTAGTGCTTGACGTACTATTCTCCATGGGTATACTCTTTCAGATAATGTGGTTATCCGTCCATGCATAGTGATATTTTCAATTATGTCTAAGAAGATTAATTAGCAGTGCATGGTAAGGGTGCGAGTTACAGTTACTTTAAGGCACGAGTGATAGTTACTTGTTATAACTATAACTGGTAAATGTCAGTGTTTTTTAGAGTTTAAAATGTTATGTTGCTACTGAATATTTCAGCTAACTATAATGTTACTTTGTTCTTTTTTTCAGTAATTTTATTTTTTAACATAAAGTCATATTTAATTACCATATGTTAATTCAATCCCTGCTGCTTACGGCCTGCAGCCGTGTACAGTGAGGACTTGGCTGCAGAGCCGGTCTGCGGCCAAACCCTGTCACCAACTACCTGCCATGCAGCCAACCCCATGCTTCATATGGCTGTTTGGTTGATCTAAATATTGCTTCCGCTTACAGGGAGCAGCATTATTATTATACTTTTTTAATTAGAGGCCCTGTGGGGTGAGGTGTCCAGGGCCATAATAGGTTGGGAGACGGGGCACACAGCCCCCCTCCTCTTTCAAAAAAGGCACTGAGTTCCCCAAGGCCAGACCTTGTGGCTTCCAACAGCAAACAGCTATGTGTGCAGAGGGGGATTGTCAACAGTGTCAACAGCCTTGTGGAACTCAGGGCCTTTTTTTTTTTCAAAGAGGTCAAAGAGGAGGAGGACTGTGTGGTCCCCTCCCACAACCTATTATGGCCCTGAAGACCCCATTCCCCCAGGAATTATTATTATCATTATTATTATTATTATTATTATTATTATTATTATTATTATTATTATTATTATTATTATTATTATTATTATATTATTATTATTAGTAATAACCTCTTAGCTGCTGGGCCTCCACCCCCCACCCCCTCCAGTGCTGAGCCCTTTTTTGGCTATTTGGAGTAGTTTGCACTTAGGCCTTCATAACTTTTTGTCAACAAAAGCTATCCATGCCAAATTTTTGTCCTTTTTTCCAACATCCTAGGGATTCTAAAGGTATTCAGAGTTTGTGGGGTTCCCCTGGAGGAAACCAAGGAGTTAGTCAAAATACAGCAAAAATGTTGTTTTTTTCAACAAAATGGGAAAAAGGGGTGCCAAAGAAAGCTTGTGGTTTTCTCCCTGAAAATGGCATCAACAAAGGGTTTGCAGTGCTAAAACCACCATTTTCCCAGATGTCAGGAACAGGCAGATCTGAATCAGAAAACCTAATTTTTCATCACAAGTTTGGCATTTTACTGGGACATACCCCATTTTTATGATTTTTTGTGCTTTCAGCCTACTTCCAGTTAGTTACAGCAATGGGTATGAAATCAATGCTGGATTCCAGAAAGCTAAATATTTTTGAAAAATAAACAAAAGTCTGAAGTCAGCAAGGGGTCATTTGTGTAGATCCTACAAGGTTTTCCTACAGAAAATAACAGCTGAAATAAAGAAAATATTGAAATTGAGGTAAGAAAACAGCAATGTTTCCCTACATTTTACTCTGTAACTTTTTCCTGCGATGTCAGATTTTTTAAAGCAATATACCATTATGTCTGCTTACCTCTTCTGGTTGCAGGGATATATATATATATATATATATATATATATATATACGGCTTGTAGGTTCATCAAGAACCCTAGGTACCCAGAGCCAATAAAGGAGCTGCACCTTGCAATGTTTTGTCATTCTATACCGGGTATACAGCAATTCATTTGCTGGAATATAAAGAGTGAAAAATAGGAATGAAGAAAACCATTGTACTTCCAAAATGGGCACAAGATAAGGTATTGCAAAGCAGTTGTTATTTGCACATCTCTGAATTCTGGGGTGCCCATACTAGCATGTGAATTGCAGGGCATTTCTCAAATAGACATCTTTTTTACACACAGTCTTACATTTGGAAGGACAAAATGTAGAGAAAGACAAGGGGCAATACCAGTTGTTTTGCTAATCTGTATTCCCCCAAGTCTCCTGATAAAAATGGTACCTCACTTGCATGGGAAGGCCTAATGTTCACAACAGGAAACACCCCAAAAAGCAACATGGGCACATCATATTTTTACATTGAAATCCGACGTGTTTTTTGCAAAGTGCCTAGCTGTAGATGTTGGCCTCTAGCTCAGCCGGCACCTAGGGAAACCTACCAAACCTGCACATTATTGGAAACTAGATACATAGGGGAATCCAAGATGGGGTGACTTGTGGGGCTCTCACCAGGTTCTGTTACCCAGAATCATTTGCAAACCTCAAAAGTTGGCCAAAAAAACACTTTTTCCTCACATTTCGGTGACAGAAAGTTCTGGAATCTGAGAGGAGTACAAATTTCCTCCTACCCAGCGTTCCCCCAAGTCTCCAATAAAAATGGTACCTCACTTGTGTGGGTAGGCCTAGTGCCCGCAACAGGAAATGCCCCAAAACACAACGTGGACACATCACTTTTTCCGTAAGAAAACTGACCTGTTTTTTGCAAAGTGCCTAGCTGTGGATTTTGGCCTCTAGCTCGGCGACACCTAGGGAAACCTACCAAACCTGTGCATTTTTAAAACTAGACACCTAGGGGAATCCAAGATGGGGTGACCTGTGGGACTCTCACCAAGTTCTGTTACCCAGAATCCTTTGCAAACCTCAAAGTTTGGCAAGAAAAACACTTTTTCCTCACATTTAGGTGATAGAAAGTTCTGGAATTTGAGAGCAGCCGCACATTTCCTCCTACCCCGCATTTCCCCAAGTCTCCCGATAAAAATGGTACCTCACTTGTGTGGGTAGGCCTACTGCCCCCGACAGGAAATGCCCCAAAACACAATGTGGACACATCACATTTTCCCCAAAAAATCAGAGCTGCTTTTTGCGAAGTGCCTAGCTGTGGATTTTGGCCTCTAGCTCAGCAAGCACCTAGGGAAACCTAGCAAACCTATATATTTTTTTAAACTGGACACCGAGGGAAATTCAGAATGGGGTGACTTGTGGGGCTCTCACTAGTTCTGTTATCCAGAATTCTTTGTAAGACTCAAAATTCAGCAAAAAAAAATCTTTTTTTGTCACATTTCGGTGATGGAAAGTTCTGGAATCTGAGAGGCGCCACAAATTTCTTCCTTCCCAGTGTTCCCCCAGGTCTCCCCATTAAAATGGTACCTCACTTGGGTGGGTAGGCTAGTGCCCGCAACAGGAATGAATCACGCAAGGGCCAAAGGTAGTCTTTGCATGAGGGCTACTGTTAACCCTGGAGTGATCCATTCCTGAGGCAGGCACTGGGGGCAGACACAAAAGTGGGGTTGTGCTTTTATCTGGACAAGTGGAGAAACACTGGGTGATAGGAATCTTGAGGATTCCTGCACATTCCTGTAGTTTCGGTGATGAAAAAGAAAGGGAAAATAGTGTTTTTAATCAACGTTTCACTTTTGCAGGGTATTCTGGGTAAGTAGGTGTGAAATCCAAACACACCACACTTCTGTGGACTGCTTTAGGTGTCTAGTTTTCAGAAATGTCTGGGTTTGGTAGGTTTACCTATATGGCTGCCGAGCCCAGGACCAAATACTCAGGTGACTGTCTTACAAAACGAGGCGGTTTTGTAGTAGGTAATTTTGATGTCTCCACAGTCCGTTTTGGGTACTTCCTTGTTGTGGTCACTTGCCCACTCACTAAAGTGAGGCAGTTTTTCGCTGGAGACCTAGTGGAACTCTGAGTGGTAGATAATTTGTGGCTGCCTGCAGGTCCCTGGACTTCTGCTCATTGAAATGCAAGGCAAAAGTGTTTTTAAGCAAATTTTGTGATTTCAAGGGGATTCTGGGTGACGGAAAACTGGTGAGAGCCACGCAAGTCCTGCACCCTTGGACTCCCCTGGAACTAGTTTATTAAAGTTAAGCCACCACTCACACTGGTTGGTTTTAGCACCTCCAGAAATTATGGTTTCAAAGCATGAATACTTATCAAAGTATTTGAATATTGAAACCAAGCCATCTGAAGGTGGGCCATAAAGCCACGCCCAGGCACCAACCTGTTTATGGTCCATTTACACGCAATTCACACACACCAAACAACCCTGTCATACCGCCGGCCATGGGCCCAATCCAGCCAATCACTGCACTCACATTAACTTACCGCTGCCAGACAAGGGCCCATCACATTCACACGCCACCGAACGGAATAGGTTTGACTACATTTTACCACCTGTCAAGTAACCGCCTCCTTCTTCTTTGACATTACCGAATGCATGCATAACGAACCTTTACTAATGACTTCCATGACAGCCACCCGAGGCTCAGGTAGACATGTTTTCCATGTGCCTTTAACCCACTCATTGTGCTAAATCCAACTCCTTCCAGTTTGTGGATGCAAGTTGGGGGTGTCCGAGTATGCCGTACAAAGCGATTCCTCGAACTGAGTGAGCATATTTACCTTTGAAACTAAGGGAGACATGCTCGGGAATTCTCGTGATGTTCCCTAAAGAGAAGTTCATAGACTATGAAAAAGGGTAGTGTTTGGGACACAAGGGGAGTCTGTGAGAACATAGCATATGTCCCAGGCAATATTATGTGCAGTGCTGTGACTGTAATGCACTTATCATACAGCAAACTGAACATCTCAATCAATCAAAAAATGTATTAAGCTACTCACCCAATAGGGTCTCAAGGCGCTGTGGGGGGGGAGGGGAAGCTGCAGTATTACTACTCAAAAAGCCATGTGTTTAGGTGCTTTCTGAAAGTAAGGAGGTCCTGGGTCTTGTGTAGGTTGGTGGGGAGGGAGTTCTAGGTCTTGTGGGCGAGGTACAAGAAAGATCTGCCTCCGGAGGTGGTGCGTTAGATGCGGGGGACTGTGGCAAGGGCGAGGTCAGCAGAGCGTAGTAGTCGAGTGGGTGGGTAGAAGTTCACTCATTCGTTGAGGTAGGCTGGTCCAGTGTTGTGGAGGGTTTTGTGAGGGTGGATGAGGACTTTAAAGACGATCCTCTTGCTGATGGGCAGCCAGTGAAGGGATCTGAGGTGAGCAGAGATGTGTTTGTGGCGTGGGAGGTTGAGGATGAGACGTGCGGCTGCGTTCTGGATATGCTGGAGTTTCTGCTGAAACTTGGCTGTGGTACCAGCATAGAAGGCGTTTCCGTAGTCTAATCTGCTGCTGATGAGTGCATGGGTGACGGTTTTTCTGGTTTCTATGGGAATCCATTTGAAGGTCTTCCGTAGCATGCGAAGGGTGTTGAAACAGGAAGATGATATGGTGTTGATTTGCTAGGCCATGGGGAGAGATGAGTCTAGGATGATGCAGAGGTTGTGTACGTGGGTGGAGGGTGTTGGGGGTGGTCCGAGGGTGGTGGGCCACCATGAGTCATCCCATACTGTCTTGTTGGGGCCAAAAATGATGATTTCTGTTTTGTTGGAGTTGAGTTTGAGGTGGTTTGCTGTCTTCCATTTGGCGGTGTCGAGGAGGAGGTTTGTCTTGGTGGTGGAGGGGATCCTGGTGAGGGAGATGATGAGCTGGGTGTCGTCTGCGTATGAGATGATGGTGATTCCATGGGGGAGGAGGATGTTGGGGGGCGGGGCCATGTAAATGGTGAAGAGGGTAGGGCTGAGGGAGGACCCTTGGGGACCCCGCAGATGATCTTGGTTGCTGGGGACTGGAAGGGAGGGAGGCGGAATTTCTGTGTTCTTTCACCGAGGAAGGAGGTGAGCCAGTCTAGGGCCTTGTGCCCTCTACTAAGTTCTGATGGAGGATGAACATGAAAAGTAGGTCAAACACTGAGCTATACATGTCATTGTCCTTCAGTGCTGGGATGGCACCAATAGGTTTGAATTTATAGGTGTAGATGATGTACATCTGTACTACCTTAACTATCTGCCTTCTACCTGTGCAATATCCCTGTGAAGGGCACCTTCCATAAGCTTTCCTTACCCATTCATGTCTTTGTTCTCATCAGAGTCCTGACTAATCCTGTATGATTGCCAAGTGAACCTATACTAGTTTGTGGATGCAAGTTGGGGATGTGCAAGTATGCCTTGGGAGGCCTATTCCTTACAATGAGTAAGCATATCTACCGTTGAAACTAAAGCAGACATGCTGGTGAAGAAATCCTAAGCTCTTTAAAGTAAAAAGTCAAACAAATATCCAGTGGGACTCATTCACCAACACTTCTACTTTTGCTTTGAAAGTGAAGCCACAAATTTAGTTTGCACAATTTCAAACAAGTAGAAATGTTGGTGAATATGTCCGACAGGACATTTGTTTGACTTATTACACTTACTCTGGTTCTCGATGGCAATCATGGTGTTCCTGGTGTAGTATACATAAGTTACCTAACAAGCACTTCAGAATTCAGTCATGCTTTTATCATTTCTGCCACACAGGGTACTCCGTGACAATGTGGCATGGGTTCTGTGCACTAGTATATGCAGTATGGGGACTATAATGCACGTTAATTAAACAGAACACCTACCACGTTCTGATGGTGGGTTTAGGTCTCAAGCAGGCCATAAAGAAGTCCATGATTTCCTGAAGTAGATGAAGTAAAATTCTGTGGCTCCTTGCCTAACAAAGCAGTGGCCCATGGACGTTCATTATCCATGCACTGCTGCTGAATGGATTACCCAACGACAGCTCCACCTCAGTCAATTTCCCAAAACTTTGCTTTAGTATGATACAACGTAAAGCAAGTAGGGACACAGAGGCCTGGTTGTAATGGGCACTGGGGACAATAATACCAACTCTCCTGCCACTTTCCATGCTTCAAGCACAGTTTACAGCGAAGACATGGACGATCCTTTTTGGGTGCTTTAGGAATGCGATCTGCAAAGTGTCGCTCCTGCTGCCTTGCCACATCCTCCAGAACATATGAGGTGGAGGCTGCTGCTGCTTCTGTAATAGCAGTGAGGCTTTCACTTACAGACTACTGGAAATCAAGGAAAGTCATGAGTCTTCCTGTGGTTGTCTGACAGTAAACAACATACGCATTGTATGTTGCCATCTGGATCAGTTGGGTAAACAGTTTATTGTACCAAGTGTGAGTTTTATGACAGGCATTGTATGGTTGAAGAACCTGGTCGTTCTTGTCCTCTCCGTCCATGTACTTATTGTAATCAAGTATACCGATGGGCTTGTGGGCTTCGGCCATCTGACCCCAAACCATGATGGGGGAAGTGCTCTCATCATGAACTGTAGTGAGCACGTATACATCACGCCTATCCAAGAACTTGACTGCGAGCAGTTCTTTGGAATGCAATTCAGCACTCTGGGATTTCTGGAGCTTCTTGAAAACAAGCTCCTGCATGAATCCTTTGTGGTTACAACAAACTGTACCGCAGGCCACAGTGCCAGCTTTGTAGAGCTCACTGAACAGCTCTACTCCTGCATAGGAATTGTCCACATAAAGGTTATAACCTTTGTGAAGAAGTGGGTGGACAAGTTCCCATACAATCTTACCTGTGACCCCTAATGGGGGAGGGCAACCAACAGGGTTTAGGGTAGAGTCCTTCCCTGTATACACTCTCAAGCTGTACACATAGCCAGAAGAGCTCTCACACAGCATGTACTGCTTCATGCCATAGCAAGCTCTTTTGCTCGCAATGTACTGTTTGAAAAGCAGATGTCCTTTGTACTGGATCAAGGTCTCATCGACTGTTATATTCTTTCCAGGAGTATAGATCTCTGGAAACTTGGCAGACAAATGTTCCACGACAGGCTGAGTTTTGAACAACCCGTCAAGGTCTGGATGGTCCCGGGGCACTGCAGCACAATTGTCATTGAGATGCAGCATGTGCTGCAGTAGCAAAAAACGATCTTTGCTCATGTATGGAGCGAAAATGGGGGTTATCCAAACCGTGCAAGTCGTCCAGTAGGACTGCAAGGTGGGTTTCTGCACTAATCCCATTTTGAGCGTAAGGCCCAAAAATATCTTCAACTCCACCAGCGAAGTTAGAGTCCACTGGCGTGCCCTAGAACGGGGCCCTAGAGTGCCTCCACGCTCCCTCAGAAATTGGCCTGCACGCAAATTTGTTTGCTGCACAATTTCCCGAAGGAAGTCAACATCTAAAAATAGATGGCCGTAGTCAACTGGTAAAAAGTTAGCTGTATGGACTTTACATCCAGCGTCACCAGTAAAAGGTGGAATTTGGGGCTGAACTAAACAGGGTGGCTGCCAATAGAGCGCTCTCTCTGTGCTTGTGGCCGCATGCACCTGCTCTCTGGGTTCGGCTAACCCAATGTTGTCCCGCTGCACAGACTGTGCTTGTGAAGGGACAGCACAGCTGTCATCATCGTCTTCTTTAGAATCACTGGAAGAGGTGTCGTTGGATGGGACTTTGCCGACTGAAAAATCACTCCCAGATCCTACCCCATTGTCCTCTCCCTCAGATGCTGTCTCAGTATCTGCTGTCTCACTCTCTGATCCTACATCAGAGCTGTCCTCTATAACCTGAGTTAGGGCTTGAGCAGCAGTCATTCAACGAGACGCCATCTCTGCTACTGGCTAAACTGTCCCTCTGAAGTAGTAGACTACGTAGAAGGCAGATAGAGTCATACAGTTGCTCGTGGATGTGTGTGATGTGTCAAATAGGAATGTCATCACCTTAACTTCTCTTCTTCTCCGATTTGGCAGATTCTCTGAAGACACTGAAGAAAAACCAAAAAAAGACAGTATTACTTCACCTTACCACATACCCATCATCACAGCCTTTAGCGGTGGTGGCACTCAGTGCGACAGTCATTTTTGGTGCTCTGCCTCCCATGACCTCCTCTTCTAATTCCCTCACTACCACCCAGCAAAAGTGCCCCTCATATCTCCATAGTGCCCCACGCACATACATTTCATTTGTTTTAAAGTGCAGGTAATGCTTGCCTTTACTAATCCACTCAGCTAAATACATATAAATGTATATCCGTTGCACAGCAGGACAATAAACTATCTGTGCTAATTTATGGCATTAAAACTGCCACTAGACAAAAGACATATATAGGTATATATATATATCACTTTTATATATGTATGGTTTCCCTAGGGGACCAATTGTAGCTCCCGGAGAACAACACATGAAACATAATATAATAATAATATATATATATATATATATATATATATATATATATATATATATATATATATATATATATATATATATATATATATATATATATAAAGAGAGACTGACTCTCTACATCACTTTGTTTTCATACATATGTGCTTTCCCTTGGCAAAGCACACATGTATAAAAAGAAATCACATCTATAAAAAAATGGCCCATAGAGGGTCAGCCTAAGGGCTAAACCCAGCATTTTCTATTTTTTTAAAAACCTTCCCTGGGGGGGCCCGATCGCCCTATAAACTATAATGATTTATAGCCCCAGGGGTCGGGCAGTGTTCGAAGGTCCGAACCCGGAATTTTGTTTTCTATTTTTTTTTTTTAATACATTTTTTTATCTGGGGGGCAGGATCACCACCCAAAAGAACCCCAACCTGTTTTTATTTTGTATTTATGCCCCCACAGGGGGGAGCCGACCCATTTACACGTGGGTCGGCCCCCACAAACAAGATCCCTGGTGCCTTGGGGCGTTTCCTGCCCATGGATCGCAGCCACACTGTGATCCATGGCCAGGAAACGGTGCCAGAAAGGCATTGATGGAAAGGGGAGACTCTCCCCTTTCCATTGATGCCTTCCCGGCATCTGAGGAGGCCGTTTTGGCCTTTTTTCCCCAGTTTAAGGAGAGGATGCTTAGCTGCTCCTCCGCTGTTCCGGTGGGGAAAAATGTGACATCACAGAGGGGCGGGTGGGGGGTTGCAGGGAGTCTTTCGTGTCTCCCGGCATGAAAAAAAGAAATAAATCCTCAGATTTTTTAACCCCCTCCCAGGTGTCACCCACTGGTCGTGACCCGCACCATGAAGTTAGTGTGCCAACACCCGCACTAAACGGGTTAGTAATAATAATAATCACAATAATAATAATAATAATGCTCTTAATCCTCTCTGTAAGTGGAGGGAATATTTAGATCTATTTCCCTGCCTGCAACACTCCAAACAGGTAATCAGCTCTAAAGTCAGCTCCCAGCCTGTAGGAGCATTTTACAGGCTCCCGCCCGCTCGGTGTGGACTTCATGTTTGGTACCGCTTGGGGGGACATTTGAAAATTCCCCCACCAAGTAAGAGCAAAACAGGTTTGCCTGACCTCACCACTGAAGGCAGAAAAACTGCTATGTGCTGAGGGTGGACTCCACGGGACATAGCCTGAGAGCCAACTCTGTGGGATGGAGTGCACTGTGGGATGGAGTGCTCAGGGGCATTAATGATTCAGAAAGGGAGGCATGGCCCCTCCTTTTCATATATGACTGAGCCTCAGGGGATGGAGCCTTTGGGGCTCGAATTATCACAGGGAGGAGAGACTCATGCCCCATTTATTTATTCGGCCACGCCCCAGGGGATGAGGTACCAGGGGCTTTTGCCATCCTCCCCCCTTATTAATTCAGCTGTACCCTAGGGAATGTATTCCCTGGGACCACAATTGAACTGGAGAGGGGGGGCCACATGCATGCCCTCCCCGGAATATAAATATCTCTTTCGCTCCCAGGACCTGGCCCACGCGGGGGCTTAAAAAACAAGCATGGAGACTTCAAATCTTTTTTTTCCATTTTTCTGCAGATTCACAGATGCTCCATTTAAGAAAATGGTTTTGGACACACCATCAGGTCTAGGGTGTCAGGGTATTCCTACCCTGCCCACTTGTGTCTCTTTTTCCATCTTTTTTTTTAGGACTCAGGTCATTACTGAGTCCTAAGATGGCTGCCACCACTTCCTGGCTGAGGTATTGGCAGCCAATCAGATCTCAGTTCGAGATCTTTCGGGATTCCCAGAGCTCCTGGGTCCCTAGATGTACACTATTTTTTCACATTATTTGTTAAAAAACTACTGAATAGATTCATACCAAAGCACATAAAGCACCTTTTTGGGACCTATAGGTAGCTTTCTGCCAAATATGATGTAAGTCTGTTAAGTGGTTTAGGCTGTATCTGTGTCTAACGTTCCTATGGGAAAATGAATGGGGAAAGCACATTTTGGAACCCCCCTTCTTTTTCGGGCACCCCTTAACAGATCACCCCAAAACTTTCCATGTGCAAACTAGGCAAAAAAGAGCACTCTTTTGAAATGTTTCACGGAGATTTGTCAAACTGCGCCAAAGTTATTAGCAACTCAAAAAAATGCAATGGAAACACAATCCTAACTATAACCACCCAGTGGTGACTGGCCCCAGGGCAAATAATTATTTGTAATAATGTCAATGTGTTCCTTTACTATAAAACGTAGTGTATTCACTTAAAAAAAAAGTTTACAGGAACTTTATAGTTAGGCTCACATTTTAAATGTACAAAACCACAGAAATGTAGCTGTTATACTTAGAGTTATTTCAAGTAACTATAACTCATGCCCTAAGGTAACAATAACTTGCACACTCGCCAAGCACAGTTTTCACATCAATAATGTTACTGCCAATAACTGCAGTGATATTATCTATGTTGTTATAAAAGATGTCATGAGTGCTGCAATATCTGGGGTAATGAGCAGTGCATGGCGAGTGTGCGAGTTTTAGTTACCTTAGAGCACGAGTTATTGCTACTAGAAATAACTCTAACAGCTGAATTTGTTTGTCTCAAAATGGCTGCCAACACCTCCTAGTTGAAGTGTTGGCAGCGAATCAGATCTCTGCATAAGATCAGGATTCATGAAGCCTTCGTGCCTCTAGGTGTACAAATTTGGTTTTCTATTAATATTTCAAAAGCGCTGATTAGATTTACACCAAATAACTAAAAGGCTTCTTCCTGGACCAAAAGCTACCTTTCTGCCAAACGTGGTGTAATTCTGTCAAGCAGTTTGGGCTGTAGTCTTGTTCACAATCTCTACGGGAACTCCCATGGGAAACACACTTTTTTTTACCTCCCTTTTCCTCGGCCCCCGCTTGACGCATCTCACCAACATTTACCATGCACAACACGACTCTTGGGCACACCTTTTTGGAAAATGTCATGAAGATTTGTGAAACAGCGCCAAAGATATAGCCAAGTCAGAAAACGCTTTTTCAATGGAAACCAGGTCCTAACTATAACTACCTACTGGTGGATCTCTTGAATTACTGGGCTCCCATCTAGCTGGGGTGGCAGGAGGTGAGGGTCAGCTTATGTCTTCTCCTAACTGTCATTCCCCCTTTAAAGACCAGTTTTGCTACCCCGCCCCTTTCCTGCCTTCTGCTCTGCAGCTTGCAGATCTCTACCCACCAGATATACTATTGTCTTAACTCAGGCCACTTCAAACCTCATTAAGGTAGCTTGGCTCACCCTGGCAGAGGTTGGCCAATATGAGAAGAGCTGCTGGAAGCCTGGATTTTGCCTCATCAAAAAAGCAAGTTCTATAACTTATTTTCTGTGATAGTTGTAACAAATCTAGCAGTGAAAATGTGTTGGATTTGTTCTAACTATCATTTTAAGTCCAAGACGGACATTTTTAGCTCCTTCCTAGCAAAAATACTTTAATAAAGTATTCCAATGTTCACCTATGAAACTAATGTAATACAATTGGGAAAAATGAAATTGGCAGTTTTCCCTCACAGGGCATACAAAACATCTTTGAGAATGTCCCTGCTTTTAGTTACAAGGCATCTCACACCTGTGGCACTTAGAGAACATCTTAGAGGTGACTTATATGTAAAAAATATTGTAGTTTGAGGCTTTGGAAGTACCTTTAATTCTAAAGTTGAATTTCTATATACATGTATCTTACAAACAGCCTCAAAGCACAATTAAGTGTATGAAATCTGGTGGGCCTCTAAACCTACATAATCTACCATATACTAGGGACTTACAGGTAGGTTGGCATGCCAATTATATTTATGCTTAATTTGCATATACTTTTAATCAGAGGACGGGTCCTGAGTTTGGTTGGCAAAGTTCAGGCCTGCCTCAGAGTCAAAAAAACAGTATCTAGTAATGGCAAACGGGGGCAAAAAGTGAAGAGACACATCAAAAAGCCCTGGTTTCTAATAATTGGTGAGTCAAGAGACAGGTCTCAGAAAGAGAAAGTTTGATTACTTTGTGTTGCATAGATTTTCTAAGTAACACAGGGAGGGCCTGATTCACAAAGGTAAGGTTACACTTTGGTGCTAGTTTATTGACTCTTACAGTGTAAGTTTATGACTAGTAACTTTCCCATCAGTAACTTTATGGTTAGTGATGTTGCGAATAGTAAGTAATCCCTATTGCACTTACTACTACTAATTAGTTACTACTCATAAAGTTACTACTTATACCGCCTAAGATCTGATAGTTTAGTTAAACTGCTAGAGTGAACTTGTTGTGAGGTTATTTTAGAGTTTAGGTAGGCACATTTATTTTAGCTTGGGTCTGAGTCTTGCACCCTCTGCACACAATAGTTTGCCGGGGATTGCCGATCCAGATGGTATAATATCTAACATACATAGAAAAATATTTGTTGTTATGTCAGGCAGTTCTTACAACAACAAAATGTTTTATTATAAAACAACATGCTGCCCCACCACTTTAGAGGGAACATTCCTGTCACCCCGCTATCTCATGCTGCATGTTGTTGCAGTTTCTGCTGAAACTTCACGCTTACTCTTCGTCCACGTGGGAGGACTCCCAACAGACTAACAGACCACTTCCTTCCTGGTACTAGATGGGTAGATTAGGGCTACCACTACTATTTGCTCTCATGTAGAAACTTAGTAGTGTAGGTAGGGATATTAGATACACGATTGTGACAATATAGTGGGACTTTTCCTGTGTTTTACTTTCGTAGTCACTGCCGTAATAGTGATGTGCTTCATTATCCTCATAATTGCAATTCATGTCTTTTAACATAAAAGCAATTGGTTCAATAAAAACTTTTGAACCAAAATCCTGCCTCTGTTTGTCCTTGCATGTATGAAACGTGTATAACTAAGAATAAGGGGTACAGTCTGTTCTACCACAACTTTCCTGTGGAGTCTTAGGGTATCTTACAATAGGTTACCACAAATCACTTTTACCTCTGGTACTGGTGAGGTGCTGCTAGCTAGCCGAGAGGGTTAGGCTTACAGCTGTCACACGGTGTGGGATCAGGGTCAGTTCCTCATGTTCAGTGGTGCCGCCACCCAAAATCAAGCAGTCTGGTTACTACAATAGGAATCCTACAACAAACTTACAAGAAACATGCAACTTTTCCTTTGTGAAACAGGGCAGATAGGTCACATTAGTACTACCTATCGTGGAACCCTAGAACAGACATTGTTCTGACTCTGTAGTATGATGAGGATTTTTTGTTATATCCCTTTCATGCCTTGGAGGGTAAGTGGGGGCTATTGTTGAGGTAATAAGATTCTGTAGTGAGTAGGTGTCACTTTCACCACATCCGCTCCATTTATGGTGTAAATCTGTAAGTTACACCTCAATTTGTCACACAGCCTGGGGTTTGTTGAATTGATGGGAATGGGGAGTTAGAGAAAGGTGTGACAAAGACAAACACTGCACAACAACAATGTTAATCAGGTCTATGAGCAGCACATCATCATCAAATATGTTGTTGAAGGACATGAAGGAATTACACAGTTCAGTTTAATGTATTGCAGACAGTCCTTCAGCCCCAGAGACCCAAGTTATTATCTAATTGTTCTGACATATTGGTTTAAAAAATACATATGAGGGAGGAGTGAACCTACACACTTATAAAAATTATTATTGTTATTAGAAATGGGGTCTCTGGTTGGCAGTTCGTATGCACTCTGTCCAAGGAAGGACTCTCACTCTAGTTATGGTAAGAAAGATACACAGCTCAGATAACCCCTGCGCACCCCCTTGGTAGCTTGGCACAAGTAGTCAGGATTTTCTCAGAGGTGATGGGTAAAGTATGTGTACAATCACACAGAGTAACACAGTGAAAACACCACAAAATGTCTCAACACCAGGTTATACAAATTGCCAATATTTATCTGAGTAAAACAAGACCAAAATGAAACAAAATCGAACATACGCATGCAAAGTTAGTAATTTTTTAAGATTAAACTTCAATATAGTGCTTAGAAACACAAATGCTTCGATTTGTTGATATTACTGCATTGTGACAATGCCGTTCCCAACAATCCGACACCAATGGCACCGGTCATGGAGTTGCACGGACCCCCAGGTACAATACCTTGTGAAAATGAGGAAACAGGCTTGTGCACTGAGGCAGGGATCGAGGCATCTCTGAATCCGGTGTGACATTGGTTCCCTGGCTGTGGAGCAGAGGTGTCAGTGCGAGGCGTCGGGTCCTTGTTGTGGAGGTGAGGCGGCATCAGTGCAAAGCATTGGATCCCTGCACTTCTGGCATAGTCGGGTGTCATGGACGTTGGTGACACAGCACTTCAGGACTAATGGAGTTGTGAACTTTAGCGAGGCTGCGGCAACATCGGTCCCTTAGGGTAATTGCACTCTAGCTAGGACCACAGCTTTAGTTGCAGGCAGCATTGTGGGATCCAGCAGCAGCATCAGTCTAGGCATTGTCCGAAGTCAGTGCACTTGGTTCTTCTTGGTTTGTCACCACCTTCTCCTTTCAAGGACCCAAGGACTGGATTGGTCACCACTTGGTAGGGTAGGAGTCTCAGCAGAGAGTCCAGAGGAAGTCTCTGATGGCCCTGAGACTTCAGAACATGGGGAAAACTCAGTCCAAGGCCGTGGAGAAACTTCACAAGCAGGATGCACAGCAACAGCCAGTCTTTGTCCTCTCTAAAGAAGAAGTAGCAACTGAAGACCAACCCAGCAAAGCACTCACAGCAAAGGAGCAGTATTCCTCCTCCAGCTCCAGCTCTTCAACTCTTTCACTTGGCAGAAGTTCCTCTTCATCCAAAAGTGTCCCAAAAGTCTGGGGTTTTGGGTCCACTACTTATACCCAGTTCTGCCTTTGAATTAGGCAAACTTCAAAGGAAAGCCTCCGTTGTTCACAAAATCCTGCCTTGCCCAGGCCTAGCCCCAGACACACACCAGGGTGTTGGTGACTCTATTGTGTGAGGACAGACAAAGCCCATTCAGTTGTAAGTGTCAGCTCTTCCCTCCCCACTTTAGCCCAGGAGACTCATCAAGATATGCAGGCTATACCCTAGCTCCCGTCATGTCACTGTCTAACGAGAATTCACACCAGCCCAACTGTCAGTCTGCCCCAGACGTCGATTCACAGGCAGGCAGAGGCACAAAATGTTTAAGCAAGGAAATGCCCACTTTCTAAAAGTGGCATTTTCAAACTGAATTTAAAAAACAACTTTACCAAAATATGTATTTTGTGAGTTCAGAGACCCCGAACACCATATCTCTATCTGTTACCAATGGGAAACTGCTCTTAAAAGATATTTAAAGGCAGCCCCCATGTTAACCTATGAATGAGATAGGCCTTGCAACAGTGACATTTTAATTTGGAAGTATTTCACTCAGGACATGTAAAACACACTAGTACATGTCCTACCTTATACTTACACTGCACCCTGCCCATGTGCCTACTGCGGGCCTACCATAAGGGTGCCTTACATGTACAAAAAGCAAAGGTTTGGGCCTGGCAAGTGGGTACACTTGCCAGGTCGAATTGGCAGGTTGAAACTGCACACACAGACACTGTAGTGGCAGGTCTGAGCCATGTTTACAGGGCTACTCATGTGGGTGGCACAATCAGTTCTGCAGGCTAATTAGTAGCATTTGCTTTATATGCCCTGGGCACCTTTAGTGCACTTTACTAGGGACTTACTAGTAAATCAGACATGCCAATCATGCAAAAGCTAATTACACACACAGTTTACACAGAGAGCACTTGCACTTTAGCACTGGTCGGCAGTGGTAAAATGGCCAGAGTACCAAAAACCAGCAAAAACAAAGTCTAGCACACAGTCACAAAATAGGAAGTAGAGGCAAAAAGACAGGGTCGACTACGCCAAGGATGCCAGGTCTAACAATCATTAACAGAAAAACGTATATAAATACCAAATTGAGGGGTTACATCTGCATTCTTCTCAGGACGTCCATCTTGGGTGCATGGCTAAGCCGGTAAGGTAGTTAGGAGTCCAATGGAATTTTCATGCAGAAGTGAAGGCCTGTGGATTGTAAAACAGTAAATTCCAATAGTGTAGAGTCAAGGAAAACATAAGGTTCATGAGGAGTGGACCAAGAGGCAGAACAAGATTATAGGCTTCTGCAGTGCAATCACGATCACTCAAGTGCAATTACCTGAGAAGTGCAAACTATTTTACAACCAATCCAAGAAAAGTAGCTACATGTATCTGGCTGATCAATCTGAAAACTTTTATAACAATTAGCCAAGTTCGTTTATCATGTGACATGTCTGCCTCCAGTTATGGTCCCCCCTCACCTACTGTAACCACTTAATTAGAGTAGTTTGACATTTGAGGCAGCGCACTACTCAACATTTCCCAAATCAAAACACCTCTCTGCAGGCCACAGGGCTCAGTAGGTCCCTTTGAGTCATGTTATTTTCACTTTGAAGGAGATTGGCCTTGTTCTTAACTTCTTTCTTCTGGCTGTTGAAGTAGTCCAGCCCTGAGTCGTGACTCAGAGTCCTGACTTCATCTGACTTCGGACCCAAACTAGATTGAGAGAGATAGAACTGTAGTGCACTGCTGTTGATGGGCAAGAAGAGCAAAATAATTTGAGCATTTTATGTATATTTGTTAACTAAAATGACTGCTCTGGTCTATGAAGAGACCAAACGAAGTAAACAAGGAGTGGACCATTCAAGTAAATCTAGCTAAGTGTGGAAGAGGCAAGCATATTCAAGCAGAATCACCCACCAATCTCCAAATCATTGAAATCAAGCTTACAGTTATTTGAACAACACCCTCACTGTCTGGCATCACATAAATCCTCATCACTCAATCTCACCCAATATATGTTACTCATTGGTGCAATAGTTACCTGTTTGAGTCTAAGCATGATGGTGCACATTTATCTATTGTATCTCCTCTTTTCCCATGGAAGCAACACAATGACAGTCTTGTAAATTACTGATCTTTACTGGGACAGCCCAGCCATTTAGGGAATGAAAAAAGAAGGATAGGGATGGGATGGAGGCATGCATTGTCTTCATGACCTTTGGGCAAATGGGAAGAAGGTTTCTTCTGTGCATAGTGGTCCAATTCCAGTCTGGCCATGCATTTGAACAGATGGTGGGGCTGCATAAGTCAGGCACCAAATATATAAATCCTCCTCTATCTACATCCTTTTTTTTCAAAGCTGTTTGACAATAATGTGAAAGTTCTACCATGGCCTGGTCAGTCAGGGAAGTCGGGATTGTCTTTCAACTCAGGAGATTCTCACAGAAGTTGGTCAACTAATGTACTTGAGTCTGCCAAATGGCTCTAATCCTCTTCATGTGCTGTTTCAGGGACAATGTAAGCCAGTTGTATGAAGAGTTTGTTCATTTTAATCCTGGACATATGCTCCATGTTTTGAGTCAAGAGTCTGGTCCTTCAGTCTATGAAATCTGTGCCAGCTGCTCTGAAAATACTCTCAAGAAACACACCGGCTACAGGACAAGCCGGATACTTCATTGGCAGGCTACTGAGCTCTGGCCATTGGCGTACCTTCCGATATCAATAGACCAATGGCTTTTTATCCAGGTAGACCTCTTTTGGGTCATCCAGAATTTCTTGGACCATTCTCTGAATGGTCATTGGTGCTGCCATTTGCTCGACCTCTGTTGCTTTAACCTTTGCACTTAAATTAGGCCTTGACACTTGAAACCACACCATTGCAGAGGTTGGGACTAATTCTTCCTTTGCTGGTGCTATTGCATGTGTTGCTGCTGGTGTTGCTGGCTGCTGTGAGACAACAGCACCACCCTCTTTGGAGGTTGAAGGCTGCATGCCAGAACATCTGCTGGGGACTCTAACTTCAAACCATTCTTCTTCCTGGTCTCTCACTTGCTCAACAATCCAAGTTGTGTATAGTGAAACATCCCCTCTTGAAAAAGGAATGAACGTGGCAAGTATTTTTTTGTAAGTGGATCAACTATTGTGGCACATATGTACTCTTTGAAGGATACAATCTTTCTTTGCACTCTTGGATTAACAGCCAAGTGAATAATTCAGCTCTGAACCATCTCATATGCTTTTCCTTACCAGTGAACCTGTGTGACACCTTTTGAAACTGGTCCTGTAGCAGAAGCAACAATAGGATTGCTTGGCTCATCGAACTGTCCTCCTTCCTGACTTCTCATGTGGAAACCTCAAAAGGAAGTAGCCTTTGTGCAAGGGATTTGACTAGGTCCCATTTGTCCATATCCATGGTCATACTTTTCCCAATTGCATCCCTTCATCTTTGAAGGGCTTAGTCAGGGATCGGTCTGTACTGCTCAAACAGACTTTGCAACATGTAGTAGGTTGAGTTCCAGTATGTTGGTATCTCCTGTATGAGGGCTTTAACTGGTACTCTACTAGCATGCTGAATGATCATCAACTGCTTCCAGGCTTTTAATAAAAGATTGAAATGAGTGCAGATGCTTCTGCAGGTGGCCAGTATGTGCTGACTATGTCTTCTTTTTTTTAGAATGTCATGTACAATCAGTTTGATGCAATGCACCAGACACAGGACCCTGAAATATCCAGCATCTGCCATGGCCTTGACTATATTACTGCTATTGTCAGTGGCAACAAATTGAATTCTGAAACCTCTGGGTTGCAGCCATTCAAACACCTTGCTGGTAAATTATTTCAAGATGTTTGCACATGTATGAGATATCTCCATGGTGAACATCAATACTGTTGCATGCCACTGAACACCTTTAAATGTTTCTTCAGCTTTGAGACCTGCAGATAGCTCTTAGCAAACCACCATAAAAGAGATCCAGTGGGCAGTGATACACATGTAATAATTTGCTTTACAACTGGTCCACGTCTGTTGTCAGGTGAATAGTGTGAAAGGTACTCTGCTGCAAAGATTGTCCAACCAATTATAGCACAGCATGATGGAGCACAGAAACTCTGGCAAAATAGGTCCAGCTGGGAACTTTGGCCACCACATCCCTCTGAGCAGGCTGAATAGGAGGGGTGCAGAAATAGGCAGAGGTGGCTGAGGTAGAGTGTGGTGTGCTGTCACTTTGTGCAGGCCTTCAGTCTGACAGTAATGTAGATGTTTCTTGTGCATCTGAGCAAATAAAAATAAAAACATAGTGAGACATTGCATTTTTGCAGTTTAAATTATGCAAGCACACAATAGAGAGGTAATCCTAAATAATTAACAACAATAGCATATAAAATCCCCATTCCAATCAAAATCATGTCATAATATTGCTAGTAGCATACAAATTTCAATTTTTGCTTCATGTGCCTCTAAGGTGAGGCACCTGTGGTGTTATATGGTGCCTACTAAGATATAAGAACTGTGTATTAGGAGTACAGAGCATCAGAATGTGGTGGCTGAGTCCTTCCACACCATCAGAAGCTGTTGTCCCAATTCCCTGTGCCTCACCCTAACTTCTAACCATACGGGGGTGGAAGGTGATCACGGCAACTGGAACATGACTCTCTAATCTCCAAGGGAATTGTGGAAACAGATCTCACCCTTTTGTTGTATTACTCATGAATGCCCAGGTGAAAACACAAGAGAGATAGGAGATAGGTTTTCAATACATGTATTCTAACTATCATAATCTTTCATAGAGAGAATGAGCTGTGATACTTGGGCATATTTAAAAAGATCAATTATATCAGCATTACAATAAAAGTAAATAATCCAAACATGGTAAATGATTTCTAGATATTCCCACATGAACCTAGGCCTATAGTGAGAGCACAGTGGCTGTACCCTCTGCCTGATCTAAGACAATAACCTTTGCCCCCACACCTGAAGAAGTGAATCATGAATCGGCTTGTAATGTGAATGGCAATCTTTCGGCAAACTGGAAGATCAGCACCAGGAGAGCTGCATGCCATACACAAATTTTGTCCCAGAACATTTGCAGCTGGAGTGCCCCTCTGCCCCTTCCGGGTCAGTGCATCGTTTATATAATCAAAGCAACACTGTGTTAGAGGCACAGCTCTGGTGCAATGATACCACTAGGTCCTAGAAGCTGTCTCCGAGCGGGCAACACAAGCACTAAGATATCGTGTATTGTATCCTAGCCTTGGACAGAATGTTCTGATTATATGCTGAGAAAGGCTAACTAAAACAAGTGACGTATAGTGTATACTTAGAATAATATTGTGCAAGCATAGGTGCGTAAAATGTCACTGCTGAAAACAATGTTAGCTAAAACATGTAAAACGTACAATATGAAACAAATCTACAATGAAAAACTAAGCTAGGTTCAAAACGGCCTCACTACAGTAGCAGACAGGCAGGTGCAGGAAATAATTGAATAATTCTCAAAAAAAGTGAACGCTGGTGTGTTCCTATGGCCAAAGAGACATATGGCAGGCTGGGGATGCAGGGAAAAACTAAACAATAATCCTTCAAAAAGTGCATGATGATGTGTGCCTATGGCATAAGGGGATATATGGCAAGCAGTGGGTGCAGGGAATTATGAAACAATCCTTAAAAAAAGAATGCTGGTGTGCACCTATAGCCTAAAAACCTATGCAGGTAGGTGGTGCAGGGAGAAATTAACTAATTATTTTTAAAAAGTGAATGCTGGTGTATGCCTATGGCCTAAGAACTGGGGGATGGTAGGGGTGCAGGGAAAAATAGAATAATCATTAAAAAAGTTGCTGGTGTGCCCCTATGACCTAAGACTCAGACCTATGGCAGGCCTGGGTTGCAAAGAAAAACTGGAATGCTGGTGTGTGTGTATGGACTAAGAGACCTATAGCAGGCAGGGATTGCAGAGAAAAATAAAATATTATTTAAAAATGTAATTGCTGGTGTGTAGTGGCTAAGAGAAATCATTTGAGAGGCTGGAGGTGCGGTACAAATGGAAAAAATACATATATTATCCAAGAAACACTGTACATGCATACTACGATGAGCCTTAAAAACAATAAACTGACATCAGAGAAAAATGTAAAAAATGAACAAAAAACAAAGGGCCAGATGTATCATTATGGCCCTTTGCAATTCGGAAATAGCGATTTTTAAGAAATCGCTATTTCTGACTCGCAAAGTGCCATGTATCACATTTGCGAATCGGTAATAGCGATTTCTTAAAAATCGAAAATGCTATTACCGAATCGCAAATCACGATACCGGCCCCATTCACACCTATGGGGCTGTTGGCCCATATCTGCGAATTTCTTTCATTATCAAAATTGCGATTTCTGAACCAGAAATCGCAATTTTGGAAATGCAACACCCCAGGGTGCTGGGGGGCTAAGGCCCCCTCTGCTGCACCCCAAAAAATAATTTTGGGGACATGTAAGGTGCTCATATGCCAAAAGGGCATGTGTGCTTGACATGTACAATTTAAAAATGCATTTTAAATGCATTTTTTAATTTTGCACATGGTTACCACCAAGTTCAACTTGGTGGTAATTAGCGATTCCTAAATGCCAAATTCACATTTAGGAATTGCTTCATACATGTGCTAAGAAATCGCAAATAAGGAATCCTTATTTGCGATTTCTAATTCAGAGAGTCGCAATTTGCGACTATCTAAACAGGGTCGCAATTTTAAGGAATTGCTATTTTAGTGATTCCTTAAATTTGCGTTCAGAATGTTTTTCATACATTCTGAAATGGCATTTTGCATTCGCAAACAGGCATTTGCACCGTTTGCGAATGCCAAATGCTTTCATACATCTGGCCCAAAAAGTCATAGCCCTCCTCTATTAATGTCCCTACAACATGGCTCTGAAAACTTAAAGATAAATAATTTAACACCCTGGCTGGCTACACAAAATGGCCACTGGCTACATGTTTAAACACCAACAAGCAAGGAGGCATGGAAAACAAAAAAGAACACGTGCAGGCCTATGGGAAAAGCACACTGGCTGAATACACAAAATGTCTGCCAGCCACATGTTTAAACAACAATAAGAACAGAGGCATGGACAACAAAGTACACATGCAGGTCTACTGACACTGACTACACAAAATGGCAGCTGGCCACATGGAATGGAGAACAAGGACAAGCTAGTGGTCAACGGCAAACACAAACACACACACACACAGGCTAGACAAAGCAGGCATGGCAAACAATGAAAAAAGATTACCATTAATTCAGCAATGCCAAAAATGAAAATTGTCAGCTATAACAAATTTACAACACACATCCTCCCAATGCGTCAAATTATATTACCCCACCAAAATGCATTTCTTTGCAGAAATGTGAATCACAACAAAAAAAAACATTTTGCATTTAATCCAATGCCATCCCTAGCCCAAACTATAGATGTTTTAAACAACATATACCACAGTTATTTCATATACCCAATGACAAATACTGTCTGGATGACCCTTGGGCAGACTATGCCACATGCTAAAATCTATGAATAATGCAAATTTAACAAACATGGAGAAAATGTGCTTCAATGTGCAAACCTTTTCCCTTATAAAAGCTAAAAAATTAAATGCAAAACATTCTAGGCCGTTATTGAAAGTCCAGACCACCCACCACAATCAAATTTAATAAAAACACAAATATATACTGGTGCATACCATTTATTGAATAACACTCTAATCCATATTTGTAACCTACTTGTGACCTCACAAAAACAAAGTTCTTAAAATTCAGTACTATATGTGCAACTGGAATCGCACCTCGAAATACAAATGAAAAGTGAGAAAGCACTAGGAGGAGCTTTCTGGACAGAAAGATGAAGTTGTAATCTCTGTGGCACTTTCTTCCTGTTGATAAAAATGTAAAATCTGTTTGAGTAGAATATACACTTGAAAATGTATTTTTGTTTGGATATAGCTGCTCCTCGAGTAGAAAATGTGCTTGAGAACCAGCTGCTCACAATTGCAGGCATGACAAAATGGCACAAGAAAGCTCTGTAACAACTGGAAATTGCAATAGTGAGCAGCAAATCTCGCTCATGATTGCAAGCATGAGTTACAGAGCCTCACATTGTTCCTGTGAACATCTCAAAGCCCCAAAGACAGAAGAGTTTCATTGTGTGCCAATTGGCAGAATTTGGCAGGAACTATGACACAAAATTACCAAATCCCCTCAACTCTGCTAGTGGAATTATAAGTCCTCCCGGGCCTACGCATTTGGCTCCAAACATGATATTGCCATAGAATTTATTTTCCTTTACTTTTTTATAACCAAGCTAATGAGTCCAGGAAAATCAGGGAAAAGCATGGCACTCCCCATCCTGTCATAGTGTGCCATGGGAACTTCCCTTCATAATGAATCTCAGATGCCCATGCTATCCACATGCCAACCCTGGGGTTCTCCATCAGGACTATTTCTGTTAGTGTTCCTGTTTCCCTCCCTTATTCCTCGGCCCTCCTCCTCCCCCTCTAACACCTGGAACTTTGCTTTTTTAGGCATGTCGTAGCAAGTCTGTTACCTGGATTAATGTTTGTTTTTTCTTATTTGCATTGTGCAGGGGGGCCCTCCAGTAGAGCAGAGGAGCGGCACTCTTCCAATTAAAATTAAAATGCTCCCAAAAGCCCCAAAGAAATTAAAAATAAAATGGTAAAAAAGTTAATTCATTTCAAAATTTTTTTTCATCCGCCTGTCCCGAACCAAGTGTCAGGACAGGATGGGGCCTGATGAGTGGCAGCAGGGAGGAGAGTGGTCTGCCTGGGCACTTAATTTCAAAATGTGCATGTTCCTTTGGCCAGCCATCTTGCAACAGCTAGCCAGACATGCGCACTTTGAAACCTCTCTAACCCAGTTGTCTTAGAATACCCCAGCTGTGTTAGAGAAAGCACCGGCCTCCTTTTCCCTCGAGAGCGGCAACAGAGACCACTCCCTCCAATCCTGGTGTTTCTCTCAAGCTAGTTTACAGCATGAGAGCAGCGCGAGCATTAGTTAAGGTGGTTGCCTGGGCCCCTTCTGAACACTGGACTGCCGAGGAAGAGGACGTGCAGTGAGGAGGACGTGTCATTTCTGTTAGTTAACAGTATTTTCTTTATGTTGCTTGCGGCGCGATCGTTCAAGCTACCGATACTACTCACCACCCATTTGCCGGCCCACCACGCTCTTTCAATGCCAGCCGCCACTAACTTTGTGTGCTGTTGAAACCTTTGTGAATGCACATACAAGATAAAGGACATCTTCATACCCCGTAGCTCTTAAAGGTGGTCAGTAATATTGCCGCAGCAGGAAGCGTCTGAATAAAATGCGCAATGCGCTCCTCGCATTTTCTTTCGCTGCATGTTGCTGTTTTTGTTTTAAAATGTGTTGGCAGTGGACGTAACTGCAGAACTGCTGTGTACAGTCGTGACTGAGAGAATAAAACATGACTAATAATTTGTTTCTGCTTTTGCCATTTTAAATGCTCTGAAGATTACAGCTGTTAGTTTAGCCCTGTCCAACGACGCAGAATTGTCTAATCGAGATCTGGAATTGGAAGACCTATGTTGGGCCTGCTCAGCTAGAATCTCAGGAGTTGGATGCCCTACACATATGTCAGCAACTGTTTTGTAATACGCGTCAGTAACTTCATGTTATGATAGTAACTTTGGATATTCTTTTCAAATTTGTAAGAAACTAGAGCCTGGCTTGTTGACAAAGTTGCAAAAAACATTAATTGAGTGATATGTGGAAATAGGTAGGACCCGCATCATTGAAAGCTCTTAGACAGAAGGTGCTGGCTGTACATGCGCTTGCATTCCTGCATTCAGGTCTTTAATGTTTTTTGGTTCAAGTCAAAGCTGCGTTTGAGACAGTATTTCCTTCTTATGTTGTAGTTCGGGGCCTATTGCCATATCCTGTCTTTATCCACAGCTGCTCACATTCCTAAACCTGTCTTCGATGTGCTGTTGTGTGAGGTGGATGGTTGGTGAAGCCAGTTTCGAGGCAATATTTCTTACAGATATGCCATACTGGAAGGAAGTTTATAAGTTCATCTCTATAAAAGTTTCCTTCAGTTTGTTATGCTTTTACGTTCATGACTTTTAAGTCACTCATCTAGTAGTGTGTTTTGTGCTTCACGTTCAGCTGCACTGCTATACAACGTGGGAAAAACATTGGCAAAGCCAATAGCTCTCGGACCTGTTGGTTTTGCCAATGATTGCTAGGGAGATGTGAACATGTGCAAGAGCAAAATGATGCCACTCACAGTGAAGCAAATTGCTGCATGCTTTATACTGTATTGGGTGGTAGGAAAATGTGAATTTCAGAGAGCAGTTTAAAGGATCAAGAGGGCCTGACCCATATGGATGTGTGTTTTTATTAGGACTAATAAATCTATGCTAGACCAAAAATGGGTACCAAATAGAACCCAACTATTTATTACACTTGTCCATTAAGAGGCAGTCTTTCTAAAATGCATTCCAGATTTCTGACTACAAGAATTAAATATTGTTTAGCATCTAAAAATTATTTAGTAATCGAAAAAATAGCTTCGCAGAGGAATGAAAGCCAACGAGCATGTGTTCGCTGTTAATTAGTTTAGCATTTGAATTTCCAACAGCAGAAGCCATTGACCGAAAGACGCCTCTTCATTTGGTGAACAGAAATAACTGCTTGGGCAAAATAAAAGGGACGATTGCCAAGTAAAACCACTGGGTTAAGTAAGAGCCACACGTGAGAATAATTAATCAAGAGTAGAATGGGGAGTTGAAAAATAAACTACAAAACCATGTAATGCAGTTCTGTAGGCGAGGCAGAGATTTATGAAATAGCATTTCTACAATAAACACGGTACGCAGTAATAAACGGTACGCAATGGCAAGATGAGTTTATTGGTCTCAGAAACTGCGAGTTGATGGTAATGTACATACAAATGTCATGGCAACCCTTCCCATCAGCACCGACCCTCTTCTTCTGGCAGTCTGATTCCCATTATTGTGTGTGCATAATATATAGGTGTCATAGACTGTGCTCTGACTACTCTACAGATGTATATGTATTCTTTCAGTCAGCTCTTGATAACGGATCTTCTAAGGACACCCCACATGGCAGTAAGTAGAAACACCTAAAACGAATTTATTTTAAATTGAAAAATATTGCAAGAGTAAATATCTATGGTTACCTCGGTATACCCTTCTGTGACACCATTACCTTGAACGATGGCTTAGAAAAATATCGGAGCCATGAGGCACTGTTATTCACATACGGTGCCCCCTGCAGTGCAGTGACATTGGGCTACATGGCAAGTGTTGAAGAAGAAAGAGGACAGAATACATTGCTCAAGAAACTACTGAAATCTGCACCAGCCTTGATTGCTTCTGCATCTTGAGTCAGGTTTACTGAGTACTTCGAATGAATTACAATTGAAACCATCCCTGCTTTGGGAACTTAAATTCGCATAATTATCTGCAGCCAACATCAATGCTCTTTGTTATTTTGTGCATCCCCACATTGTGACTTTGACATAATGTAACCTTTGTACTTTAAAGCATACATTCACAATTGGGTATCTTGGTGCTGAGTAACAGATTATTAACAAACTCAGTGGCACTTATTTATTGGTCTCAGGAGGATCAAAGGCTGTGCGGACCTGCCCGAATAGAAACCTGTGAGAAGGAAGTCAAAACACAGATCCCTTCAGTGGAAACATTTGCTTACTGAGTCACTACACCAGCCTCAGTGGATTTTGAAAAAGAGCATATTGGTCTGAGTAATAAACTTGAAACCATAAATGTGGCACTAAACAAGCATTACTTTGTGGTTAAAAAACCAGAAGGAAGAAATTTTGGTGAACTCTCCTGGTTTATTGAACGTTGTACGTCAAATTAGCCATAGGAAATTTACTCCTTGCCTCCTTTCCCAGTAAGTGGATTGTACAAAGTAACTCTGCAAATATCTGTTGGTATTGTCCTAACATCAAGAAAACCCCTGAAGACTTTTGATATGTGTCTCTCTTGTAAAAAGACTTGAAATATTAATGAGTACAATCAATATTAAACAATTATAGAATAAGAGATCTGAAATAGTGTGATAATTACTCTTGAATCATTTGTATTATAAAAGTGGTTTAATCTAATAAAAGCTGCTCGGTAGTGAGAGCGTATGGAGAGCAAACGTACAGAGACTCCTCCACACTCCAAAATGCTGTTAAACTGTCAATTCATTTGCAAGATTCTTAACCCCTCTTTCATCATAGGATTTCACTGTAGAAAAAAATGAAGCATGTACTAGAAAGTCGTATAATATACATAGAATATAATACATCTTTCCTAAAAAAAAAACAGCTGACAAAAATAATATGTAAACCTAGCTGGTATAAGATAAATTCTCACGCTATTATACTAACTGTTCTCAACTTTGCATGAATAAGAAATAAATAGTTCTCAACAAACTTGAATTAAATACAATGTTCCAAGAACATGACACAAAATGAGCTGTGATACCTACTTCGCACAACAATAGTTCTTACACTTTTGCATTGTCTGTTATCAACCTTGAAAGGGTCATCAGCCACTTGATCAGAATTCCTTTTCCAAGGAGACAAATCACTGTGTTTTTTTCCCACAATCAACTGGTTGATGCATTATATTGTGACACATATCATTACATTTTAGACCACTCCCATCACCAATTTCCAGCATCCTCTGTTCAGCCCTAGCTTCTTCTGCCATAATCCCTCAATGATTACTGTTGGAAATGACTTTCTGCATGGTCACCACCAAACCTTTTGCCTTCCTCCTCCTCTTTTTCTGACCTCGTTTTCCCTGGTTTTAGGACTCTGCGCACTTTACCACTGCTAATCAGTGCTAAAGTGCATATGCTCTCTCTCCTTAAAACAAGGTGACATTGGCTCATAACCAATTGGCTTATTCAATTTACTTGTAAGTCCCTAGTCAAGTGACTACATTTGTCCAGGGCCTGTAAACTAAATGCTACCAGTGGGCTGCAGCACTGGTTGTGCTACCCACATACGTAGCCCCTAACCATGTCTCAGGCCTGCCTCTGCAGTGTCTGTGTGTGCAGTTTCACTGTTAATTCGTGCCAAGCCTTAAATTCCCCTTTTTCTACACATAAGTCACCCCTAAGGTAGGCCTGAGATAGCCCATAGGGCAGGGTGCTATGTAGGTAAAAGGCAGGACATGAACATGTGTGTTCTATATGTCTTGGTAGTGTAAAACTCCTAAATTCTTTACACTGCTGTGAGGCCTACTCCTTCCATAGGGTAGCTTTAGGGCTACCCTCGTATACTGTTTGAGTGGTAGATCCTGATCTGAAAAGAGTGGCCAGGTCATATTTAGTATGGCCAAAATGGTGACACAAAATCCTGCTTAATGGTGAAGTTGGATTTTATATTACTATTTTAGAAATGCTACTTTTGGAAAGTGAGCATTTCACTACACATTCTCTGTCCGTCTGTGCCTTCCAATCCACATGTGGCTAGGTTTAGTTGACAGCTCCCTTGTGCATTCACTCAGACAAACCCCAAACACAGGATGCTCAGTCATACTTGAATACATCTGCATATTGAATGGGTCTTCCTGGGCTGGGAGGGTGGATGGCCTGACACCTACATATCAAAGGACAGTAGCCCGCCCTCACACAAAGGAATGCCACACCCCCTACTGGGACCCTGGCAGACAGGATGAAACTGAAAGGGAACCTTGTGCACTTCTAAGCCACTCTTTGAAGTCTCCCCCACTTCAAAGGCCCATTTGGGTATTTAAGCAGGGTCTCTGACCTTATCAACTTAGATACTTCTGGACAAGATACCACTGGAGAAGAAACCCTGAACCAGAACCTGCAACCTACCAAGAAGAACTGCCTGGCTGCCCAAAGGACTCACCTGGCTGCTTTTCGGAGAAGGACTGCCGTCTTGCTGTTGCCCTGCTGCCTTGCTGCTCTCTGGCTATGCTGAGAAGTGCTCTCCAAGGTCTTGGATAGAGCTTGCCTGCTGTTGCCTGAAGTCTCAGGACCAAAATGACTTCATTCCTGCAAGAGAACCCCCTGTGTGGCGAAAATCGACACAGAGCCTGCAAGAAACGACACACAGCCTGCACCGCAATGAGAAAATCATTGCACGCCGAACTGGAGCAACGCAGCCCAACTACACAAGGAGAAGATCGATGCAGCGCCAGCGTAGCGACTGAAAATTTGACACACGGCCCACTGGATTGACGCAAAGCCGGAATGATGCAGCCTGACTTGATGAGAGGAATCGACGCAGTGCCTGTCCTGCGGTAGACATCTCCACGCAATGCCCCCTGTATTAACGCAGCCCCTGTGACTTCGTCCTGCAAGTGCCAGATTTCAATGCATTGTCCCCGGGGCATCCGAAAACCCCCCACCCCGAAGAGGATCCCAGTCTACGCACCGGAAATCAACGCAAAGCCTGCCCTGTATGAAAACTCAACGATGCACCGTCTGTCTGCACCAGAAAATCGACGCACTCCTCCCTGTTTTCCACGCATCTCCTCCTTTGCGGTCCCTTGCAGAGAATTTGAACACAAACCAGGTACTTTGTGCTTGCAAGAGACACTTGTTCTTTTTTAAAAGACTAAAGACACTCTATATAATTTTCACAGTGATATTTCAAAGTATACTTATTGCATCTTGATTGTTTTGACCTGCATCTTACCAGATAAATATTATATATTTTTCTAGACACTTTGTTGTGTATTTTTATGGTGTTCTACTGTGTTATTGCATGATTTATTGCACAAATACTTTACGCATTGCCTTCTAAGTTAAGCCTGAGTGCTTAGTGCCAAGATACCAGAGGATGGCCACAGGATAATTTGGATTGTGTGTGATTTACCCTAACTAGGGTGAGGGTCCTTTCTTGGACAGGGGGTAACCTGACTGCCAACCAAAGACCCCATTTCTAACAATCACCATTGACTTTAATAGCATTTCCACAAATGTTGTCCACTCTGACAGGTTTGCCAAATTTACTTCCACTTTTCTGGACATAAAAAGATGATTTCAACCTAACCAAATTACCAATCTTAACTTGAACATCTTTGGGACACATCCTCTTGTCATGCCAACCTTTTTTTCTTTTGATCTATTTCAACATTTCTTTTCCCCAACTCCATCAATCATCAACAATTGATTCACCTTTTATCCACTTCAACATCCATGCTGGAATCAAATCAAATCAAATCAAATCATTAACATTTATAAAGCGCGCTACTCACCCGTGCGGGTCTCAAGGCGCTAGGGGGGAAAAGGGGGGGTTATCGCTGCTCGAACAGCCAAGTCTTTAGGAGTCTCCGGAAAGCAGAGTGGTCCTGGGTGGTCCTGAGGCTGGTGGGGAGGGAGTTCCAGGTCTTGGCCGCCAGGAAGGAGAAAGATCTCCCACCCGCCGTGGAGCGGCGGGTGCGAGGGACGGCAGCAAGTGCGAGGCCAGCGGAGCGGAGGGGGCGGGTGGGGACGTAGAAGCTGAGGCGTCTGTTGAGGTATTCCGGTCCCTTGTTGTGGAGGGCTTTGTGTGCGTGGGTGAGAAGACGGAAGGTGATCCTTTTGCTGACTGGGAGCCAATGCAGGTGTCTCAGGTGTGCGGAGATGTGGCTGTTGCGGGGTACGTCGAGGATGAGGCGGGCCGAGGCGTTTTGGATGCGTTGCAGGCGGTTTTGGAGTTTGGCTGTGGTCCCGGCGTAGCGGGTGTTGCCGTAGTCCAGGCGGCTCGTGACGAGGGCGTGGGTCACGGTTTTTCTGGTGTCGGCGGGGATCCAGCGGAAGATCTTACGGAGCATGCGGAGAGTGAGGAAGCAGGCGGAGGACACGGCGTTGACTTGCTTGGTCATGGTGAGAAGAGGGTCCAAGATGAAGCCGAGGTTGCGGGCGTGGTCTGCGGGGGTCGGTGCGGTGCCGAGGGCCGTGGGCCACCAGGAGTCGTCCCAGGCGGACGGGGTGTTGCCGAGGATGAGGACTTCCGTTTTTTCAGAGTTCAGCTTTAGGCGGCTGAGCCTCATCCAATCTGCGACGTCCTTCATACCCTCTTGTAGGTTGGTCTTGGCGCTGGCGGGGTCCTTGGTGAGGGAGAGTACAAGTTGGGTGTCGTCGGCGTAGGAGGTGATGATGATGTCGTGCTTGCGTACGATGTCGGCGAGGGGGCTCATGTAGACATTGAAGAGTGTCGGGCTGAGCGATGAGCCTTGAGGTACGCCACAGATGATCTTGGTGGGTTCTGAGCGAAACGGAGGGAGGTAAACTCTTTGGGAGCGGTTAGCGAGGAAGGAGGCGATCCAGTCCAGGGCCTGGCCTTGGATCCCGGTGGAGCGTAGGCGGGTGATTAGGGTGCGGTGACAGACGGTGTCAAAGGCAGCCGAGAGGTCGAGGAGAATGAGGGCGACTGTTTCACCGTTGTCCATCAGGGTTCTGATGTCGTCTGGAAGGAAATGAGTATGAGGTTTTCTCCCCTTTAAAAGTTCAAAAGGAGAGATTTGGTGGTGGAATGAGGTGTGATCATGTAAAACCATAGCATGCTGCGCACAGCTTTCACCACATCTATATGAGAGTATTTGGCCCACCTGATGCATTCCCCCACCATCCTGTTACTCCTCTCTACAAGTCAATTTGTTTGAGGGTGATATAATTAACTTTTAAGGTGTTTGACCCCACAATCCAGCAGAACAAAACTTTTCATTTCCTTACAAATTGTGTACCATTATCTGATGCAATGTATTCCAGAAATCTCTCCCTCATAAAACATTTCTCCCAGAAAGGTGATAATTGTGCTAGCATTAGGATCTTTGACCATCTTTAATTCTTGAGCCATTTTGAACAATAATCAACTAGAACCACGATAAACTTTGACCCACCTGGTATAGAGTCTTATTGACCCATAATATCTATGCTCAGTTTAACCCTTTGTCAGTCCAGACATTCTATAGGCATACGAAGAGGAGTGGACACTTTTAGGCTTTTTGTCTGCAGATTTGCAAATTACACAATTCTCATTCACTTCACGGACTTCTGTGTCCATGTGTGGCCACCAGAACAACTCTTGAATCGATATCTTAGTTGAAGATGCATCAAGAAGGCCCTCACGAGCATAATCAATAATGTTTTGTCTCAAGGCATATGGTGGAATTAACCTATCTGACAGTAAAAGCAGACCATCCTCAACAGACATCTACTCATTCACTCTACAATATGGATGTAATAATGGTGAAAGAGCTTTCTTCTGGGACCAAACATTTTTGACTAGGTCAATGATTTGCTGCTGCATTTGATCTCCTGACATAGCTTCCTTCTATACTTCTTCCTAGCATACCTTAATTTTAGGAATTTACAAAGCAATCTTCAAAATCCTCATCCAAAAAAATCCAAAAGTTTCACATCTCCTTCACATTCCTCTTCATTCTTATGCGGAAACCTGGATAGAAAATCTGTTCTGCCATTTTCCTCCCAGGAATATGACTGATCTTAACATTGTATTGCATAAGTTTAAATGCTAACTGTAATTTTCATGGAGAACATGCTTTGCTACCCCCACCACTCAAAATGTTTACCAAGGGTTTATGATCGGTTTGCAACTTGAATTGACCTCCTCAAACATCTGCAAAATTTCTCAATTGCCCAGCAACATGCCAGCATCTCTCTTTCAATTGCTGATAAGTGCAATTCCACCTCCCTTAGTACCCTTGAAGTGAAAGCTATGGTGAGTTCCTTGTTTCCATCAAACTGTGTAAGTGTGGCTCCAAGATCCACCTGGCTAGCATCTAGTGTGATACAACAAGATAACCTTGGATAAAACAGATTCAGAGCTTCACTTTGACTCAATTCTAATTTAATCTGCTGAAATGATGATTCACACTTTTCACAGCAAACAAATGTTGTGCCTCTCTTCAGAAAATCACTAATGGGTCTTACTTTGGTAGAAAAACTGGGAATGAAACATGAGAAACTTCGCACAGACCTAAAGATGACTTGACCCCAACCTTGCCAGAGGGAGGTGGGGCTCTAAGTATATATATTACACCAAACCCTGTCTGCGACTCAGACGATCTTTGGAAATTACATGTCCAAATATTCCACCTCACTACAGAGAAACTTACATTTTTCTTTCTTTAAAACAACACCTTGATATTTAAAAATATTCAAAACACATTCAAGAATGACGTGTTCTTCAACATTCTTTGCATAAGCTAGTATTCAAATCCAGAACCCCCTGAACATCCATCAAACGGGTTATATATGACCCTCTGAAAAAAGAAGCTGCAGAGGCCAGTCCGAACAGCACCCTATGGTATAGGAAAATGTGGGTGATAAACGCTGTCAAATGTCTGGAGGATGGATGTAGTTGTACTTAATGGCACACACTAGCTAGATCAAGTTTTGAGAAAATGGTGCCACCTGTAGTACATGCAAATACATCTCAAATTTTAGGTAAATGATGGGAATCCACCCAAATGTCCTTATTTATTGATCTGAGATCCAAACAAACACACAATTGGACACATCTTTTCTGAGCCACCACCAATGGAGAGAGCCATAGAGTGGATTCAGCTAGCCCTATGATCCCCTTTTCACACAGGCTTCTAAGTTCCTTTTCAAGATTATTTCTAACACACTGAAATGGAAACTACTTAATGTGTGTTTTATGGGAACAGCTCCTTTCTTTATTCCGATTTTGTGTTTAATTCCATTATTTTTCCATACCTCCTCTCTAAACATAGTAGGGAATCTCTTGCTCCACTCACTTGCCACATCTTCACAGTCAACAACCAATACTTTTTTCCACACAGTACATATACTAGGCACCACTTTTTTCACACCCTTTTGCACTTCCCCTGTTTAGTAAGTCACTGTCACCTTTTTATTTTGCTCCACCATGTCACATTTAAAAAATCCCCCTTATTCTGAGGATGAGTTAAGAGTCATGGTGGATGAAATCATAAGAGTAGAGCCTCAATTGTTTGGAGCAGAAGCCCAGCATACTCCTCTCAGTAGGAAAATGAAAATCTGGGACAGGATCGTCGACAGAGTGAATGCTATAGGCACCACCCTGCAGACAAAGGATGACATTAGGAGGGGGTAGAATTACCTCAGGTTCAAGGTCTCCAGGCACCAGCTGCAGGCTAAGAAGACTGGTGGTTGCCCTCCCATTGCCCCATTACATATCTTTCCCTCAGAGGAGATGGTCTTGGCTATCCTGCATTCTGAGTGTTTGACAGGATTACCTGGGGGAGTCAGGTCTGGTAAGTCACAACACTACACATCTCACCAAAATACTATCTCATGCATGCTCACAGCTCAGCTTATGCAACTTAAACTGTCACTCCACTTACCAGCCCAGTGTCCACCAGTCCAAAAACCTCCATATGGCAACTCACATTTGAAGTGTGCTCACTTGGGGAGATGGCATTTGTAAAGTGTGTGTAGTACAGGAACAGACATGACTCCAACTATAATTCCAAACAACAGACCAGTTGTCACTCCAAATACCCCTGCTTGGTACCTATCAATTTACGGGTACACACCTGGGGAGACAACATTTGTCAAGTGTGTGTAGTGCAGGCACTGATATGACTATAACTCCCAGGAGTCACTATTCCTGTAAATACAAACACTAGCATAGTAGTCACATGCTACAATACATCTGTTAGTGAACTCTCAATTGTATTGTATTCACCTGGGGGTGGGGGGGCATTGGTCAAGTGTGTGTACTAGGGAGAGTGACCAGAGTGCAACTCACAGGATATACCCTTTCAACACCTCCAAACACCAGAACAGTGTTTACTTGTCTAAAGACCACTCTATGACAACTCACAATTTAAATGTACTCAGCTGGGAGGATACCATTTGTCTAATGTGAGAAGTAGAGGGAGTGACATGACTACTAAAGCCAGGAGGGTCCTGAGCTGTACTACCAACCATCATCCCAGTGTTCTCATGTCCAAATGTCATTGTCTGTGAACTCTCAATTGAAGTGAAATCACCTGGGAGGATAACATTTCTATAGTGTGTGTAGTACAGGGACTGACATGACTGCTAAGGCCAGGAGGCCCTGCTTTCTCTTGTCCAAAGACCCCTTTGTCCTAACTCTCAATTGAAGTGTACTCACCTGGTGGGATATAATTTGTATAGTGCATGTAGTAGAAAATGTAACAACTGCAACTCTCAGCAGGTCTTGTGTCTATAACTTCAAACACAACCACAGGGTTCACTTGCCCAAATAAACCTGTTTGTAATCTCTCTAATGTGCTTTACTCACCTGGGAGTATACCATTTGTTAAGTATTGGGAACTAGATAGAGTGCTATGACTGCAAAACTCAGCAGGTCCTGTATCTCTAACTCCAAACACCATTACAGTGTACTCTTGGCCCAGGACCCCTCTGTCTTAACTCTCAATTGAAGTGTACTCACCTGGGTGGATACCATTTGGATAGGGTACATGGCTGCAACTCCCAGGAGGCACTGTTACTGTCATTCCAACAACCTGCCCAGTGTCCTTTCCTCCAAAGACTCCTGTCTGGTAACTCACACATGAAGTGTAATCACCTGGGGGATACAATGTGTATATTGTGTGTACTAGAGAGAGTGACATGACTGCAACTCCCAGCAGGCCCATTATCTGTAACTCCAAACACTAGCACAGTGTACTCTTGGCCAAGGACCCCTGTGTCTTATCTCTCAATTCAAGTTTACTTACCTGGGCTGGTACTATTTGTATAGTGTGTGTAGTAAAGAGAGTTACATGATTGCAACTCCCAGGAGGCACTGTTCTGTCATTCCAACCACCAGTCCAGAGCCCTCCCCTCCAAACACTCCTGTCTGGTAACTTACAAATGAAGTGTTCCCACCTGGGGGGGATACCATTTGTATCGTGTGTGCAGTACAGGGACTAACATGACTGCTAAGGCCAGGGGGCCCTGCTTTCTCTTGTCCAAAGTCCCCTTTGTCCTAACTCTCAATTGAAGTGTACTCACCTCGTGGGATAGAATTTGTATAGTGTATGTAGTAGAAAATGTGACAACTGCAACTCCCAGCAGGTCTTGTTCCTATAATTCCAAACACCAGCCCAGCATTCTTTTGTCCAAATACCCCTGTTTGTCACCTCCCAAAAGAAGTTTACGCACCTGGGGGGGATACCATTTGTCAGTATTGGGGAGTAGTGAGAGTGACCTGACTTCAACTTCCAGGAGTCTGCAATTCCAAACACCAGCACAGTGGTCACATGTCCCAAAACATCTGTTAGGGAACTCTTAAATGAAGTTTACTCACCTTTAAGAGAACATTGGTCAAGTGTGTGTAGTAAAGAGAGTGACTTGAGTGCAACTCCCAATAGGCCCATCTGTTACTCCAAACACCAGCCCAGTGTTCTCTTGTCCAAAGAACCTGTGTCTTAACTCTCAATTGAAGTGTACTCACCTGGGAGGATGATATTTGTATAGTGTGTGTAGTACAGTGAGTGACATGATTGGTAAGGCCAGGAGGCACTATGGGCCAGATGTAGTAAAAATCTGGATTGTGACTCGCAAAGTGCGAGTCAGACAGGCTCGCAATTTGCGAGTCGCAATCCAGAATGTAGGATGGTGGGTCGCAAAGGCCCACCTCATTAATATTAATGAGGTGGGTCGCAATTTGCGACCCCCTTGTGAGTGGCGGCACTCACAGGGATGGTGGCCTGCTGGAGACAGCAGACCACCATGTTTGTGACTGCTTTTAAATAAAGCAGTTTTTTTTTTGTAATGCAGCCCGTTTTCCTTAAAGGAAAATGAGATGCATTACAAAACTAAAAAATGAAACGTTTTTGTTTAATTTTTTCAGAGCAGGCAGTGGTCCATGGGACCACTGCCTGCAAAAATGTTTTTCATGCCATTCACAAAGGGGAAGGGGTCCTAACTGCGATTGCTTTGCGACCGCGTTTGTGGTCACAAAACAATTCAGCATCGGGCTGCGACTCGCAATTAGGAAGGGGAACACCCCTTCCTAATTGCGACTCGCAGTCCGGTTTTGCCAGTCGGTAACCAGGTTACCGACTCGCAAAACGGGGATTGGGCATCGCAATGTGCTTTTTGCACGTCGCAAATAGCAAAATTCACTGTTTGCGACATGCAAAAAGTTTAGAACATCTGGCCCTATTTCACTAACTCAAAATACCAGCACAGTGTTCAGTTCTCCAAATACCCTTCTTTGGAAACTCACAAATGAAGTGTACACACCTGTGGGGATGACATTTATCAAGTGTAAGAATTAGAGGGAGTGACATGAGTGCTAATGCCAGGATGCTCTGTCTCTCTAACTCCAAACACAAGCCCTGCGTTCTTAACTCTCAATTGAAGTTTACTCATCCAGGGGAATAACATTTGTATGATGGTGGGACATAGAGGGCATGACCAGAATGCAAAACCCAATAGGCCTTGTGTCTCTAATTCCAACCACAAAAACAATGTTCACTTGCCCAAATCTATCTAATTATGAACTCACAATTGAAGTTTATTTACCTGGGAGGATACCATTTTTCAAGTGTGTGTAATATAGAGAGTAACCTGACTGCAACTCCCAGGAGGCACTGTTTCAGTAATCCCAAACACCGGACCAGTGGTCATTTGTCCAAATATCCTTGCCTGCTAACTCTCAATGGAAGTTTACTCACCTGGGAGTGACCAAGATACAGAACATGCTACACTCTGAGATCTGTCTGGCCATCTAGCTCCATCTTGACCAGCTAACCCAGGGTGACACTATTGAGGACAGGAAGGACACCTTACACAGTGTGTAAAACAAAGACCCCAAAGGCCTCAAGATGCATCACCAGAATGGTATTGGCAGCAGACATATTCACAGCGCACTGACCACATGACAACTGCAGTCACTTATACAACAAAGTCCTGAGTGTGCCTGCATCACAAATAACTATGCCTCAAAATGGCCAAATACATATCTTGCCTAGCCACTGTCTTGCCTGCACAGGGGGCAAGATGGCATTCTCAGGCCAATGAGGCTTCAGGAACAAGTTGGAGAGGGCCCCCTGTGACAAGGGCTAGGTCTGTGGGGGTAGCATGCATGGGAGGGATGCTGTGGGCCAGCAGGGTGAGGCCACTGGGGCTGCTCTTGGACAGGGCACCATCAGCCACATCTTGGGGGTCTATCAGGAGTCCCAAGGTGTGATGGGCCAGGTCTTGACCAACTCTGGAAAAACAAGCAGCTACAGAGGGACATCGACAGGGATATGTGTGAACAAAGGGAAGTTCACAATACTATCATGGCCTCCCTAACAGGGGCGTTGAGGGACATCAACACCACCCTGAGCAGGACTCTACAACTCCACTCTACCCCTTAATTTGGTGCATCAACACCAAGCCCTTATTCATCGGTGACAGCCACTGGAAGGGAGGCCCTGCCAGAGGAGCAGGCCAGAGACACCCCTCCCTCTATAGCAGCAGATCTACCACCCCTCATGCAAGCGGGCCATCCCGCCAAGAATACAAGACGTGCGAATGGCAAGACACTCACCAATGCCAGCAAGTGACCTCTTCCAAAAGGACCTCCTTTGTGTGCCACGCATTCCTTCTGTAGACTGACCCTGAACCACCTACCTGTTCCAATGGGAGGAGTACTCAGGACTCCCAGTGGTGTGGCATCTACTCCAATAATTTCATTCACCATGACTGACCACTTCACTTTACATTTTTATCTTTCTGTCCAAATTTTATTTACTATATGAGCACTGTGATAAAATTCACCCATCACAAGCGTATTGTCTGTTTGCTCAATTTTAACATTTTGATATGTAGAGATGTAAGACCATGTGAACCAAAATGATGAGGACATAATTTACTTGTGCAAGGAGGGATATATTGCAGGTACTCTGTATTGTGCTCAAGATTGCAACCATTACACACAAACACATGCTGTTCACACCAAAATTTTATTCCACTGTACAGCACACAGCCTGTCCATATGTCTGGACCTTTTTGACATAAGAATGTGTGACTCATACTGAGTCAAAATACATATTACAAGGTACAGCCCCCCAGACCATGGAAGGGAGGAATTTGTCAGAAATTGTCCTGTAGAATAGGCATTAAAGAGGATGATGTCAGCACTGTTAGCCTTATCACAAGCCCCACAAAAGTAATACAACATCACATAATCCAAGATAAAGACAGATGGCAGTACAACAATCCCTGACCACAGGCCATCATAATTCAATGACCATGCATCTGGTGGTATGACACAAACATATGTCAGTGTTGTGGCATAGGCACTGTGGCCTGCAATGATGAAACACATCTACAGCTACATATAAGTCTTTCAAGAATAGTGTTTAGCCAATTTGAAGGGTGAATGACTTGCTCGCAATCTATGACTACATATTTCATGTCCACATGATGACACACATGATGGAATGGGCCCAACACAGCACACAAAACAATTCCATTGTGCAATTCTGACCTTCCACATAAACATTGTGCAAGCTGCCTTGGCACAGGTCTCATACACCCCAAATCAGTGACCTACAATACGTGGAACAATCCTTGTCCACTTCCTATGTCCGAATAGCATCAGATACCTGCCAATGTCACAACTCTGAAATGCCCACATGAGGATGTCATGGTGAAGTACCTGTACAAAGACAAGGAGTATAGGCTTGAAAACATAACTATTACATAAATCACATAGCAAGCAACTGGAAATGTCATTGCATTGCTAGGAAACTGACACAAACAAAGCAACATCATCAAGGTGGGAATATGTCAAAGGCTAACTCTTCAAGCAGCCTTTGGCTGAATATTGCACAGTATCATCTCCGTAGCTGTAACCAAAACACTCATCTCCACACAGTCTCACAACTACAGTTCATTGTACAGTCACAGTCATTACATCACATGACATACTTATACACATTAAAAGTAGCTGTTAATGAGATTGTTAGAAATGGGGTCTTTGGTTGACAGTCAGGTTACCCCCAGTTCAAGCAAGGACCCTCACTGTAGTGAAGGTGACAGAGAATCACTCTCAGCTAACCCCTGCTTACCCCCTTAGTGGCTTGGCAGAGCAGTAGGCTTAACTTCAGAGTGCTAGATGTAAAGTATTTGTACCAACACACACAGTAACCTAATGAACCACAACAAAATGACACAACACAGGTTTAGAAAATTAGGAAATATGTATCTAAACAAAATAAGACCACAACGACAAAAATCCACAATACACAAGTCAAGTTATCAATTAAAAATTTAAAGAAGAGTCTTTAAGTAGTTTCAAACACACACTAACACTGTTAGCGTGAACATATACCTTGGGTGCATCAAAAATAACCCCACACGGGCGAGTGTGCATCAAAAAGGGTTTGCCATGTGTCAATTCCACTCACGGGCGGGACCTTGCGTCGTTTCTCCTTTTGTCAGGTTGGGCCAGTCGTTCCTTCTCTCCTCAGGAGAGCAATGCATCAATCCGGTCAGCAGTCTCGGGTCCGGGCGGGCCTTGCATTGTTTTTACATGCCCATCGGTACTTGCTTCGGAAATCCAGCCGCACGATGATTCTAAAACCACGCAGCGCAGGTTGCGATCTCCCAGCCTCTGCGCATCGTTTCTCCTGCTCCGTGCGTCGATTCTTCAGTCACGTTTTCGGCGAGCATCGATTTTCAGCCCCAGAGCCGGCAGCACATCGTTTTTTAAGCCGCAGATAGGAGTTGAGTCGATCTTTTCCCCGCACGGCACTCTGTGCGTGGATTTCTCACTCTTGGGCTGCCAGCTTCTCCTTTCAGGGTCCCAGGAACTGGATGGGCACCACAGGGCCGAGTAGGAGTCTCTCCAGAGACTACAGGTGCGGGCAGAGAGAAGTCTTTGCTGTCCCTGAGACTTCAAACAACAGGAGGCAAGTTCTAAATCAAGCCCTTGGAGACTGGTTCTCAAGATGGAAGGCACACAAAGTCCAGTTGTTGCCCTCTTACTCTGGCAGAAGCAGCAACTACAGGATAGCTCCACAAAGCACAGTCACAGGCAGGGCAGCTCTTCTTCCTCAGCTCTTCAGCTCTTCTCCAGGTAGAGGTTCCTCTTGTTTCGAGAAGTGGTTCTAAAGTCTGTGGTTTTGGGTGCTCTTCTTATACCCAATTTCTCCTTTGAAGTAGGCCTACTTCAAAGTAAAGTCTCTTTTGAATGTGAAATCCTGCCTTGCCCAGGCCAGGCCCCAGACACTCACTAGGGGGTTGGAGACTGCATTGTGTGAGGGCAGGCACAGCCCTTTCAGGTGTGAGTGACCACTCCTCCCCTCCCTCCTTGCACAGATGGCTCATCAGGATATGCAGGCTACACCCCAGCTCCCTTAGTGTCACTGTCTAGTGTGAGGTGCAACCAGCCCAACTGTCAAACTGACACAGACAGGGAACCCACAAACAGGCAGAGTCACAGAAATGGTACAAGCAAGAAAACGCGCACTTTCTAAAAGTGGCATTTTCAAACACACAATCTTAAAATCAACTTTAATAAAATAAGTATTTTTAAATTGTGAGAGCTCAGAGACCCCAAACTCCACATGTCCATCCGCTCCCAAAGGGAGTCTATACTTTAATCAGATTTAAAGGTAGCCCCCATGTTAACCTATGAGAGGGACAGGCCTTTTCAACAGTGAAAAATAAATTTAGCAATGTTTCACTGTCAGGACATATAAAACACATTACTATATGTACTACCTTAACCATACGCTGCACCCTGCCTTTGGGGCTACCTAGGGCCCACCTTAGGGGTGTCTGACATGTAAGAAAAGGGAAGGTTTAGCCCTGCCAAGTCGAATTTACAGTTAAAACTACACACACAGACACTGCAATGCAGGTCTGAAACATGATTTATGTGGGTGGCACAACCAGTGCTGCAGGCCCACTACTAGCATTTGATTTACAGGCCCAGGCACCTCTAGTGCACTTTACTAAGGCTTTACTAGTAAATCAAATATGCCAATCATGGATAAGCCAATTACATACACATTTTGTAAAGGAGCACTTGCACTTTAGCACTGGTTAGCAGTGGTAAAGTGCCCAGAGTAACAAAAACATAAAAATCAGAGTCCATCACACATCAACAACCTGGGGAACAGAGGCAAAAAGTTAAGGGAGACCATGCCAAGGATGAAAAGTCTAACAGAGATCTTCCCGCAAGTCAGCTCCTTCCTCTTCACTACTGTCATCCTCACTTAGCATTTCAGGATTCTTGGTGGCACTGCAGGCTCCCCCTCCTGTGGGCTGCCCGGGATATTCCTTTGCAGGGCGTTGTTGTGAATCATGCAGCATGCCACAAGGATCTGACACACTTATCTGTGTGAGTAGAGGAGGGCTCCACCAGTCCTCTCTAGATACCTAAATCTGGCCTTGAGGGCCCAAAAGCCCGCTCTACTACTCGCCTTGTTCTCCAATGAGCATCACTGAAGCGGACTTCTCTGGACTGTTTGGATATGCAGAGTCTCCTGTTAAGTAATGGGACATATGTGCAACAATGAGTCGCTCACTTCATGTATGAATATAGTACCAGACATTGCACACACACATAGAAGTGATGTGACTTATCAACCAGCCAGGCCCTCTCTGGGCACAGTTGTGACAGCAGCTGGGGTATGGTACTGTTCTGCAATATGAAGGAATCATGGGCCGAACCCAGATAATGGGTACAGACATGTGTAATATAGTGATATGCCAAACAGACAACTTCCGTGTTGATGTAACGTAAGTTCTTTCTGTTGCAATAAACTTGTTCATTGGCCTGCAGTGGGACCAAACCAACATGTGTGCCATCAATGGCCCCCATCCACAAGTGGGATGCATGCGAAACCATAAAAGTCAGCCTTCACCTGGGCTAAATCCTCACATGGGGGAAACCACATATAGTTGTCAAGGTGTTTCAACATTGCTGAGCGGACGTCAATCAGCATCAGACTGAGCATAGGTTGGGACATACCAGCAGATCGCAGCACTGTATGTTGGAAGGAGCCTGTGGCAAGAAGTACAATACCGACATGATTTGTACAATGGGTGGTATGTTGGTTGGATAACTAATAGTTGGCATCAGATCTGGCTCCAACTGATGACAAAAGTTTACTATTGTTTGTCTATCAAGGGGTAACATGTTATTATGTGCCTTTGTGCCTAGTCTGAAGGTATGAGAGTGGACGGTAGACGGGATTTGTAACATTAGTCAAGTGTGTCCACAGCAACATACATTATGCATGTTAATGATGTCATGTGACAAGGTATTTCTGACTAGACAGACATGGCAGCCAATTCACACCCCAGCTGCAAATAACATAAGGATCACATGTGCCCCCTTTGGCTTTCCACATGTGTCTACAACATGTACGTAGACCAAACTCAAAGATGTGTAACACAATTGCCCCTCGAAAATGACCGTTGGCAGTGGTAAACTGTACCCCACTGCTAAATGTAATGTGTGCCCAGCAACATACTACAATGGTGTTTGAGTAGTAGGACCTACATGACAAGACAGGACACGATGTTGGTGAGGTCAAAATCATTTTTTGCCGGTGTGACACAGTTTCTAAATCCCAATGCATTGTTTCAGGCCACCAAAATGGTGGCTGCTTGACCTACCAGACAGCATATTAGGAACCGCCCATGACCACTGGCAGAATTGCCATGGTGGTAGGTGGTTGCAACCGCGGCAGACACAGCCATAGACTAACATTTTTGCCAGTGGTGGTAGCAGCCATCGGTTGTGTCCATCCGTGGTCACGACCCTTGTGTGGCAGGCATGACTGCCATATTCTGCAGATTCACTCACTTGAATCCTGACACTGATGCCAGTAACACCTCACGACCCAAGCTGCAGTGTGCCACCACTGGGAGCAATAATGCACAGTGTTCAGGAGTTGATAGGGCCACTGCCTTCTTACCAGAAAAGTGTGAGAGGCTGGTGATTGAGGTCCTAACCCTGTATGAGCAGCTCTATGACTCACCAGAGGAGCAGGTAAGTACCTCATATGCACAGTTTTCTCTGCACTTTCACCATCCTTTCCCTCCTCAAGAATGTGTATGCATGTTGGTTTGAGAGTCATGTGAGCAACGTATATAGTACAACAGATCTTTTAAACCACATTTTCCATTGGTCAACTATTTTGTGGAAGGCATGTCATGAGTCACTCTGCTCTTCAGGGTGCCACACACCACGTGCCAAATTGCTGTTTGCTACATGATGTACTGTCATGCATTGAAGTGATGTGAATGGAATGTCATGTAGGTTCTGTCAGCTCAGCCTGAAGAGACCCGGGCCTGTCAAATGTATCTCCCATTATAGGACCTAGTCTAGGATGTGAAAGAGTCACTGTGGCTGTGCAACTGTGGCACTGTGTCCACTCTCTGTACCCCAGCAGATCCTGGCAGGTGGCCAATATGATGCTCTGATGGCAAAACCTGCCTTGAAAGCCTCTTTCTTTTGTCTAGATTAGGAATGGGTACAGGGTTAAACCATTAATTTAGTCCATATGCGCATTAATCATCATTGCCAATGTGTGTGTTAGAATTATGACACATCGCTTACAGCTCTGTTGTCCCCTTCACACAGGTCATATTTGTCCTGTACAGGTGTATTTCATATATGACAGTCCAACAGTTCAGACACTGTGCTGATTCCTGGGAGGCCATGATGTGTGACTCAGTAGCTTGATCACATAGCAGAAACTCTACAATGCATCTATTTGTTTGCTGGATGCCACCTCTGTAGGATAGACACAAATGTCCAAAGGAGTGTTTTGTGGGACTGGTACATTACACAGAACCCCACCCCCTCATGTGGCATGAGTCTGCATTTCTCAGGCCCAATGTTCACCAATGGACAAGGAAGATACTTCTGTACCCACCATGCCAGCCCCTTGATTGCTACTCATGTGTAATGCTGAAGTTTGTACTTTGGCAGTTGCCTGTAGGGACTCTATGCAGTGAGTCATTCTCACAGAGTGTGAATGTTTTGGTTCATTCATGTCTCAGGAGTTTACCCTTCAGAAATCACAGAGGTGTGTAGTGTTTTCGTGTGGCACACATCATAGTGCAGGTTGCTAGAGCATGGGCTACCTGATGTCAGTAAGCATGCTTAGGCATTGTAGGCCATGAGCAGGGTCATGGTTAGTCTGCGATGCAAAGACATATGACTGTAGTCAGGTCCCTGTATTTATTGGCTTGTTTGCTTCATACGTAGGGAGTATTACAAATAAAAAGATCCTAGCTTGGTGTTACTGACATATATGTGACTCTACCATTTGTGATGAAACATGATAATAATCTCTTGATTGGTCTTTTGAATCCATGCAGGTCAGTGCTCATCAGAAAAAGAAAATATGGAGAGCTGTCACCAAAAAGGTGAGAACCCTGGCCCGCATTCTGGCAGTGGCCTACACATACCTTGATGGGCATTTCAGGACAGCACAGCAGCCACAAGGGGGTGAGTACAGGGCATATTCTTGCTTGTCACATTGCCAAGTGAATGTGTTAGATTCAGACATCTTCCCCTGACATCATGTGTAACACAGTAGATGAGTGATTGTTTGTGTAGACATGTCATGTTGTGTATACTGATGTGCCTTGCCAATTGGGCAGGGACCTAGGACACAATTGTGTAAAATCCACAAACAACTTGCTCTCCAGGGACGACGTATGGCTGTCTACAGTGATGAATCAAGTACTGTTTGTCATAGTGGGTGTACATTCTGTGCAACAGACCACTACTCCTCAATGTTGCAGGCCAAATGTAAGAAAGTGATGGATCACCTTCCTCAGCCTTGTGTCTGGGTAAATTAGTATTTTGGTCTCTGCCACCCAGAGGATACTTGTATTCAGTGCATGACGGGGGCTGGTGCCTCACTACAGTCTGTAATGTGAAGATGACCATCACAAATGTGACCAAACATAATTGTACTTTGGGTGCAGCTACAGATCAATATTTTCCCTTGGTAAGTGGAGAATGTCCATTGACATGATTTATGTGCCATCACTGTTGCCAACTCTCCTTGTGCCTACATGTCAGCATGTGTCCCTTTCTCATTAGTAAAATAGTTGGAAGCTGATTTTTCATGCATGGTCTACCTGTGTTGATGGGATGATGTATTTATTCCCTCACACATGTGCATGGCAATGTGTGATGGAATAAGACATTTACAGTGTGGGGATATTTCATGTTGTGCCACATATAGGAGTGTGTCACTATTGTTTATTGGCTGACACATACCCTCATGCATCATAACATGTAATTTAGCATGTACAACTGTAGTAGCATTGAGGGACATGACAGGCAGGCCTATAGTTTTTAGCCACAATGTGCATTTCTCTGCCATTGATATCGAATCATGAAGCAAAGTGATTAGCACATGTGAAATTTCTAAGGGTTGTAACGGGGTGTTGCCATGCATCATGGAGTGACTTGCAGTTATGTTGAAATCACACATGTTTGGGTACAACCATTCACCCTCTATCATCTAGGTCTGCATGACCATAATGGAGACAATGATGTAGCTTCCAATTGGGAAACATGTTGAGGGCCCTCAACAAGTACTTGCAAATCACTGGGCCACTCCAACATCCAAGGGAATAATGGCATCTACTGACAATTATGACCATGGTGAAAAGATCGCAGATAGATAGTCACTTTACCACACTGACCGTCAGGGCGGAAACAACAGACACCATGGTGGTAGCCACCTATAGCTAGACAGAAGTTAATGTCCCGCCCACCATATTAAGACCCTTGAAACCGCCACCTTTTCCGGGCGGTACCAAGCCTGGTGGAAACACTGTACAGAAGGGAAAGGACCCACCTTTGGAGACACAGGGAACAACCATGACGCCATGGAGCCCAAGCTGCAAATCTTTCCTATGATATTTTACATCCTACTCCATCACGAACACCAACGACAGCAAAGACGACTATGGTGAATACAGCCACCTAGCACACAGGGGAGGGGGGAGGAAAAAGAGAGTGACATACACACGCACAACACCCCCCCCCCACCCCTAACACCATACACACAATCAGATGCAGTAAGAAAACATATTGACCCCATACCCTTCAGGAATAATGCAAGGACAACATGAATAGATGAGGGTAATAGGGAGGTCGGGGTTCAAAGGGCACCTCTATCTGGGCCTCTGCGATCTTCCGTGCCCAGCATCCCAGGTCCTCCCACCATTTCTGACAGTGGGTGCTCTGTCTGCCATAGACCCCCAGCATCAGCTCGTCCTTGGCGATGGCACGCCATATACTCTTCTTTTACAGACAATACACACAGGGAAATGTATTAATCACACTGTTCTGCCTGTTACACTTATGGCCCACCATAACTCTTCACATCGCCATTTGCACTCACAGGGCTGAGCACACAAGCTGCATACTGCCCAGGGGACATCCACCAACACCCCCTACACGAGGCCGTCACACACACCACTCCATGCATTCATGCCCCATGCATCGTGCTCACTGTGTACTCACCTGTTGGTTTGGAGGCCTATACAGCAGTCCGTACTGGGGTAGGACCCCATCCACCAGTTGATATAACTCTGCTGAGGTGAAGGCAGGGGCCCTTTCTCCAGTCACACGCACCATGTTAGGTTCCAGACACAGGTAACAGCAGCACACGCAGTGTAGCTCCTCTCCTGTTGAAGGTCAAGTACCTAGTGAGTAAACAGATAGAAAATGGCGGTGATGTCCACAGCTGTTGGTGCCCCACTATCACTCCTGGTGTGATCACTGCAGCCAAATACAGGTCTTTCCAATGTGAACATTACTGTATATTTGAATTGCAATGTTTGAACCTGGTTAAACAAATACATACTTAAATCATTTGACATACTCCATACTTGCATTGTTTTCAAAGGGTGTATTTTTAAGTGCTAAGAAGTAGGGGGACAAGTGGATAGGGCTGGGTGATGATGGAGGAAAGTCCAGGGTAAAGTTCCAGTCTATGGGGAGCACAGGTGCATTGTCCAAGGGGACACAGGAAGGGGAGCAATGGCAGTTCCAGTTGGACAGGGTGACAGAGTGGGACACAAGGATGACAATCAGGAGAGTCTCATTTCCTGGCGGGGTCTTGGCAATTGTCTCTGGTTTCTGCCTGGATCGCAGGGAACATTTACAGGGTGGTTCAACTTCTGCAGGGGCAGGGGTGCTGTTCGCCTGTTGGTCCTGTGGGGAGGACTCCTGTCCACTAGTGGCAGCGGAGGTGGAAGGCAATTCAGATGTCTGGCTAGTGTCAGGGGCCCGCTGTTGTGAGGCTGCCTCCCTCATAATGTTGGCCATGTCTGCCAGCATCCCTGGAATGGAGACCAGGGTGGTGTTAATGGCCTGCAAGTCTTCCCTGATCTCCTTGTATGCTTCCAGGTTCTCAGTGAGTGCCTCCTGGAGACTCAGTTCTCTGGGCCTGTCCTCCCCTGGTGCACAGCACTCCTCCCAGTTTCCCTGTTGTCCTGTCCCTTGAACCATGTGCCCACTGACCCCAGGTCACTGATTGTCTTGGGGGCAAGGTGTGCCCTGGGGTCCCTGTGGTGGTAGACATACTGCTAATTGACATGTCCTGGTGACAGAGGTATGGGTATGCTGGGTCTGTGCTGTGGTGGTGTTTCCTGAGAGGGGACGCTCTGTGGTGGTGTGTGACTGTGGCTGGGTTACCGACTGTCCAGAGGTCCCTGATGGCCCAGGTTGGTCATCCAGATCCAGGCGACCAGAGTTGCTGTCATCACTGTGGGCCTCTTCTGTGGTGGGACTGGATAGTGCTGGCACCTCTCCTCCGCTGACATTGGCTGGCGTACCTGTGGGGATGTGAATGTAGTGTTATTGTTTCTGTGTGTGATGTATTGTGCATCAGTGGGTTGCCCTCTGCAGCTTTCACTTGTGTGAGTTGGTATATGGTGGGATAGCTGATTTTCTCTAATGTGCATGCTTAAGGGATAGGTATCCATGCAGGGCTGTGAGTGGTGTCCATGCATTGGTAGTGCATGTAGGGCTTGGCATTGGGATACGTGATATGTGATGGTAGGGTGTGTGGGAGGTGGTGGAGTGATGGCAGTGAGGGTGAGGGTATGAGATGGCATGCAGGTGGGGGGGTGATAGTAATAGTGAGTTGACTTACCAGAGTCCAGTCCTCCTGCTACTCCTGCCAGGCCCTCAAAATGCATGACTGCCAAGACTTGCTCCTCCCATGATGTTAGTTGTGGGGGAGGATGTGGGGGTCAACTGCCAGTCCTCTGTACAGCGAGTTGGTGCCTTACTGCAAAGGAATGTACCTTCCTCGGAGGTCATTCCACCTCTTCCTGATGTCATCCCTGTTTCTTGGGATCTGTCCCATGGCCTTGTCCCTATCCACGATCCTCCACCATAGCTCCATCTTCCTAGCAATGGAGATCTGCTGCACCTGTGCTCCAAATAACTTTGTCTCTACCTGGATGATTTCCTCCACCATGACCCTTAGCTCCTCCTCTGAGAATCGGGGGTGTCTTTGTGGTGCCATGGGTGTTCTGTGAGTAGTGTTGGTGAGGGTGTGTAGGGTGATGTGTTGGGGTGTGTGATGTAAGGTGTGTGGTTGGTGTATAGGTGATGGTGGTGTGTGGCTCTGGTCTTGTCTATGGTCATGGTGTCTGTCTCATGACAATGGTTTGTATTTGTAAAGGGTTGTGGGTATGTGGGTGTGTGTTTTATAGTGGTGTAGGTGTGTGGGTGTGGTGTGTGTATGGATGTCAGGTGTGTGTAGTTTGAATTGTCCAATGTTGTGTTGTTTTGTATGTGTGTGTATGTATTTTGAGTGTGGCGGTGTTTACCTCCATTTAATGTCTGCCGTGGTGATTCCTGGGTCATAATGTGGTGGGCGTTGTTCTGTTGGCATAACTGTGTGGGTTTTGATACCGCCAGTTTATCACTGACCTTTGGTGTGGCAGAATTGTGTATGTGGCTAAATAGTGACAGATTGTTGTGTGTGTGTCATAATATGGTGAGTGGATGTTCGCGGCGGTAGGTTGTCTTCTGTCAGCGGGGCGAAAAGCAGGATTTTCTGACAATGTCATAATGAGGGCCTATGTGTTAACCTGAAAACTCAATCATAGAAACTGCATGAATGTTCTGTTTGGACTTCGAAAAGACTTGCCACCTGTGGTAGCTGTAATGGTGTGCATATCACCACTAGTGTATGTATTTCGTGCGGCCAATGGTTTTAACAAACGTCCTGAAGATGTATTGTGCAGACACACTAGTTCAGCAATTCATGACTGTACAACTACAAAACCAACTGTGCCACAAATCAGCCTGAGGTGCAATAGTTCAAGGATACAACAGTTCTGATGCCACAAAGAATGCCACAAAAGAGATGGCCACGGTCTGCGGTAAACTGTACTTTCAGTGGTAATCAGCAGTCTAGTTATATATGGCTCATGTTCAACAAAACGTAGTGTGCAGGTTCATAGAACAAATAAACAGTGCTCTGAACTTAATCTGCTTGCTTCTTCTGTCCTGGGAGTGAAAGGACTGGACTTGGCTTTCTATATCCTGCTTTCCAAGGTTTCCTATGCCTTGAACTGAGCTTGTCTTCTGTTAAGATGTCTCAGGGCCATCAAAGACTTCACTTGCCAGCACCTTGGCTCTCTTACTGAAAGTCTAGACTTGCCAAGTGGTGCCAAATCCAGTTCCAGTTAAAATGGGGCAAACACACCACTACTTAAGGAAAGCTCACACAAGCAACATCATTGCTCAAGAAGGACGACATGGAGGTACTACTCATGCAGCATGCCAGACAACGCAGAGCACAGAACCAACATCAGCAGCTATCACCACACCAACGTGGACCCCAAAGGCAACGCAGAAGGCAGGAGAGGGTCTTCAGGAACAGGACAACCCTCCTGGGCCTCTGGGAACAAGATATCATCCAGAGGTACAGACGCAAATGGCAAGTCATACAGCAGCTGCTGCGCCAAATTGAGCCACAGTAAACAGCCAGCCTGCAGACACCTCACATTATTCAACCGGAGACCAAGCTGCTAGCTGTCCTGCACATGTTGGCAAGTGGCTCAGCCCAAACTTCGGGTTCCCTGGTTGCTGAGGTATCACAGCCCTCATTCTCTGCCTTCCTTCCCAAGGTTCTTGATGCCATCATCTCCCTCACACCCCACCACATCAGCTTCCCCAACACACAGCAGAAGCAGCAGGAGACCAAACAGAGGTTTTGACAAATAAATGGCTTCCCGCATGTGCTTGGTGCCATTGACTGCACACATGTCCGTATTGTACCACCTTCTGCAACCGAGCACCTATACCGCAACAGAAAGCACATGCACTTCATCAATGTGCAAGCCATTGTTGACCACCTGGGGTTGTTCACCAACATCATGGCAAAGTATCCTGGGAATGTACATGATTCCTTCATCTTCCGCCACAGCACCATCAATCGGCACTTCCAGGATGGAGAATATGGCAATGGCCTTCTTGTTGGTAAATCCATAAACCTAGTAATATACACATGGCACAATAACCCTGTAAGACACACAATACATACACCACTACATTGACACATGGCCAGGAAGACACTGAGGTGTGACACTGGTAGTTATGTTTGATATCCTGACCCAATGGGATACACACCTATGGACAAATGACCGCTGCCAATAACAATAGATGTCACTCTAGAGCCACAAGAGACCAATTTAAAACAACACAGTGACAATGACATGGCCTGCAGTGGCAGTACAACTTGGAAGATTAACCATTTAATATCACATAAGGCCACATAGTCAATCCCACATCCTCCCAAACAATATGAACTCTGTAGGAGGTGTGCAATGTATGTTGCTGCAGATCAAACACCATGAGACACATAGCATGATGACGCTGACTCACATGTAGGTGACATGGAAATACTGAGGCAGTATCAACATTTCACATCACTCCTGGGGTGACGTTGCCATCTAGCAATAAGAAAGTGGACTGTGCTATGAAAACATGTTGATGTGACACTAATGCAAAGGCACACTGCTGCACATACAGAAAGATATAATTCTCCATCTACATAACAGATTTACAGGGAGATGGCCCTTCCAGCACACATACATCCACCTCCACAACCAAGTTAGTCAGCTCACCTGGAGCAAGTTCAATACTGTAGGTGCACGTGTGCACATGAGCCACTGGAAGAGGGAACAACAAAGGTTTGCATAGAACCTAGTCACACATGGGATAATTGTGCATTGTCAATAATGAACACCTCAGTGCTGTCAACTTATGGAGATGTGTTGTGCATTGTCACCCAGCCTACTCAAAGGGCCTCACTGTTGCATTTCATCTGTAATGACATATGTCTAATTGGATGGGATGTCCAGGCCATGTAGTGCAACCATATTACCACCACAGTGGAATCTATTGTGTGCGTGTGGAAGTATCATGCCCCCCCCCCCAGTGAATGCACACTAAAAACTGAGATATCAGGTCAATTAGCCAAACACAAGTTTTTCAAGTCAAACAACCCAATGCATAAAGAACCTCACAGAAGCCCAGGATCCCACACAATACCACAAACACATATGAGACACAGGCAACACAAGATATCAACTGCCATGCTACATGACATTCCTGGTGCAAGCAACAACAAAATACTTACCCCTATTTTCTCTTTCAGCTGATCAGGGTTACGGGATCCAGCCATGGATCATGACCCCATTCGCCACCCCAAGCACAGCAGCAGACCGTGCCTATAATATGGCACATCGGAGGACACAAACCATAGTTGAATGTACTTTTGGCATCCTGAAGTCCAGATTCAGGTGCCTGGACATCGCCGGAGGCAGCCTCCTATATTCCCCAGGAAGAGTCTGCAAGATCATTTTGACCTGTACCATCCTGCACAATATTTTTATTAGGAGGAACATCCCCCAATATGAACCTGAACAAGAACTGCCTGAAGAGGAGGAGGAGGAGGTGGATGCTGCCTGGGAAAACGAGGGGGAACATCCTAACACAGCTGCAGGAATGCGTCACAGACAACAGATAGTTCAAAACATTTTTCAACAATAGTCACTATCAACACATTGTTACGATATGGAATGAAACACCTCACTTGATCACTCAATCCTGCTCTGGGTAATTATTTATTGATTACATATTCTCTAGGAATCAGAGTATTACCTCAGGGAGCATGTCACAAAGACAAATCTGACTACTTCTGATGCCACATCACATTTGATGGGTATGGTTGTACAGCAAACATCACACATAGTTTGCATGAAAAACATATTTTCTATTTCACATTTGAATGGCAAATTCATAGGACCACAGCAATGAGAGACATCCATGTTGCCAACATGGTTTTTTGCAGCATATGACATGCAACTAAGACATCATCAATCATAAGGTGAATAAGCACATCATACATGAACCAGTGGATGTGAAATAGCATTGGTAACAGGAATGTATGACCAGACCCTTGACACCAGTAAGTGTGACATCAGCTATCTCTGCAAGGAGCATGTGTGACAAGAGGTGCATCAATCCTGAAAATGGATAGCACAAATGTCCCAGGTATGACAAGCAATGCTCACAAGACATGCCCTGCGCAGTCCATCCCAGGTAATAAGTCCTGCCACTGCCATGTTTTAAGTCTCTGCCCTCCCTTCTCTAGGGGACACCGTAAACAGACTATCTGTACTCTGGGAATCATCATCTACACTCACCCAGACTCCCATTCTGACTCCTGTGTGCTTCCCTTTTCATTATGGCATGCCATAGTTCAACTACATCCTCCTGCATGGACTTCATGTCCCATAATGCACTACCTGGTAGTCGGCAAGACCTGTAATCTCTGTATTGCTTCCCATGGAAAAAGTCAAGTTGGCCCCTTATACTGGATTCTCTCCTCCAGGACTTGTGAGAGACTGAAGCTGCACACACCTGTGAGCTCTCTCATGCAGCCCAGCCATTTCACTCTGCTCTAGCCTTTTTGCTGCCTGGAACTGCTTAGAAGCAGCCCTTCCCTAAAGCTCTTTGTTGTGCATTGGAGTACAGTTCATTTGTGTAGCAGAGCCTTTGTTGGACTGTGTTACAGTGCTGAGTACCCTTAAAACTGTTCATTGTTTCCACAGTGTTGTTCATGCTTGTTCCAGTCAGACTCTGCTCCCTGTTTTTCTGCCTTGTTCATATTTGTTCCTGACAGAGCCTGCTTTCTATTAGCCAGACTGGTTCCAGTCTTTGCCTCAACTAGAGCTGTTCCCTTTGCCTGCATTTGCCTCATAGTTCGTTTCCATGCCCTCCGTTTCCTCTTAAGGTATTGTTTCTGGTAAGTATACGATCAGTCCTCAACTGTATAGAATAGTTTTTTTTTGTTGTTGTACTGGCATGTGTTTACTAGGGGACGAATCCAGCCCCCATTCTTTGTCTGGTTTTGAAGTATTCATTAGTGCCAAACAGTGACAGTGTGCTATGGCTGTTTTCCTGGTTTTGGTACTGTGGCTCCAGCCCAACAAACAAGGGCTAGTAATGTGTGTGCAAGGACAATCCATGTTTGTGCCCTGCTGCTCCAGACACAGATTCACTTCTGCCGCCACCTTTCGATGGGGCTTGCGTGGTGACTAGCTGTGAGATTAATCTGCAGAGAGATACTGATGTTTCCTGTTGCTGTGGGAGGGAAGTTCAGAGCCCTATTCTGTGTACAAATGTAGTGATGAGACCTGCTGTTTGTCCATTACTGAGCCGTTACATATTTGTCCACAGCAAGGTTGCTCTGTCTTCACTTTTCTGTATTTTCTGCTGTACCATAGCTGCCCTATCCCATTGTATGCCTTTAGCTGATCTTCAGCTTTAGGTCAAATCTGCTTTGAAAGATACTCTGTGAACTCAAGGTTTGCCTCCACAGACTCCTGACTAGACCTGCACGTAACCGTTACACCATGGAGGCCAATACTGACACAGTGTGCACATGGCCACACACTTTAACTGGACACATTTGTGCAATGAACCTCTGAAAATATGTGAACACATGCAGCCTGGGCTGCTAGTCCACCACAGCCACAGGAGGAACATAGGTAATTTACATTAGACAAACTGTGATGTATATAACACTTTCATGATTGGGATTGAGACTCTGTATCGCAAATACTGTACCTACCAAACATGTTCCAATGCCTTACTCATGGGTAGTGTACACACAAGTGACCATGAAGTGGTAGGCAACAATTAATGACATGTGAGGGGTAACATATCCGACATAGCCCTCATCAGCCATCCTCGATCTTTCCTGTGTATTGTTTGTCGTGGGAAATGTATTGTCCCCAAAGTCAAACAACTACACACAGCAAAAGAGTCGACACATAGTACAAACACATATTGTGACTGTTGTACCTAATTGATTGGCATCTGATGTTGATACCCATTTGTAACACATTCATACATTAACATCACGCATAATGTATTGCGTGCCATTCCAACAGAAGCACACAAATAGTTTTAATAGTCAATTCACACACAAAACACACAGGCCATAAATCATATTTTTGTAGCGTAGCCTAGCTGTCCTCTATTGATGCAACATATGCGCAAACTTAAACATTCCATTTTAAGTTCCAAAGTTTGCACTGCTGTTGCGTCAGCTAAAAAAGCTAATCCTGCACAACGATATTAGTAATGTGGGCCGCAGTAGCATGGTCTACCACATGTGGCCAAACACTAAAACACACACTGCAAGTCATACCATCCTATCTTTGTGTAGTTATAGGCTGCATGAATGTTAAAAAATGAAAAATGATGCAAACACAGTTTGAATCAGAAATGTACATGCAAATGCGTCAAATAATGATGCAAATACTCAAAATATATCAAAGGGTCCCTAGCGTTAATTCCACCAGTGCACCCCAGGCATGCGGCTATTGTTCCATGAATGCGCGGGATTTTGACGCAAACCACGTAAGCGTAAAAAAATTACATGCAAGTCAGAAAATGAGGTGCAAATGAGACAGGAAGTGAAGTAATAGGATATCCTGTTTACAGAAATGGTACTGTGGGTGTACTTTCACTTTCACTTTGCAATCTGTGATTTTTCTAGACTGTATGGCTGTGTGTTGATTTGCTCTTCTGTGGATTTTGTATTTTTTCTCCTGTGTGGTCTATCTTTTGTCTTTTGGTGTTCACTAACTGTATTTTGTACCTGTGTAAGTGTTTTTGTGTCTTTTATTGTTGTTAGATGTGTATATGTACTGTTTGGGGTCTGTTTGCGGGTAGGATTAGTTGGGATAGTTTAGGTCTTTAGTTGGGTTTTATAAGTTTCCTTTCTTCTACTTAATTGTCCAATTTTTTCCCTATTTAATGTCAAATGTGTTTTGTACTATGTCGGTAAGGGCAAGGGTGGGGCGCATGGGTGAGGAGGAGCTTGGGGCATTTATGTGGCTTGTGTGCCACTCCCTTTCCATGATGTTGGAAGCTGGGGGACATGGGATATAGGGGTATCACACGGAGGCAAGATGGCTGCACTGGGCAAAGATGCTGTTCCATCTGAGAAGAATATTTAACACCGCCCGGAACGAGCACCAGCTCAAGCAGTGCTGGGCTGACCTGGTGGCCCGAGAGCAGGACCTGCTGGAACACCTGGGTGTGGTGATTGGTGGCCCTGTTAGTGAGTATCACATTGACAAATGTGTACAGTTCAATGCTCCTGACAGTAGCAGATGTCGTGACATGCTGCATCCAATGTTTGTGGCCTTGTGGAATGCAAGTTGAACAAGCTGTAAGTGAACCAGTAATGTGATGTATTACACATGATAATACATGGTAACAATGCAGTCCACAGTTTCGTTGAGCCCTGTCTGAACAGTATTCAGGGCCATGTGTACCAAGCTCTTTATAACCTTCACTAATGTCTAAGTTCACTGAATTCTTGTGTTTACTTCAGGACAAATATTCATTCACATGGACAAATCCAAATGGCCCATTCTGCTATCAGATTACACAATCACAAAACGGGGTCTTCAAGTGGCATTTAGGATTAGGGGTTCAAATCCTATCATTGAGTCGCAGGCACCTACAACATTTTTTTCTTGTGCACAATTGCCGGGACTAAGCTATTGCAGAAACCATCTGTTTCAAATTGGTGCCGACCCATTTTCAAAAGGGAAAGGGTTAGCATAGGATCCCACCTCTTTGTAAATGCATGACCACAAACTATTTCTGAGCATGAAGTTGTGCAAGGGACCACTGACTGCTTCCAAAAATCTATTTTAGTAATGAAATAGTTTGTTAAAATACTTTCTGTACACCCCGGCTGAAATAGTGCTGCATTTCATCAAATGTTAACATCTCAATACGAAAGCAGTCACAGACATGGTGGTCTGCTGAGCTCAGCAGGCCAACATTCCTGTGAGTGCTGCCATTCCCAAGGGGTTTTCAAAATGAGACCTACCTCATCATGATTAAAGAGGTAGGTCATTTGCTACCCCATTTTTTATTTGCAAACAGTGTCATTTTGAGTGCTCCACCTCTGATCATTCAAGTTTCTAATGGCCAGTTGCTGAGTCTTGCAATGTGTGATTCACAATACTTGATATAGGTACACATGGCCCTGAGTGACACATTTCAGGTGCAATGATTACACCTGTGCCCATGCATTCTGTCAACAATGATCAGCTAAGACACTGTCATTATACATTATTTTTCAGTTTTGGAACAGCAAAGTGGCCAATCCATGTTTACCGCTACATTGTCATCATTTCACACAGGATCCCTGCCATCATGTTGTCATAGGGGGCATATACGGCTTAGGGGACACCGCCAATGGGGCATTTGTAACCTACATACAACACTGGCACACCTATAATGGACCACTGAAAGCATGAAAATTCCTGAATGCAAATCAACCCACATGTCCATCACACAGTTACTCATTGTCCCTTGATGCACAAGCCACAATACCTGAGTCACTGGTATTGCAGTGCACCAGGAAAGCGGCATTACAATTGTCACCCACTAACAAATGATGAAATGGAGTACCATCAGAAATGGATTTGCCACAAAAGTGTGTAGTCAGGTATAGCACCACATGATTGTTAGGGCAAGTGCATGTGTGCATATGTGTGTCCATCACTCACTGGAGTGACAGTGTCAATGCACGTTTGCAGGGTTATGTCTGTTGGAGTGTCTACATGCCTGATGTGCAGCTCTATCAAATAAAATGTCACACACTGTGATATGTTGTTTCCACGTTTGTACAGTGATCAGGCATTGAGCATATATCTCTCTTCCATGTTTTACAGGTGGACCAGACCCCTATACCATTGGTGAAGTGGCTCGATTCGAGGACCCAGACGTATCCAGTAAGTGTGAAAATGTCTGTCCTGTGTTGTGATTGCAGCTGTTGTGTGATTGACTCTTGTGTGTTGGACTCACTGCAAGATATCATGAGGTGGCACGTGATCTGATATGTGACTTGACTGGAGGTTGACATAGTGTTCCATGGAAGAGTTAGACATTCACTGGAAGAGAGTCATATCTTGGGAGTCTAGTGCTGTGAAATAGGCATGGGCAGGTGAACAAGGTGATTTGTAGACACATGTAGGCCCACATTTGATTTGGAGGTGGTCCAGTGTCATAATTTAGTCAGCCAGGCATACCCTATTTCATGCAAAACAGTGATGCCTCATTAAACACACAAAATTGTGCATCCCTGTAATGTAATGAACATGTAGGACTGTATGGGTGACTGTCCCCCAGCATCTAGCCCCACATGTTGTACTCCATTTACGTACAACTTAAGTGTTATGTTATAGGCGTGCATGCAGGTCAGATGTGTGCTTGCATCAATGTCGGTGATTTAGGAAATGTGTCATGTGTGATGTGATATTGATGGTTGTCCACAAATGGAAACATGAATGTAGATGTGAATGACCAATGGTTGACTCACTCCTAGTTGGCAGGTCTCCTTACATGTGTTCCACTCACTAAATCCATGTACAGATGTACAAAGCTTAGTGGTTGTCCTTGACGGTTAAAAATATGTATTGCATGCCTATCCCCTGAGGCACAGAGTTAGGGAGAGAAAATATATGTAGCTAGGTGAAATGATCACAGTGTAGATGACAGACATGTAATTCAAGCTTGCATGTGTGCAAAATTACACTGACCCTTTATGATTACCAACTGCATACCATCCTGCTAGTTCCATATACAAATCACAGGTCTTGAGTGCCTTGAAGTTGATCCAGATGATAGGGATTATTTGGCCTGGTAAATGTTGAGGACTTGCTGTATTTGCAAAGTGACTAATTGCACTACATATATGCACAGATCAGTTAATTTGGTACACACCTTGTTGTGCATTGCTGTGCTGTTAGATAGTTGATGGGTAGGCTGCATTGGCATGTCATTCCTCAGGGACATTCTATCATCTTTACTGTGATTTGGACTGCATGTACAATTTGTGAGGAAGTGTTAGATTATCATCTGTACATGCATCACACAATGATGACACTAATGTTTACCTGTCTCTTTTTTACAGCTGCCAACATGAATGCGGAACAAATTTGTGAGTTTCAGAGGCGGGCAGTGTGATACAGGTAAATCCTCGATGTCGAGGCTGGGTATAGAATGATGGCAAGACGCTATCGTCATGAAAGAGCCACAGGGGCATGGCGGGCTTCTAGCCAATGGGGCCGGCATTGGCCACGACAGGTGCCACCACCACCCCGAATGCAGGCACAGTGGAAACCAGTATCTCTGCCACACCTGCTGCACCCTCAAATATCTGCAGCACAAGGCACTACAACTGCTGCACCATCTATGCCCCCACCCCAACCATAGCACCAGCACCTGCAGTTGCTACAACCACTGCGACACAAACCACCACAACAGGAGGTATGGACATGGGCGCATTGCACCAGCTACAGCAGGACATGCGTAGGGTCATAAGGCGAATGGACAGTCTCCAGCATGAGGTAGCCCGCAACAGCCGAAGACTCAAGTCAATAAATAAAAACTTTGAGGAGGGCATACCTATGAGTCCAGTTTTGCCTCACCCCTAATTCCGTCCTCTCCCTCCTCTTTCCTTATACTGTTTTTAGTGGATTTAGGGGGCTTAGTGATAGGTTAGAGTATGGCTATTGGTTTAGATAGGATAAGTAGGTTGGGGGTCATGGGGGGAGTTATATTATTACATGTTAGTTTGTGGGTGGGTGGGGGTTGATGTTGGGGTTTATGTGTATTCCAGAAAAAAAAGACTACAAAAATACAAAAAAATATATATTTGTTTAGTATTAGTTAGTGTCTGTTTAGGTTAGTATATGTTGTCCTACACATGTCCCGTCATATAAGGTGGATGGGGGGGTTAATGTTAAGAGTGTTTAGTTACATGTGGTAAGTACGTTTAGCATGGGGTAGTTAGGGCCAGGTGTGGGTAATGTATAGTTAGGATAGGTTAGGTTAGTATAGGTGTGTGTAATGATCACAGTGTAGATGACAGACATGTAATTCAAGCATGCATGTGTGCAAAATTACACTGACCCCTTATGATTAGCAACTGCATACCATCCTGTATGAAAGTTTTCTTTCATACATTTGTAATAACGTTTTATGTACTCCTTTACAGTATGTGTCATATGCTTGGGGATCTGGGTCTTTGCATGAGTGTACAGTGGCAAATTTGTGTTTGCCTGTGTATTCCATCCTGCGTCCACATCCCATTTTTGCCATGTTTATTCCCACTTCCAAATGAGCTGTCACATTGGCAGCTACAACAAAGCTACATCTCTCTGCATCTCCCTTCAATTGTACCCACCACTCAACGTGACTATGGTTCCCATGTATTGGACAGGTAGGTGTGATTTTAAAGCTGTCATCGTTTGGTTCATCTGTTGGAATCTTCACCACTGGGGGACGTCTGCCTGCAGCCTGATGTGTATGTGAACCCTGATAAACTGAGTGGTGTCATAATCTTATGAGGTTCAGTATACAAAATTCACTCCTATGAGTTTTTCATTATACTTCCAGGTGACGTTATTGTCCAAACACTTTTACACATCCATTCCTTCTGTATGTTGTGGTTGTGGGATTTAAATTTAGAGTCAGATGTCACATACACAATGATTGTCTTGTAGGGGATGTGGGCAGCATTGAGTTTCATCTTGTAGATACCTTGGGCATTTCATATACAATTTCTACACTGCATTTTACTGTTTGTGGTGTTTTAACTTCAGAAATGAGCCAAAAGCAGCACAGATGATTGTAAAATCAAAACCCTTGTGCATACATAATAGCCCACGTTATTTCTACGCTCTTGTATTGACATTCTGTAGCCATTGACATGTTACATGCATCACAAATCTCCTGCACAGTAGATGTGTCACATTACACAGAGACAAAGTGCTGTAGTGCAATATTTACATAGTCCAGGTTTGTAAGTCCATTGGTGTGACACATTCTATTGTGACACAAAACAAGTGCAATGTTGAGGGACATGTCATTGGACATGTTGCGATGGAGTGTCATTCAGTGCAGAGGAACATGAATTGCAACTTGAGTAGTGAGAGACAATTGCAGTCCATAGTGGTAAGGTAAACAGTGTGTTGGAGAACAGTGCATGTTAGCAACTGTAGCAAGACTGGCATGTTGTCAAGCATAGGACATAGGAAAACTCAGTGCCCATGTGGCATGGGCTGGTGCTACTGGGTACTCCTACAGGTGAAGGTGATCTGTTCCATGTCTACCTCTTCTGATGTGTGTGTCGTCTCCTCTGGCCTTGGTGGTGGTGGTGGTGGTGGGTTTGAGGGGGCAACACACGTTTCAGTGTTTGGAGAAGTGGACTCTGAATTCCCGGTAGCTGCCAACTGTGGAACTATTAAGGGCATAACTGCAGCAAGGATGAGCTGCTGGTTGTTGAGTATGGCAGCAACATCCCTGTGGTAGGCAGCCAGGTCGACCCTGAGGGAGTCCTGATTGTTGTTGTGCATGCAGTGAAAAGTTTGGGAGGCCACGTGTTGTGACAATTCCCTCATTGCAGTGGTGAAGTCCCTCACACACTGTTGTAGTCCTTGCAGTAGTGATTGTTGGACTTGCATGGCTGCTGACTGTTCTGCAGATGTCATCATTCACATGCGCACTCCCTCAAGGCTGGCTGCCATATTTTGGATCCTCACCCGCACCTCCTTGGCCAGCTCTCGCTGTACTCCTACAACTGTCCTCTCAAAGGTGGTACCAGTGTCATCAGAGTCCTCAGCTGTGTTGGAGCTGGCAGGTCGTACTATTGGGGTGGTGGGTGGTTCCTCTGGGATGGCTGCTACATCTGTGCTCCTCCTTGCGACTGAAGGTGGGGTCTGGAGGGTTCCCAGGACATTTTGGAGGGTTTCCTGGCCAATGGTTGTCAGCTCATCGTCTATGTCATCAGGGTAGTCCAGGATAGGCATATCCACAGGAGACCCATCGTCCTCTGCAATGAGATATAGTACAATTAGTGAGTGTGTCTGTTGTGCCAGTTGTAATGTGACGTCACTGACTTCCTATTAGTGGAACATTGTAATCTGGGTTCCTGTTCATTGTTCCTGTCATTAATATTTGCATTCTCACAGGCCTATGCCCCACCTACATGTCACGTGTAGCGTGGGCAGTTTGGGGAATTGTCTGCGTCACATTCTCTAGGTGTAGGTTCTGTCCAAATTGTGTCTTGCCACCTTCTTGTCCTACTCAATCCTCCCTCTACTACCATTAGCATGGTGAGGCCTTGAAATGCCTGTTGGTGTTCTGATACCACATGCACCACACATAACAATATGGCCCTGAGCCAGTCTACGATATTTCTCATACAGCTATACGTTGCTGAGACCTAGCACATACCATGTATTGCATTGGCATGACATGACACAGGTGTCAGCATTGGTAGTTTGTAATGTTGATGTTTGCGAATGTGTGTTACATTGCATTGCACTGATGGGCCTGGCAGAGTTCCTTTTCCTATTATGACTGTGTGGGTGTGTTTCACTAGCTACACACATATGTCCTCCCCCTCAATGCTGTTGTCTTAGCAGTATGACAGTTGAGATGTTGCATGGTGGCATTGCGGCTATTGTAACACAGGCCCGGGGTAGACCCTGAAATGGGCAGCATGGGTATGACATTACTGCTGTGTACTTCATAATGTAAGTGACAATGCCTGATGTTTATTGAGCTTATAGATATGAGCATTTGACAGGAGTTGCACTTGCATAGGAATTGAAGGATATTGATCTCTTAGTCATCCAGAACCCTCATTTTGAGTGTGTTTGTGCCATGGACACCTAACTGCCATTTCCTAATTGACCAGCACAGACAGCACAGGTAGTAGTGGCAAATGTTGTCAATGGTAAATGCCGCTTGAGGCAGTGGTCTGAGACTGGGCATTGTCCCCTAGTTCACATTCTGACAATACCAGCGATCATGTGACAGCAGCCCTGTTTTACATTCTGGCCTACCCTCCTGGACTGGCTTTGACTTTCCAGCTGCCTTGACATGGCGGTGTACCCCCATGCAAAGGTTGTTGGTGTTGTGTTGTTCTGTGCTCCTGAATGCCCTTGCAAACCCCATGCACCCGTGCCGTGCCCCTTTGCCCTTTCCACTGCCTGAATACCATGGCTGACATTCATTGTATAGTAGGTTTGTACCTCCCCCTTCTTGCACTTTACATTTAAGCATTTTGGTCATCCATGCAACTTACCTTGCATATGTGTTGTTTCCTGGTAGTCTGCGCTGTCCTGTCCTGCGATTCTTGTGACGATCTCCTCTGGGATGATGGATGCAACCATCTCCTCCATCTCGTCCAGGGCCTCCTGCAGTGCTGGACTCCCAGCTCCAGTCTGCAGTGCTGCTTTTCTGTTCCTTGCCATTTTCTCCTTTGTCCTGTGCTTGCAGTTATGCCAGCGTTTCTTGCACTCAGTGACAGTTCTCCTGACCTCTGCCACACTGTTTATCTTGTTGACAATTTTTTGCCAAATTGCCTCTCTCCTCCCAATTGGCAATTTAGAGGTGATGAAAAGTTGATGTTGGTGCTCCGTCACCTCTCTGATCAGTATTTCACGCTCCTCTGCACTGAAACAACACTTCCTTTTCTTTTTGTCTCTCCCCTGGGTCTTGTCTGTGTCCTCCTGGCTGGTTCCTGGTAGATCGAGGTCTCCCTGGGGTCTCTCCTGGCTTCTGGGATCCATTTTGGGGCTCCTTAGCACTGTTTGCTGCGTTTGCGCTGCTTTTTTATGTTATTGCGGTGGAAAATGGCGCATAACCGGTTTGCAGAGTTTTCCGCATCGCAAACCGGATTCGAGTCATTTTTCCTGCGTTAACAACATTTTGCTTTACGATGCGGCACAATGGTTAGTATAAAAAAAAAAAAAATTACTCTAACCAGTTCTTAGAGCCACAGTGCGTCAAAGTATAAATTTGACGCATGGGTGGGGCGAAGAAATGGCATTAGCCCACATTAATTTTTTTGACGCAATACTGCGTTAGCGCAGTTTTGCGTCAAAAAGTATAAATATGCCCCTAAGAGTATTCTTTTTTCTTATTCTAAACTCTTGTTCGTTTTACAGTATGAAAGTATATTTGATTGTTTTTCCAGGTTTTTGGGTGAATAAATTAACCATGGGACCGGTTGCTATTCTAAATTAGATTATATGTTACCTTACTTTATGTTAAGGTATTGCAGGCTTATATTCTGCTGTTTACTTCCAAAGGGCAGTTTTAGGCCATCAATGTGACTTTGTGTGTACACAGAAATAGGCTTTAGTTAACAACATTCTAGAAATGTTCTGTGGTATATTGTGGAGCACTATACAGCACATGTACACTGACGCTTCTTGGCACTACTTGAGCAAAGATAATATATATTGAGAGGGTTTACTTATAACTAAGTTTAATTATTTCTTAAACTACAGCAATAAAGTTTCAGTATGAGGTCAAGAGAGAGAGTATTCCAAGTTTTTACAGCAGCTATAGAGAAAGCCAGGTCTCCAAAGATAACAGTGCGAGAGATAGGCACAATTAAAAAATGTTGATATCTATGTGAGTGTGGGTGGCGGGCACGAGTAGAGATATAGCAAGAATATTTTTCCTTAAGGAAGTTAGGAGATTTCTGGTGTACAGGCCAGCGCCATTGTCTAAAAAATGATTCAGCATCTTATCGGAAGTCTTTTTAATTGTTTGAACACTGGGGAGTTATGAGGTTGTTTAAGTAGTTTGTTAAATCAGACGGCAATATTTTGCACCAGTTGAAGCTGGCGCAGAGGATTTCTGGGGCAGCTAGGTAAATTGTAAATTGTATTGGCGTATCCCAGTCTAGATTGGACCCCGGCATTAGTAATATGTATGTGAAAGTGTAATCAAGGCAGTAACGATCTAAGAGTTGAAGGGGCCAAAAGCATGTCTTAGGGACGTAAACTACTTGTGCTTTAAAGCAGAGATTATAAGCAAACACTACACCTAGTTTGCAAACAGACTATGACGGTATCAGAAAAGGACTCATCGCCAAAGTTAGTGTTCGAAATTTCAGAGAGAGTCAGAAGTTCAATTTAATTAAAAAAAGTATGTAATGTCCGCGATATTGTGAACTATAAGGTTTTCATGTTCTTTCAATATTTTAGATGGCCAATGATGTCGGGCATGTCTTCCAGAAGAAAATGCCATAATATAGCTTCTTGGATGAAGATCAAACTCCTGTAATTGTCTCTAAACAATGGATCAAATCTAAGCCTTTTTAGGTTTCCGCTGCAGATTTAGCTGTCTATAGGCTAACCTATTGTTTCAAATACATAACAGGCACTTAAAGTTGGCTTTAGCACACCCCATTGCTCACGATTGGGTGCTTTGTTGTTGATCTCAGCTGTCTGCTCTTGATTTGAATATTTTTCTCATTCTTGTGTTTGTTCTGCTCAGAATCAGTTCGGTCTCAAACTTTGTTATTAGATGAGTTGTATCCTTTCCCTGCATTCTTGAAGGGACTCTGTTTTTCAGTTTGTTAATGACGACTACATGAAAGTGCATCTATTTCTTTGCACTCTCCTCTTTTTCTCCAACATTTTTAAAGCAAAGGACTATTAAGTTCATTAAAGCTCTTCTCCTTCTGTGGGCAGTTACATGCAGCAGGCTCTCCCTATGCTGATATCTGATGAAGTGATTTCCATTCCCAGTAGCTCTTACAATAGCTTGACCTTTCATAACTCAATTGTTACCACTGCAACCTCAGCAAAGTGGTTTTACAGTTCATGATAACATCAAATGTGGAAGAGTTCTCTATTTAAACATATTTCTTGTTTTTGCTTCAGACGTTGTTAACTTGTCTTCAAATTAAAATGCATTTCTTTCAATTAAATATATGTGATGACAAATAAATATTAATGCGTATTAGTTATGGAATATTATCGAAACATACTCTAGGGCAGCACATTTTAGGTCAATATATCTTTGGTTTGAAGGATCAGAGTGGTTTATAGTAATCAAGGCATGTTATTGGAATCTAATTTTTTTTAAGAGCAGTCCAGACTTTTGCCATAGTTTTATGTGAATCTGATCACAATACTCAAGTTCTGTGCTGAAAGATTGTAAAATAAGAGCGTGTTTTAATCTGTGGAAAAAAAACAAATGCTTTCCATGAGACAACTGAAATGTTGAAATCTATTCTTATCATTAGTTTGTATTGTGTTTTATATTTGTCTAACTTCTTTCCTAGTGAATAATGGCTAGTATATAAATTAGTGGAGATTGGCCCAATCCACCCAAATCAGTTTCTTTATTCAGAGTCTGCACCCACTCCCATGTCTACAATGCGCATGGGCTTTGTGCAGTCTCAATTTTAAAAATGTCTTTACATGTTTTTCCAGGATTCACACACAGTAATAACATGAAAGCACAACACAAGAAAAATCCCAAACCAATTTAGAAAAAAACTAGGGTAAAATTTAAATTTAATTAGTTATTTGACACCTGTTGGAAATGGGGTCTATGGTTGGCAGTCTGGTTACCCCCTGTCCAAGCAAGGACCCTCACCCTAGTCAGGGTAAAAGAGAATCACCCTCAGCTAACCCCCACTTGCCCCCTAGGTAGCTTGGCACGAGCAGTAGACGTAACTTTAGAGTGCTAGGTGTAAAGTATTTGTACCACCACACACAGTAACTTAATGAAAACACTACAAAATGACACAGCGCAGGTTTAGAAAAGTAGAAAATATTTATCTAAACAAAACAAGACAAAAATGACAAAAATCCACAATACACAAGTCAAGTTATCAATTAAAAACCAAAAAGAGTCTTCATGTAATTTTAATCACAACCCTAATGCTGTTAGTGTGGAAATGTACCTGGGTGTGTCAAAAATAACCCAGCACGGGCGGTGCGAATGTGAGTCAAAAAGGTATTGCGATGCGTCAATATCATTCACAAGCGAGACCGTGCGTTGTTTGTCCTTCAGTCAAGTCGGCGTGCGTCATTTGTTCTCTCTGCAGGAGAGCGATGTGTTGATTCGAACCGCACTCTCAGGTCCGGGCAGTCCTTGCGTTGTTTTTACACGCCCAGCGATGTTTTCGTCGGAAATCCTGCCACACGATGATCCCAAAATCACGCAGAGTGGGTTGCGATCTCACCAGTCTCCGTCAGCGATGCTGCGTGTCATTTCTCCAGCTGCGTGCGTCGATCTTTCAGTCACTTTGCAGGCGAACGTGGATTTTCAGCTGCAAAGCCGGCGGCGTATCAAATTTTTCAGCCATGGATCGGAGTTGCATCGATCTTTTTTCCACATGGCCGTCGGTGCGTGGATTTCTCACTCTTGTACTGCCAGCTTCTCCTTTCAGGGTCCCAGGAACTGGATGGGCACCACTTGGCAGAGTAGGAGTCTCAACAGAGGCTCCAGGTGCTGGCAGAGAGAAGTCTTTGCTGTCCCTGAGACTTCAAAGATCAGGAGACAAGCTCTAATTCAAGCCCTTGGAGAGTTCTTCACAAGAAGGAAGGCACAGAAAGTACAGTCTTTGTCCTCTAGCACAGGCAGAAGCAGCAACTGCAGGATAGCTCCACAAAGCACAGTCACAGGCAGGGCAGCTCTTCTTCCTCAGCTCTTCAGCTCTTCTCTAAGCAGAGGTTCCTTTTGGTTTCCAGAAGTGGTCTAAAGTCTGTGGTTTTGGGTGCCCTTCTTATACCCATTTATTCCTTTGAAGTAGGCTTACTTCAAAGTAAAGTCTTTTTTGAATGTGAAATCCTGCCTTGCAGAGGCCAGACCCCAGACACACAGCAGTAGGTTGGAGACTGCATTGTGTAAGGGCAGGAACAGCTCTTTCAGGTGTGAGTAACCTCCTCTCCCTCCTAGCACAGATGGCTTATCAGGAAATGCAGGCTACACCCCATACCCCTTTGTGTCACAGTCTAGTGAGAGGTGCAAACAGCCAAACTGTGAAACTGACCCAGACAGGAAAACCACAAACAGGCAGAGTCACAGAAATGGTTTAAGAAAGAAAAGGCCCTCTTTCTAAAAGTGTCATTTTCAAACACACAATCTCAAAACTAACTTTACTAAAAGATGTATTTTTAAATTGTGAGCTCAGAAATCCGAAACTCCACATGTCCATCCGCTCCCAAAGGGAATCTACACTTTAATCATATTTAAAGGTAGCCCCCATGTTAACCCATGAGAGGGATAGGCCTTGCAACAGTGAAAAACGAATTTAGCAATATTTCACTGTTAGGACATATTAAACACATTATTATGGCCCTCATTACAACATTGGAGGTAAATCCCACTTATCGCCGTGCAGAAGACTGCCAACACACCGCCGCGGCCGCGGAATTCCGCCACACCTATTACGACCCACAGCTCGGAATCCGCCAAAATCCAGACACCCACACAAGTCCGCCACACCAAAGGTGAGTGATAAACTGCTGATAACAAAACTTCCACCGTCACGCCAACAGGAATACGCCCACACTATCATAACCCACGAATCCACGTGGTGGTCTTTCAACAGCGGTATTCCATTGGCGGTACACACTGCCGCGCTCAAAATACAAACACATTTACAAAACACTACCACATTGGACAATTCCAAATACACACACCTGATACACATACACACACCACTCCCACACACCCAATACAATATAAAACATACACCCACATCACCCACAAACCCTTACTACCAGAAGTTTAGACGAAGGCCAGAGAGACAGCACAGCAAAGACAACCCCACCATACAGAGGCACACAACACCATCACACATACACATCCACGCCCAAAACACCACACACCCCTAAACATCACAATACACACCACCTCACACATCACCCACACCACCCCATGGCACTCCAAAGACACCCACCCAGGTTTTCTGAGGAGGAGCTCAGGGTCATGGTGGAGGAAATCATCCGGGTAGAGCCACAGCTATTCGGATCACAGGTGCAGCACACCACCATAGCTAGGGAGAGAGAGCGATGGTGCAGAATCGTGGACAAGGTCAACGCAGTGGGACAGCACCCAAGAACACGGGATGACATCAGCAAGAGGTGGAACGACCTACGGGGGAAGGTGAATTCCGTGGTCTCAAGACACCACATCGGCGTTCAGAGGACTGGCGGCGGACCCCCACCTCCTCCCCCACAGCTAACAACATGGGAGGAGCAGGTCTTGGCTATACTGCATCCTGAGGGCCTCGCAGGAGTTGCAGGAGGAATGGACTCTGGTAAGTCAAATCTTAACTACTATATCCCCCACCCTACCTGCATGCTATCACATGCCCCACCCTCGCCCTCACCCCCATCACTCCAACTCCTCAAATATGCCCCACTATCACAAACCACACATCCGAACACCAAGCGCTGCATGCAACAACAAAGCATGGACACCCATCTCCAATGCATGGCCACTACACATACCCACACTGACCCCTAAACAATTAGCACACAAGGTCCTAGACAAGAATGCAAGCACTGGGATACAGGGTCACCCACCCATTGCACACCATGGCACACACCGATGCAATAATCATGCATTTATACCCCTGCAGGACCCCTACCCAACGTCAACGGACAGGAGGTTCCAGACGTGTCCACTCCCACCACAAAAGAGGCCCACAGTGATGACAGCAGCTCTGTCCAACTGGATCTAGATGACCAGCCCGGCCCATCTGGGACCTCAGGACAGTCAGTTCCCCTCACACTGGCACAAGGCACAACAGAGCCTCCCCCCTCTGGAAACACCAGCACAGCACCCACCCAGCGGTCCCATATTTCTGTCCCCAGGACACGTCAAGCAGCAGTGTGTCCACCACTACAGGGAACCCAGGCTAACCCACCACCCCAACAACAGCAGGGACCTGGTGGCAGTGGCAGTGGGCACACAGTTCAGGGGACAGAGGCCCAGGAACACAGGGGAACTGGGAGGGCTGCTGTGCGACAAGGGGGGGAAGGCCCAGGGAACCCACTCTCCACAAGGCCCTCTCCAACATCATGGGAGCCTACCACCATTCCCAGGAGACAATGGCAACGGTACTGGCCAAGTTTCAGGAGACCCAGCGGCTGCAGGAGGAACAGTATTTGGGGTTCAGGGAGGAACTAAAATCCATTGATACCACCCTGGGCACCATTGTAGGGGTGCTGAAGGAATTCGTCAATACCAGGAGGGACACTGTTACACAACAAGGGGCCCCTGACACTAGCCTGGATGATGAACTGTCCACCACCTCGGCCGGCACTAGTGGACAGGAGGCACCGCCACAGGACCACGACACCAGCACCCCACCTCCTGCAGATCGAGAACCACTCAGCAAGCAGTCCCTGAGATCCAGGACAAAGACAGAAAACAATGCCAAGACCCCCGCCAAGAAATGAGACCACCCTGAATGTCATCCTTTTGTCCCACTTTGTCACCATGTCCATCCATCAACTGCCCCAGCTCCACTTCCTATGCCCCTTTGGACAATGCACCTGTGAGACTAATAGACTGGACTCTGCCATGGACATTCCTCCACCATCACCCCTGACCATTTTACAATCCCCTCCACTATTTAGCACTTTAATAAACACCCTTAAATCACAAAACTATCTGGAGTCAGTCTGTGCTTTCGCAAATGTGTATTTGCAATAACTGAGGAAAGATGTAATATCCATTGTATTGTCAACATACCTATGTCACACAGCTCTAGTCCATGAGGAAACAAAGCAGATGTCACACAGTGGGACCCACATCTGTGAAATCGAAAGGGAAAGTGACAACTCAGGGTCCATACACTGGGTGAAAGTGACAGACAGATGAGAGGTAGAACAAGTGTATCAGATGTAGCTGGCAGTGATGTCTTCTTACCTGTGTCTCACTGGAAGTATTGATGAATCACTGTGTTTCTGTTGTCGATATCCTCTTCTTTTGCTTCCTCGTCTTCACTGTCCACAGGCTCCACAGCTGCCACAAGACCTCCTTCAGAACCATCCTCCTGCAGAAAAGGCACCTGACATCGCAAAGCCAAGTTGTGCAGCATACAGCAGGCCACGATGATCTGGCACACCTTCTTTGGTGAGTAGAATAGGGAACCACCTGTCTTATGGAGGCCCCTGAACCTGGCCTTCAGGAGGCCAAAGGTCTTCTCTATAACCCTCCTAGTTCGCCCATGTGCCTCATTGTAGCGTTCCTCTGCACTTGTCCTGGGATTTCTCACTGGGGTCAGTAGCCATGACAGGTTGGGGTACCCAGAGTCACCTGCAAATGTCAAGGGACAACTGTTAGACACACACTAACCCTTAGGGACAACCCCAGACCCAGACACCTAGTCACACTGTATAGGTTCCATTTCCTCACCTGATAGCCATACACAGTGCCTCTGGAGTTGCCCCATCACATAAGGGATGCTGCTATTGCTCAGAATGTAAGCGTCATTCACTGAGCCAGGAAATTTGGCGTTCACATGGGAGATGTACTGGTCGGCCAAACACACCATCTGCACATTCATTGAATGGTAACTCTTCCGGTTTCTGTACACCTGTTCACTCCTGGGGGGGAGGGGGGGGGGGGGAACCAATGCTACATGTGTCCCATCAATGGCACCAATGATGTTGGGGCTATGTCCCAGGGCATAGAAGTCACCTTGCACTGTAGGCAAATCCTCCACCTGAGGGAAAACGATATAGCTGCGCATGTGTTTCAGCAGGGCAGACAACACTCTGGACAACACGTTGTAGAACATAAGCTGGGACATCCCTGATGCTATGGCCACTGTCGTCTGAAAAGACCCACTTGCCAGGAAATGGAGTACTGACAGGTCCTGCACTAGAGGGGGGATACCTGTGGGATGGCGGATGGGTGACATCAGGTCCGGCTCCAACTGGGCGCACAGTTCATGGATTGTGGCACAGTCCAGTCTGTAGATGACAATTACATGTCGCTCTTCCATTGTCGACAGGTCCACCAGTGGTCTGTACACCGGAGGATGCCACCATCTCCTCACCTGCCCCAGCGGACGTGCTCTATGGAGGAGAACAGCGAGCGGAGGGTCAGCCAACACTGAGGTACGAAAACACAACTTTATTGCACACATTTTTCAATCCACTATGTGCCTGTCTTAGTGTGCATGCAAGGCCTAGATATGTGAGACCCATTTAAAAATAATGCCATGTGGCCCCCTGAAATGGCGGCTGCCTGACCTGTAATGTGGGACAAGGGGATATGAGGTAACTGCACTGGCGTGCGCAATCCTACATTGGTTAACATTGGACCCTATGGGTCCCAGGAGCCAATGACGATTAACGCCGGCGGTGACGGTACGCCCTGCCGTGGACTTGACCGCCATTTTCTATCTGTTCACTCACTTGATACCTGATCTTCGACAGGAGAGGACCTACACTGCAAGTGCTGCTGTGACCTCAGTCTGGAAGAGACAATGGCTCATGTGTCTGAAGAAAGGGCCCCTGCCTTCACCACGGAGGAGTTGGAGAAACTAGTGGATGGGGTCCTCCCCAGTACACGCTACTCTACGGTCCTCCAGACAAACAGGTAAGTACACTGTGAGCATGCTGTATGGGTAATGCCTATGTGGAGTGGTGTGGATGGAAGATGGGGGGGGAATGAGGGGTGCATGAAATGACGGTGAGTGCATGTGCGTCATGGCAAGGGTAGGACCGCGGGCCAATGACTGTGACGGTCCGGACGGCTGTATCTTCTCTATTTCCCCTGTACGATTCCTGTAGGTCAGCACCCACCAGAAGAAGGATATTTGTCGTGCCATCGCCAAGGAAGAACGGACCCTGGGGGTCCACCACAGATGGAGCACCCTCTGCTGGAAAAGATGGGAGGACAGTCGCCGCTGGGGCAAGAAGACGATGGAGCTCAGCTGGTGATGGCCTCCCAACATGGGAGGGGTGCCCGTCGCACCATGACCCCCCTGATGTTCCGGATCCTGGTGGTGACGTATCCGGAGTTGGATGGGCGCTTGAGAGCATCACAGCAGCCACAAGGGGATGAATACCTTCTCATTGAGCTGAATCAGCGCACATTGGAGGTGTCTGGGTGGGGGAGGTGGGCTGTGGGTTCCCCTAGGCCAGGACGAGTTTAGCAGGAAAGGTCCCTTCGTAAGGCAGGCCATGTGGCACCCCACCAGTGTTCAGAGCCAAATACACCTAGTCAGGCTCGTGTGACTTCCATGTGTGCAGCAATTGGGCATAGGCCTTGTACCCCATGTCCCTGTGATTAATTAGGGAACTCTAAGTGCACAGCGTAGTGTAGAGGGCTTCTGTGTCTGTAGTGTGGTATTGCATGCACTGAACATGTCTTTCTTCTGTCTTACCCCCCCTTTTTTTGGTCTCCTTGTTCTTGTGTGTGATAGCATCATCAGATGGAGGAGCAGTGGCACCGGAGCAGGAGGGAGCTGCATCCCACATGGCCCTGGAGGGTGATACAACTGAGTCTGAAGGCACCAGTGGGACAGAGGGCGAGGGGAGCTCCATGGCGGGGACAGGAGCTGAGACCAGCGACACAGACTCCTCCTCTGATAGGAGCTCCCTTGCGGTGGCGATCCCCTCTGTGCCCCCCGCATCTACATGTACAGCCGCCACCCCCCCTACCAGCACCACTCTCCCAGCAGCACCTCAGCGTGTGCCCCATGCCCGCTCACCCATGAGGGTGGGCATCTCCTTCGCCCCAAGCACCTCAGCCCCTGCCCCTGTCAGCCCTGATGCCCTCAGTGAGGAGGCCATTGACCTCCTCAGATCCCTCACTGTTGGGCAGTCTACCATTCTGAATGCCATCCAGGGTGTAGAGAGGCAGTTGCAACAGACGAGTGCATACCTGGGGGGCATTCATTCTGGTCAGGCAGCCCAACAGTGAGCTTTTCAGACTCTGGCCTCAGCACTGATGGCACTAATTGTCCCTGTGTCCAGCCTTCCCCCTCCAACTTCCTCCACCCAGACCCAAACCCCTGTACCTCAGCCTATCCCAAGTACACCATCAGAGCAGCATGCACACACCTCAACACACAAGGGAAGCTCTGGCAAACATAAGCACCACACATCCCACAGGCACTCACACAAGCATCATACCCATGCAGACACACCAACATCCACTGCTTCCACTGTGCCCCCCTCCTCCTCGTCTCCCTCCTCCCTCCCTGTCACGTCTCCACTCACACCTGCATGCACTACATCTTCAGCCACTATGCCCATCACCAGCATACCCATCACCACACACCGCTCATGTGAACTCACCACCCCACTACCATTTCCACGTCCCCTGTGTCCTCTCCCAGTGTGTCTGTGAGCCCACTTCCCAAGGTATCAAACGCAGTCACACACCCACCCAACAGCCATCCACCGCACGACAGCCTCCAGCCCATGCACCTTCACCCAAAGTCAGCAAACGTAGACCTCCTAGAACCACTACTTCTTCCTCCACTCCCAAACCCCCTCCATCTACCCGTCCCAGTGTGTCTAAAAAACTTTTCCTGTCCAACCTTGACCTCTTCCCCTCACCCCCCCCCCCTTCAGTCCCCTAGGGCTCGTCTTTCCAGGTCCCAACCCAGCACCTCAGCCACCACATCAACGGGAACAGAAGTGCCAGCAGTAACCGGCTTCTGGAATGCGCCAAGCAGCAGGGCAGCCAGTGTGCCAAGGAGCCAGACCACGGACAGTCACCCAACTCTGAAGAAGTTGGCCACTGCCCGGAGGGAGAAGGGCAAAATACCTGCCACCAAGGGCTCTCCCAGGACTATGGTTGGGAGTGGGAAGACAGCTGCGCCACCAGGGGCACAGAAAGAAAGGGAAGTCGCCGCCAACTTGCATGGCGGACTAGACCGCCACCAGCACCGCTTCCCAGGACACCGCCGCCACCAGCACCGCTTCCCAGGACACCGCCACCACCAGCACCGCTTCCCAGGACACCCCTGCCACCAGGACTGCTTCCCAGGACACCGCCGCCACCAGCACCGCTGCCAAGGACACCGCCGCCACAAGCACGCTCACTGAGCCACCCACCAGCACCTCAGGCCAATGAGCGCCGCAAGCACCGCCGCTACTGAGGGTGCCACGAGCAAGATGAAGGACTCTGGACACCAAGCCCCCTCCAGAACCAGCGGAGATTCACTTCCACTACCTCATTCCTTGGCAGGATGAAGCACTCTGGGCACCAAGCCCCCTCCAGAACCAGTGGAGATTCCACTACCTCTGTCCTTGGCAGAATGAAGCACTCTGTGCACCAAGCCCCCTCCAGAACCAGTGGAGATTTACATCCACTACCTCTGTCCTTGGCAGGATGAAGCACTCTGGGCACCAAGCCCCCTCCAGAACCAGTGGAGATTTACATCCACTACCTCTGTCCTTGGCAGGATGAAGCACTCTGGGCACCAAGCCCCCTCCAGAACCAGTGGAGACTGTTATCCACTTGAGAGACTGTGACATTACACTCCCCAGGATAAAGCAGTGGGCAACCCACCCACTGAAAAGACTTGTTAGACTGTGGCTTTGCACTCCCCAGGATAAAGCAGTGGGCAACCCACCCACTTGAGAGACTTGTGAGACTGTGGCTTTGCACTCCCCAGGATAAAGCAGTGGGCAAACCACCCACTGGAAAGACTTGTGAGACTGTGGCTTTGCACTCCCCAGGATAAAGCAGTGGGCAAACCACCCACTGGAGAGACTTGAGAGACTGTGGCTTTGCACTCCCCAGGATAAAGCAGTGGGCAAACCACCCACTGGAGAGACTTGAGAGACTGTGGCATTGCACTCCCCAGGAAAAAGCAGTGGGCATGGAGCTCCCTCGTGGATCTGGCGTCATGCACTCATCCGGCTGAGGTGCCCCCCCTTTCCTTCCCCCTGAGGTGCCTATTGTATTTCTATCTGATGACCCTGCAGTGTTCTCTCCGTTTTGATCGGGTATCTTGTGAGGGCTTTGCCCATGAATTTTGGGCCCAGTGGTCCACGGACTATGTATGTGCAGTACATGGACTTGAATTCTTGGTGTATATATATTTGTTAATAGTGTATATATATATATATAAATATATATTTTTGAGTACTGGACTTTAATTGATTACAGTCGTTACAATCATTTCCTTTTGTCTTTGCATTCTTCCTGGGGGTTTGAGGGTGTGTAACTGTAATGTATCAATATGTATTTGTGTGTGTGTTGTAGTGGGTGAGGGTGGGGGTGGGGGTGTTGCGTGTTGCGTGTGTGTGTGTCACTCTCTTTTCCCTTCCCCCTCCCCTGTGTCGTAGATGCAGTACTCACCGTGCTCTTCACCGCCGGTGTTCATGCTCCTGCTAGAGGAACAGAAAGACAAAGGCAGGTAGAATATGGAGTTCTGGCTCCATGGCGTCCTGGTTCCTCGTGGGGTGTGTAGAGGTGAGCGTTATCCCTTCCAAGTCCTGTTTCTTCCGTGTTTTTGTTCGCGGTGAATCCGCCCCAGAAAAGGTGGCGGATTGGCCTGTTGAAAAAGTGTGGGCGGTACATTGTCTTCCTTCTGTCTGTTGGCGGTTACCGCTGCAGTGTTAGTTTGTACCGCCGCGGCGGTCGGTGTGTTAAAGTGGCTGTCCATGTTGACGGTTTCCGCCATGGTCGTGATTCCATTTTTTTTACCGCCGGCCAGTTGGCGGTTTAACCGCCGCTTTAACACCGACCGCCAGGGTTGTAATGACCCCCTATATGTCCTACCTTAACATACACTTCACCCTCCCCTTGGGGCTACCTACGGCCTACCTTAGGGGTGTCTTACGCGTAAGAAAAGGGAAGGTTTAGGCCTGGCAAGTGGGAACACTTGCCAAGTCGAATTTACATTTTAAAACTGCACACAGACACTGCAGTGGCAGGCCTGAGATGTGGTTACAGGGCTACTAATGTGGGTGGCACAACCAGTGCTGCAGGCCCACTAGTAGCATTTGATTTACAGGCCCTGGGCACCTCTAGCGCACTTTACAAGGGATTTACTAGTAAATCAAATATGCCAATCATGGAGAAACCAAACAATACAATTTACGCAGAGAGCATATTCACTTTAGCACTGGTTTGCAGTGGTAAAGTGCTCAGAGTTCTAAAGCCAAAAAAACTGTTCAGAAAAAATAGGAGGAGGAGGCAAAAAGATTGGGGATGACCCTGCAAAAAGGTCAAATTCCAACATAACCCTCTACCAGCCTAAAGCCAGGGGAGAGGAATCAATACCTTGAGGCACTTCCCTGATTGGGGCGATAGAACAGGGACCCAGGCCAACAACACCAGGGGCATTTTCCAGTTCTATGCCTTCCTGACTCCTGTTGGATCCCTCTGTCCATACTCTCAGGCCCCACTAAGCTAACCCATCGGGAACCCTTCTCCTCACCTGTAGATACCATCTGTGCAGCACCTAACCTTACTTGGCAAACAGATGTATCTCAGGGGGCAGATAGTACTACCAGGGCCAATACAGTAATGTTGCCCACTCCACCCCAGGGGTGTGACTCTTGTCCCCCCATCACACTAGGGGGGGGGGGTGATTGGGCAAACCCCCCTTCAGGTCTGGGTTTACCCCCTGCACCTGATCCTCCAGTCCAGGGTCTGTACCCTCAGACTGGACCACTGCCTGGCAACCCAGGATTTCCTAGGGGGCACATCTACTCCCCACCAGGTCGGAGTTTACCCACTGAACCTAGTCATCCAACTAAGAGTCACCGCCCTGCGATTGAACCCCTGCCTTGCGCAACAGGACTTCCTTGGCAGCACACCTACTCCCCATCAGGTCAGAGTTTACCCCTGAACCTGATCATTCAACCAAGAGTCACCAACCTGCGGTTGAACCATTATCTATCACACCAGGACTTTCTGGGAGGCACACCTACCCCCCCACAAGGGACACATCGTCCCCAATGGCCGCACAAGAGTCTGGCTGGTGCAGGTCTCCTGACCCCTGCCCATCTGGGAGAGTCTGGATTCCCCCCACCCAGAAATGGTCTCACCAAGGTCATTCCTGGGGGGCTCTGCTCTCAAAGCTGACCCCTGACCCTCCAGGTTTTCCACTGTGGTCCACAATCCCCACTCAACCCTCTGTCTGGACTTCTGCACCCCCTCACTAGGAGTGGTACTGCCAGACACCAGAACCGGCGGGATGCTGGCTACAGCCGCCCCCCCTCAAGTTCTCCTGACACTGTGGGGTCTCCCTCAGCAGGTAGCATTATGGTACAGGCTAGGCTCCCCTCCTGGTGTTCCCTTAGGGAACCTTCCAGGACCTGGGACTGGATCTCAGGCAACTTGGGCCTCAGCCCATCCCCTCTGCTCTGAGACTGAACATGGGGTCCCTTACCCATCCCACCACACTGGGATCTGTGACCACTCCCCTCAGGAGCACCCCCAAATGCCTCTTCAGACTCTCTGGTACTCACCCAGAGGTCTGCCTCCAGAGTAAGTTCCCTGGGGAACTCCACCTGGTGCTGGTGTAGCTCTGGAAAATAAGGACTAGACTTATGCTCTCCAGCAATCACATCACACAGTCCCTCACATGAATTAACCAAACTACCCTTCACCCAACCATCCAGTGACTCAGCCTTGAAAAAGTACCCCACATCACCCTACTGAGACTGGTGAGACAGTACCTGACTGTCCCTGACACTCAACCCACACTCTTCTGGGATGTCTTTACACTCCATAAACAACAACAATGCAATCAGTAGAACCAGAGCTATGCAATTTTAAAGATTACAGGTAAGTATAGCACCTAAAAGCACCAAGAAATTGTTTTAGTTATCTGAACGTCCAAGACTGGGTGAAAGCTACAAGTTCAGGCTGACTGCGATAAAGCAGGGGCTAGATACAGGGACCAGGTTAGTCCAGCTGAAAGTTATCTTCCCAAAGTCTAGAATGAAGTGTCCTGTTCATGGTCAAGCGGGCTGAGAGGAGCAGGAAGCGTGTTGTGGATGGTAGTCAATGTAGGTCAAAGAGCTGACCTGGCATCGTGAATGGTCATCACTGTAGCACAACGATACAGTCAGGTATCACGGATGGTCATTGCTGGAGCTTCATGTTTGCGGTCAGTCTGGGATGTTGTTGCTATATCGCAAAGTGCAGATCTCACATTGCCCGACTTCGTTGGCGGTCACTGTGGTACAAACAGTCGGGTTCACTATAGGTTCATGTTGGTGATCGTCACAGACAGCAGAGTCTCGGTATGAATGGGCCAGTTTGCAGTTGCCCAGAACATCAGGATTTCACCTTTCATTACAAAGTCATGCACTCCAATGCCTGCCAAGAATCCTGGACCTCCTGATGTTCCTCTTGGGGACAAGGGACTAACTTAAGCGGAGGCCAGCAGGGCTCAGGCAGATCCATTTGCAGCTCTGGTCTGCTGAGCGACTATAGGACAGGTTTCTGGAACTTGCTATGTCCCTGTAGCTCACGCAGAAGGCCAGCCAGCTAGCCCTGAAGTCACTATGTTGGTCCTGGGTTCAAGGAGCAGAGCAGGAGAGCAGTCCTTCACGCGCAGGGCAGTCAGCCTTCTGAGTCATCCACAGGTCCGGAAGTGAAGTGATAAGTGACTCAGGAGGTCAAATATTTATAGCTGGTATCAGCCTTTGAAATTGAAACGAAGTGACTCCTTTACTACCCACTCATCTGGTTCTTGACATTTCTTCCCTTCCTCTGTCAGGGCTCCAAGTAATCTAGGATGACAAAGACTCGTGTCAGGTTCCTTTGCGTGTGGGGAAATATCTCACCTCTTTTGCCTTGCTGTCTGGGAGAAATACACTGACTGGCAAACTATTTAGTCATGTGACTGAGGGCACATATAGCAGGCACCAATCAACAAGAAAATTACAACTTTCTAAAGAATACACCAAGACTGGTATGTAAAATGAAAGGTTTTCAAGGCTCTTGTATTTTATTGAATGGTTTGAAACAAAGGGTTTCGCCTCAGAAATGTCAGATACATTTTTATCTCTGTTTTACATGTTGTGTCTGCTCTGAAATCATAAGAGCCATGATGAAGATCTGTGTGCTTAATCGCTAAAGCCGCAGAACGTCAAAACAAGTTGGTGTTATTCAGTGTTGTTGAGGACACCTCCTGTTAAAGACTAATAGAAGTCAAAGGACTGGAATCACAACAAGTGAAACCTCTTAAAGTTACAACCAAGGATACAATCTTGTGACCCTCCCTTGAGGGTCATCTACAGTATCTGCAATAAACATGCCAATGAGATTTATGGTGGACACTTATTTCTGTCACATGCACATATATGTTGCCTATGTAAATGTTTGTAATGAAATGGCAGGGTGAATATTTTTGAATATGTTAAAATGCTTGTGTGCTACAAATCTCAAAATGATGTTAAGTTATGACCTCCAGTTATAAATGCCTACAAAGTCTTGTGTTTTCATGATATCAATTGAGTCACTAATAAAAGTCTTAATTAAATCTTTAGGTTAATGGAAGGTGTGTGATGATCTCCATATAACTCATTAAAATATATGGCTTATTTGGTGTTAAATCTTTAGGCTCAGAGTAATTATGTGGCCTGTGCAGTTCTTGAAGAATATGTGGTGTGTGGGGGGGCTTTGTATTTCTAGTTTGAATTAATCCCTCCCCATATTTCCTCTATAGGATTACTCCTTGTAGTGTGTCATACAATTTCTAAAATGTACATTTTCAGAATTGTGAGAACAAATCTGACTATTACATTACAGAGTATTTTAAATTATAATTTTGAGTGCAAACTTCATTTTCCTATCTGCTTCCAAACATAAGTTATCACTTATTAAGTATTATAAGGTACCTCAGTGTTATCCCATGGGGGAGAGAGGCCCTGCAATAGTGAAACACTTCTTTCTGAATTTTTCGCTACCAGGGAATGTAATAATAAACCCACAAGTCCTACATGTTAAATACAATGCACCTTTTGCTGTGAGCCTTTAGGGTGTACCTTAGGGGTGACATATATGGTATTAAAAAAGGAAGATTTAGACCTCCCAAGCTCCAGTGGCAGGCCAGGAACAATTATTAAAGTTCTGGTTTTAGTGGGTGCACAATTAGTGTTGCAGACCCACTAGTAGAATTTAATTGACAGGCCCTGGCTACATGGAGTACATTTTATTAATGTCTTTCAAGTAAATTAGATGTGTCAATTAGGTATAGACCAATTGTACCTTGTTTTAGGGAGAGTGTACAGGCAACAAATACAAATTCGGCAAAACAGTAGGTGTGAAGGCAAAAGGTTTGGAGACCTACCACCCAACAGTGTCAGGTCAACAGTTATATATGCATATCTTTATATTCCCTAAAATAAAAACTAAAGGTTAAAGTGACATTATAGTTAGGTGTTCAGATGATGTAAACTGCTTACATTTAAAGAAACAAAAAACACTGAAATTCACCACTGAGCTGTCTATAACTTGCGTCCCACCATGTACTGTCTGTGACCTCACATATTACATCATTGCTGACATCATGCCACTTTAACCTTTATTTTTTTCAGTGTATTTTAAGGGATTATTTAAATCTAAGGTAAGATTTCATTACCATACCCACCAATAATGCCCCTTTAACATTTTCCCTCAGTGAGTTTCTGGGGTCTTTAATCATATTTAAAGTCTGTACGCAGCAAGGGTTGGCTGCAAGGTCTGAGTGCAGGACTTATGTGGGGAAAAACATTCATTTATACCTAACTTTTTAACTACTTCAAGCCCAACACGAGCACCTCTTTAGATGCAAATGTCTTGAAAATGGATGAATGGATTTACACTAACAAAAAGCACACTTTCTGAGTAAACGTCTATGTGTTTGCCAAATTTAGTGGGAGTCTGCTCTGCTATTTTTCTTTATCAGAGAGCAAAGATTCTTATGGGAATTAACATGAAAAATTAACCTTTTAGAACCCCCCTTTTTCTGGGTGATAAATGTTTTTTGGGAAAGAGTTGTGCACATTTTTCAAATGGTGGCAAAGGTAAAGGTTAGCAGAACAAAAAACCCTCTTCATATGGAAACTGTGACCTAACTAGAACTACTTAGCAGCAACTGCAAATTACCCAAAAGAATGTGTGTGTGTGTGTTTGTGTGTGTGTGAAAGTGTGTGTTTGTATACACATTGTGCACAGGTAGCACCAACACATTTCAGCTTGACAGGGCCATCCTTAAGGCAAGGTAGTAAACCCCCTCTGCTATAGCAAATATATTCAAACATATGCCATAGACATAGAAGAAAGCCTTATCAGCAGATAATATTGAAATTAATATTGCATATTACAAAAAACAATCCACATTACATGATGTGCATGATGTTCAAATGAACCTTATGTCTTATTAAATATATCATCTAAAAATCACTTTATTGCTTATTGGGTTTGCTAAAAATAAACATAGTAGAAATCCTCCAGTCATCCAGCCAGAGCCCGAATAGTGTCCCACTAGTCAGAATAAATAGCCATTTTCAATTATTTCATCAGCCTTCCATATTGCGCACAGTGCGCATTTATCACATGAATAATTGTTAACAATCCTTCATAACCAGGCCACTTAATTACAACAAGATATAAACACCCTACCTGTATTTGTACTCAATTTGATAGAAATCAACATAAAACATTCCTCAAAATATTCAAGGCTGGTATTTACAATTTCTAAATTTAAAAAAACAAACTAACACCAGGTTAAATATTCCTGTGATCCACAATCAAGCGCATGGTGTGCACATATTCTCATGGACATCATCCCCCTAAAGTGCAAGTGCATTGAGCATGTATCTTGACCTAAGCGGGGGGTTTACGCTTAAAGAAAGCAGCAATAGTCGTGCACAGTTTAAAAAAAACTATAAAATCTAAACCACCCATACCTATCACTCCCATGATACGTTCACCCAGTAAAAATAACAATACTACAATATGCCTATACACTGTGCAGGAAACCATAAACGAAAACAAACACTAAAATGAAAACTCCTATATTTCACCATAATCTCAAGGCACAAAGCGGGGAAGGAAAATACAATGTTCAATATTAAGTGAATGAGGAAGGTAGGGGGAAGCTCAAAGACCTATATATAGTCACATTAATCCTATAGGTCTATGCAAGGTTATGATCAATACTAAGAGTTCCTGTATATCAACAAAAATATATGTAAAGAAATCCTGATAAACTAGTCACTGATGTATGCACTATACTTAGTATCCAAGTCCTATTCCTCTATGTGGTGTTCATCAAAAAGGACACCCAAATTATGAATCTGCGATATTCTTAGTGATGGAAAGATTCAGATGATATATCAGTCAATCCCTACAGCAGCATTCCTATTTTTTTCCAACATAATTTATTAGATTTTGCAAAACATCATGCAAGCTGACAACAAATTCCCCCTTATCCCTGATGCCATAATTTGACATCTGTACCTGACTAGCATAGCATAGATCAAAAGCAGTTTAACCAAAATTTTGCATCATTTATATTGATGATCAATGCCAGTACTTTGCATGCAGAATTATCTATTGCTGAGGGCAGAACAACTAAGTGCCAGGACTAGTGACTCCCAATCCCACGCATTATCTAATGTGCCTATTCCCTTTTGTGCCTCTCTTTGCAGAAGAGTTCCTTCACATTCTGACCATTTCTCCAGCTCATTAATCCAGTATAGAAAGGAGGGGCCTGTAGGGTTTTTCCATTTTCTTGTGATTTCCCTCTTAGCTAACAATAGGCCCAGGTCTTGAAATCTACTAGTGGTTTTGTTCTTGGCCATGTGTGGATACCAGTGCAGTAAGCAGTGAGTGGGTGCGAGTGAAATAGGGTTATTGATAATATCGGCAAGTCGTTTTACAACCTTTGTCCAATATTGATTAAGAACCGGACATGTCCACAGCATGTGCATGAAGGATGCCCCCACCTCTCTAAAGTGGTAGCAAGCTGCTCCATGTATGTGGAATTATCTATTAATCATTTCTGGGTGTAAATATGCTCTCTGGAGGATATAAAAGTTTCTGAGCCGAAACCTGGAATTTCTGGGGGTTCTGGGCATCCTATCCAATATTCCATCCCATTCTGCCACTGATATAGTGGTGCCCAAGTCTGCCTCCCTTGTATTACTTAGTTCATCGTTGGGCCTGTGGGTCTCTGCTTGTAAATGTCGATATCAACAAGCAACTGCCTTCACCATCCCGGCAGCCTGCAGGACGTCAGAACAGCACGTATGGGCTCACAGTTCTGAATCTCCGATTCCCCAGTGCCTGCGAATGTTTGTCAGTGCTGCCCTGTTGTTCAGGAATTGTCCTCCCGAAAGATTAAATTCCACAATAAACGTCTCAAAGGGAGTTAGGATCCTCACCCAATCTAGTTACATCTGCTGCAGTCCATGTCCTCAGACCATGCCAGTGCCGTCCCGCCTTCAATAATGGCAAGACCAAAAGGGGGAGTTCTGGGGAATATGGCCATTGAGTATCTGTTTTTTTTCATGGCTGCTCTCCAGCATTTTTTCGGGGGTGTCAACTCTCAGGAACAAACCAAGCAATGCCCTCTATGTGGGTATAAACCCATCTATGTGCTCCTCCTGCTGTCGCTTATGCGTCAACCATCTTGCAAGCCAATGCAGCAGCGCTGCCAAATGGTACAACTCGAAGTCAGGGGCTCCTAGACCTCCCTGTCACACCAGACGTTGAAGTGTAGCCTATGTCACTCACCATCGCCCGCCCCATATCAATGCTGTACTAAGTGAGGTTAGTTCTTTAAAATAGGATTGGGGCACCCACAGAGGGAGCGTTATGAAGAGAAACAATAACTGTGGTAGTGCAACCTTTTTCAGGAGGGAAATTCTGCTTGTCACTGATATGGGCAGTGTCTGCCAGAAGGTAATAGATGCCTTCAGGTTGCAAATGCCTAGCCCGTAGTTACCCTCAAATGTGTCCTGGACAGATCGGTACAACCTGACCTCTAGGTATGGCAAGCAACAGGGTTCCACCTCCAGATCTCTGGGCAAGTTATCCGGGGGTCTAATTTTCCTTAATAAGGAACAATTTTCTTTTGGATCAATTCACTTCAGGTCCTGAGACCACTGCAAAGTGGTTCAACAGGGATTGACACCCCCCACGGATCGCGTCCCATATCCCGCAAAAAAAATAGCAGATCGTCAATGCAATACGCTGTACGTCTCCTCCTGCTAGAAGCCCCTCAAAGTGAGCTCACATCAGGCTAATGCTGCCAGGGGCTCCATGGCAATGGCAAATAGTTAGGGGGATATCCCAGCCTCATACCACGCTCTACACCAAAGCCCTCTGTTATAGTCTGCCCCATCTTCACTCTGTCTGTGGGGTTAGTATATAGGAGCTTCCTCCAAGCCACAAACCTCTGTCCAAGTCCCTTACGGGTCATGACTTCATAGAGGTACGCCCACTCAAGGCTATTGAATGCCTTTTCAATATCTACAGATAGTATAGCAGCACTGGTCTGGTCATAGGAGGTATCCACACTATGGTCATAAGACGGCTGATATTAGCCACCGTATTGCGTTTGGGAATTAACCCAGATTGGTCGGGTGGATTAGCTTGGGCATAAGGGGGAGAAGTCGGGATGCTAGAATTCCACTTAGGATCTTATAATCTACATTCAACATGTATAGCAGCCTATATGCTCCTACTTCTGATGCCTCTTTCCCAGGTTTGAGCAACAGGATAATTACTGCTTCTCTACTGGTTGCTGGCAGGTGACCTAGTACATATGTCTTATTGAACACTGTCACAAGTCTCGGGCCAACTTTGTTGAGTAAGTACTATAAAATTCGGTCGGTAGGCCATCTGATCCTGGAACTTTACCTAAGGCCTTTCTTTTATATATAGCACAGTTATGTCCTCCCCCATAGTTACTGCATAGTCCTGGATTTGGATCAAGTGTGGGATTGTGATGTCTTGCAGAAAATGAACTCGCTGAGTGGGGTCAGATAAGGGTCTACTACTATACAAGGTGCAGTAAAAGGCAGAGAAGTAGGCATTTATTTCATCTTGTGTTTCCAGCAGGGTCCTGCTGATCGAGTTTATTTGCACTATTGGAGAGCCCCTCCTTGCTGAGTTCACAAGCCAAGCCAAAAGTCTTCCCGCCTTGTCCCCTTCATTTTGTTGTCGTACAATATAAGCCTTATAGTCAAACAAGCATTGCTGTTCTGTGTTTTCCGCTACTTCCGGCCTGACCTCCTGCAGTCGTGGTTCAAGGTCTGGGTGACCCAGTCTATCTAATTCTAAAGAGTGCAGTTGAACTTCCATATCTTTGATGTCCTTAAGCAAGTCGGAGCAAACCCCAACCCTCTCCAAAATACAATGCCCACTAGTTACCACCTTGAACGTTTCCAACTCTGTTTGAGAGTTTGAGGCGGTGCCCTCATTTTCGGCAAAATAATGCACTATCTGCTGTTGTGTCTTTTCCCGAAAGGTGGGGTCCTCCAGCATCACTGGGTTCAGCCGCCAGCTCGGGATCGGTGCAAGTGGCTTTCCCCAGGATAACCTAAGCAACACTGGATTATGGTCAAATAGTGTGCCAAGCTAGGTACTCGACACCTGTCACCTTGATGTGAATTTCTGGGGAGCAAAGAAAGAAATCTAGGCGGACATGCAGCTCATGGATGCTTGAGAAAAAGGAGTAGTCCCTTTCTAGTGGGTGAAGTAGGCACCAACTGTTCCAAATCCCCCAGTGTTCCTGCCACTCTAGTAAAACCCTTGTTGCCCTGCATGCAGGTGAGCCCAGCAAGGGAGGGTGACAGCAATCCATCTTGGGGTCAAGGACACAATTTAAATTGCCCCCCAAAATGACCCTGCTCATTAATACGTGTGGCAATCGCGCTGTCAATTGATCAAAGAAGAGTGTTTGGTGTATATTGGGGCTATAACTATTAAGCAGTGAGATGTCCTGCCCATTTAGCCTAACCATCAATGCGACATACCTCCCCTCAGAGTCCACCTCTGCATGCACCAGAGAAAAAAGCAGGCTCGCCCTGATCCAAATCAGAACTCCCAGCGCAGAAGCTGAGAACGTAGTGTAATATAGCTGTCCTCGCCATCGTTTCTGCAAGGCCTTGCACTGTTTGGCAGACATGTGAGTCTCTTGCAGGAAGGCAATGTCCACTCCCCACCTCTGTAGATATGCGACAACCTAATATCGCTTAGCTAATGTATGTATGCCCCTGACGTTCCAGGAGAGTATTGTATAGATTTTTTTATACAACATGGGGGACGAGTCATTTGAATTGGAAAGCGGACATTGCCCTCCACAGGCCGCAGGAACTTACACTGAGCTCCACCCCTCGGCCCAACATACCCAGTCTACCGATTCCACACCAGCGTTAAATCCCAACAAACCCTAACTATATCCAACTCCTACTCACCAGAACCAGAAGAAACAGTCCCCACATCCAAACAATAGAGGAAACAACAGTTCAATCATAGTAGAAAACCCTACAGGGGGTATCCAGGCAGCAGTTGACCTCCAGGAAATCCAGCCCCAACCCGGCTTCAAACATTTCTTACATAGCCCTCTATCATGGTGACACGTATGAGACAATAGAAAAAGTCATGCTCTGCCCTGCAGGGCAGCGCCCATTGATTATACGGCTCCCCAGCTGGCAACACAGGACCGTTCTCAAAGTCAATATGTTAGAAATGGGGTATTTGGTTGGCAGTCAGGTTACCCCCTGCCCAAGCAAGCACCCTCACTCTAGTCAGGGTAAAGGAGAATCACACTCAGTTAACCCCCGCTCACCCCCTTGGTAGCTTGGCATGGGCAGGCAGGCTTAACTTCAGAATTTAGGTGTAAAGTATTTGTACCAACACACACAGTAATACAGCAAACCACTACAAAAGGACACAACACATAGGTTTAGAAAAATATTAAATATTTTATCTAAATGAACAAGACCAAATACGATTTAAAAAATCCACAATATACTGTTAAAAATATGAATTTTAGCACTTAAAAGCAAGAAAACAGTGATCTGGGGTGAAAACACTGCAATTTGGTAAACCACACGTTGTAACGAAGTTGTTCACGGAGTTGGTCGACTCCAGGTACCGTACCTTTAGAACAAGTGGAAAACAAGCCGGTGCACGTAGTCGGGGAAAGCGGCTTTGCTGGATTTGATGCTGTGTCGTTTCCGTTGCCACAGGGTAGGAAGAGTGCGGAATCACGCAGCGGCATCTGGCCCTCGCTACAGGGCGGTGGAGGTGAGCGATGTTGGATGTGAAGACGGTCCCTTGATTCCATCAGATGCGAGTCCGGCGGGGTTCCGATGCTTCGGTACAACCTCATGGGGTTGGATTGATGTCACAGGGCTGCAGGCGCCGCGATGCTTCGGAACGTCACCAACATTGGACTTATGTCACTCCGATGTCAGTGAAGTCGGGCAGGATCAGCAGTTGCAGCGACGCGAGGCCTACAGGGTAGGGGTGTCAGCTCACAGGGTCATCGGATTCACACTTCAGCGTGGTCCACGGCCTCGGGGCAAGCAGCATTGCAGTTCCAGGCAGCAGCGTACTTTGTAAAGTCGCAAGGTGCCGTCCAACGTCGGTAGACTGGTTTTTCACCAGGAATTGACTTTCAGGGGTCCAGGAACTGGAATAGCACCATCTGACAAGCTAGAGTCCACAGCAAGTGGACTCAGGTCTGGTTGGTGAAGATGCTGTTGTCCCTGAGGCTTCAAAACAGGAGGCAAGCTCTACTCCAAGCCCTTGGAGTCACTTTTCAAACAGGAATGAAACAAAGTCCAGTTGCTGTCCCCTTGCACAAGCAAAAGCAGCAACTGCAGGATAGCTCCACAAAGCACAGTCACAGGCAGGGCAGCATTCCTCCTCAGCTCTTCAGCCCTTCGCCAGACAGAGGTTCCTCCTGAATCCTTGAAGTAATCTAAAAGTCTGTGGTTCTGGGCACAATACTTACAGTCCCTCCTGCCTTTGAAGTAGGCCTACTTCAAAGGAAAGTCTCTTGTGGCTGTGAAATCCTGCCTTGCCCAGGCTCAGCCCCAGACACACACCAGGGGGTCGGACACTGCATTGTGTGAGTCCAGGCACAGCCCTTTCAGGTGTGAGGGACCACTCTTCTCTTCCCCTCCAGCCCAGATGGCTCATCAGGAAATGCAGGCTACAACCCTTCTTCCTTTGTGTCACTGTCTAGAGGAGAGGTGTCAATCAGCCCAACTGTCAAACAGACCCAGACAGGCAATACACAAACCAGCAGAGTCACAGAATGGTTAAAGCAAGAAAATGCCTACTTTCTAAAAGTGGCATTTTCAAACTCACAATGTAAAAAACAACTTCACTAAAAGATGTATTTTTTAATTGTGAGCTGAGAGACCCTAAACTCATTTCTTTCTGCTCCCTAAGGGAATCTTCATTTTAATATTATTTAATGGCAGCCCCCATGTTAACCTATGAGAGAGATAGGCCTTGCAACAGTGAAATACGAATGTGGCAGTATTTCACTGTTAGGACATGTAAAACATATAAGTACATGTCCCACCTTTAACATACACTGCACCCTGCCCATGGATCTGTCTAGGGCCTACCTTAGGGGTGCTTTACATGTATAAAAAGGGAAGATTTAGGCCTGGCAAGTGGGAACAATGCCAAATCAAATTGCCAGTTTAAAACTGCACACACAGTCAGAGCAATGGCAGGTATGAGCCATGTTTGCATGGCTATCAATGTGGGTGGCACAACCAGTGCTGCATGCTCACTAGTAGCATTTGACCTACAGGCCCTGGGCACCTCTAGTGCACTTTACTAGGGACTTACTTAAACCAAATATACCAATCATGGATAAGCCAATTACATATACATTTTATATAGGAGCACTTGCACTTTAGCACTGGATAGCAGTGGTAAAGAGTCCAGAGTAACAAAAACAGCAAAAACAAAGTCCAGCACACATCAACAACCGGGGGAACATGAGCAAAAGGTTAGGGGAGACCACGCCACGGATGCCAAGTATAAGACAAAATATCTTTTGTTCAGATCAGATCATCAGCTGAGCGGGGTCACCACTGGTAAGCCCTCACTAGAGGGGAGAGAAATGTTTACGTCAGTGTCCAAGTTAGAGCTTGTGTTGGCGCCTGGCAGTGGCTGTGTACATCCCCCAGGCGCCTTCCCACTTATGGAGGCCACTTATTCAACTGCCCTCAGTTTTCCTTGCTGTAGCTGTTCTGCTTTGGGGGAACCATGCATCGTCGTCCCTCCCCTCCTTTGGGATTGTTCATGGCACCTCCTCTTCCCAGCCTGCCGGTCCCCCTCCCCAGTGCCTGGACCAGACTGGCATTCCATCCATGACCAAGCCTCCTGGGAAGTGAGGAAGAACTGAACACCTACTGGAGTGATCACACGGAGCCGGGCTGGGAACTGCATAGAATATTCCACTGCTAAGTCATGTAGCTTTTTTCACAGTGTTAAAGGCTCCCCGTTGTTGTTGCATTTCCTGAGAAAAGTCAGGGAATATTAACACTTTATGGTTTTCAATCACCAAGTTGTTGTTTTGGCGAGCTCGAAGTAGTATAAGGTCATGATCTCCTGTAGCAGTTTTGCTACAACTGTGTGTGTTAGCGCACCCAGAGGGGGAGCTCTGGCCAGCACCCGATGTGCTCTTTCAAACGCAAAAAATGGGGAGAGCCCTTCTGGGACTAGCTCTTGAGCAATCCATTTCTCCACAAGGTCAGTTTTCTCTATCTTCTCTGGCAGGCCCACTATTCAGATGTCATTACGGTGGGCTCTGTTTTCAGGGTCTTCTGCTCTGGCTTCTAATACCTTCAAGCGCAGATCCACATAATTTAGGGGGTTATTCTAACTTTGGAGGAGTGTTAATCCGTCCCAAAAGTGACGGAAAAGTGACGGATATACCACCAGCCGTATTACGAGTTCCATAGGATATAATGGACTCGTAATACGGCTGGTGGTAAATCCGTCACTTTTCCGTCACTTTTGGGACGGATTAACACCTCCTCCAAAGTTAGAATAACCCCCTTAGTCTGTTATTAGCCTCTGTTGCTGCTGGAGTCGTCTCCGACAGTTCCCTTTCTGCCACAGTCATGCGTTCCCCCAGGCATCTATGATCATCTTGGAGAAGTCACAGATCCGTGCTTAGACCAACTATCTTCTGTTCTAGAGCTTCCCGAGATGCTGCGATTGCTTGCATCACATCTTGAAGCGTGGGAGTGGGGAGTATACTTTCCAATTGTGGATGGTCCTCCTGCGCCTCCATATCAGTCCTCTAGTAGCCGCTCATCTGGTCCTTCGCCGTCACGTCCCACTTTTTATTAGCCTTCCCCATAGTTATGGAGTCCAGCAATGCCCGGAGAGCCCAAAATGGGGTACTCGCTTATTTTTACCAGGTGTCTCCAACTGATGACCCCAATCAACCTGCTGCTATTGCGTGGTCAATTCTCTTCACTTGCTGAGTGTGTTTTCCTCCCCTGACGTTGTGAGCCACACAGGCATTTCTGTTCTTGCCTTGCTTACCAATCTATGGACCTGTGTGTTCTGGGCGGCGTCCGCCAGGCACCCCACCTGCAGCGTGTTGCACCCCTATGTGTGTAGGGTGGCTCCCCTGGTGATTTCCAGGCCAGGTGTCAAAGGTGGTACCCGCAACCAATAAACATTTGGGCCCATTGGTTGGCCGGGACCCCTTGTCCATGTTTCCATCACTCCACTCCCACGGTTGGGTCCCAGGCTCAGTTTCCAGCAAGGGCACAGGGTGGGGGGGAGGTTTCACTCTCCGTGTAGCATTGAGGTTCCTCTGCCAATCTGCAGGGCCCCCGCTATGTCACCTCCGTCGGCAGGGCCCCCAGCTCTTTCTACAGCTAGGCTGCTCCTCCTGTCTCCGCAGTTCCCTCGCAGGGGGCAGACAGCCCCCCATCATCCACACTCAACAATCAAGA